>NC_091790.1:3939393-4242424 GCF_041296235.1 Equus asinus | reverse complement strand
ACAGTATTGATTCCTTGTTCTGACAACATATGGAATGAGGTTTGCTGAAAATTAGAACATTGCCATTATATTTAAATAAAAATACACCTGCCAAAGTTCAGAATGAAAATCAAACCAATAGCAAACCATGTAGAAATAAAGTAAGCCCAGTATCCAGACGTAATTTGTTGGAGCATTCAATGATCAGGGGTCAAGTTTGAAACTTCCCAAATCCAGAAAAGAGACAGAGAAATCACTTACCTGGAGGGAGGAATTCATCACATTTCTCTAATTTCTCTCAAAAACATAATATCCGTGAAGGTGGTTGCCCAGACAACCTTGAATCTGGAGTTTCTGATCTGAGAATCTCAAACCTACCAAGACGACCATGTGTTCTCAGGGCTAAGTGTCACCTGGGCCGGGATAGCAAAGATTCCTACAAGTGACCAATGGAAATTCCAAGACCACATCCAACAATCACGAAATGACTCACACGTCGGGCTACAGAACCTATGGTAATTAAAGACATAGAAAACTCCTAACTTGGAAAGAAGGAGAACGCACTCATAAGCAAATCGAACGCAAGATATCTCAGCAAGACCATAAAAATTAGACTATAGAAAAGAAAAAAGGATCCCGGAATATGGAGGCCAACAGAAATCAAAGCTGAGTAATCCACAGTGAAAGACGTCAGTCATTAGACACACTCTGTTTGAACGTTTGAAAGTCAGAGAAAGTCACAACGCCAAAAACAGCAGCAAAGGTCAAACCTGGCCTAAATGAGAAAGGTGACTTATGAGACTGCTCCCCGCGGGCTCTGAAACCCTGTGTCCACGAAGCTAGACCGGACAGCAGAGACACGATTCTGACAAATCACCCAACATCACAGTGGGCCAGAAAAGCAAGCTGGCCTCATCAACACAGGGCCAGAGTTGGACTCAAGTAGCATATTCAAGTCACAATCCACTCAACTGCAGGTTGCCAATGGAACATGAAAAGGGCCAGCCAGTGGGGCCGTGGTGAAGACCGCACATTCTGGTTCAGCAGCCCACGTTTGGAGATGTGGAATCCTGGGGGTGAGCCACCTCACCGCTCGTCCAACCATTCTGGGGAAGGCGTCTGAGGTAGTGTAGAGGCAGATGGGAAGCGACGATAGACATCGCCATTCTTCCTCAGGAAATGCAGCAGCATGGCCAGCAGATGTGAGCACAGCCATAAACATCTGTCAAAACAAAACCAACTGAAAGTTTCAAAGAATAGAAAATCTGAACCTCAAAAAAGAAAGCATGCCAGTAGGAAGAAAACGGTATCTAGGAATAAATGAGGCCAAACAGCAGAACGATATGGAAACAGAAAACTTGCAAAGGTTTGGGCGAAGATATTACAGAAGACACAAGGGAACGGAAGACTATTCCGTGCACTTCCAATGGAAGAACGAACACGCTTCAAACGTCCATACCGCATAAAGCAGTGTCTGGATTGCATGCAGTCCCTGTCAAAGTTGCAACAATCATTCCCACAGAAATACAAGACAGAATCCTAAAGTTTCTATCCAGCAACAAAGGACCCGGAATAGCCAGAGGACTCCTCAGGAAAACGAACAAAGCAGCAAGTATCACACTTTCTGATTTCAACATATAGGACGAAGCCCTAGGTACGGAAACAGCACAGCCTGGCCCCCAAAATAGGCACACAGACTCATGCAACAGAACGAGAGCCTGCAGGTCAACTCACACATCTACTGACAGCACATTTTCGAACAGTGAGCCTAGAGGAGAAAGTGGAGAAAGGAGAGTCTCCACAAGAAACGGTGCTGAGAAGACTGCACACCAACAGGTAACACAATGAGAGTAGACCATGATGTTACACCAGACATACACACGACCTCGAAATGGATTAAAGCCTTGAATGGAATACTTGAAACCGTGCAACTTCTGGGAGACAACCCAGGCAGCTTGCTCTTTGCCATCTGTCTTGGCTGCCTATTTGGATGAAGCATGTGTCAGTGGGCAAAGACAACAAAGGAAACAAAAAACAAGCGGGACTCCATCCAATGCAGAAGCTTCTGCCCAGCCAACGACTCCATTGGACTCATTCCAAACACAGCACAACAACTGCAACAGGCTGTTTGCAAACCACACATCGGAGAAGGGGTGAGTAGCCAAAAGATCCAATGAACTCATACGTCTTCAAAGGAATAAAAACAACGAGCCCAATAGAACCTGGGAAAAAGATGGAAACAGACATTTCTCCCAGGAAGATAGGAAGATAGCAAACAGGCTGTATGAAAACATGTTCATCATCATTAAGTCTCTGGTCAATGCAAATCCGAACGGCAATGAGATAGCAACACACAGTGGTCAGAATGGCTATAAGGATGAAGACGGGAAACAGTAAGTTTCACAGAGGAGGTGGAGAGAAAGGAAGCCTCCTGCACTGCTGGTAGGAATGTGAACCGGTGCAGCCACTACGCAAAGTGGTGTGGAATTGCCTCAGAAATTTCAGAATCCACCTACCACATGATCCATCTATTCCTCTGTGGCGTATATATCCAAATATCATGGAAACACTAATGCACAGAGATCGATGCACTGCTGTGTTCACCACAGCCTTACTCCCGATATCCAAGACTTGGAAGCGTCCGTGGTGACCATCAAGAGATGAATGGAGAAGGAAGATCGGCTATAGCCACACGAGGGTATAGCTCTCAGCTGTAGGAATGGATGCAGTCCAGCCATTTCTGACCACCAGAATGGCTCCTGAGGGTCTTAGGGGAACTGAAGCAAGCCCCAGGGATAAGGTTGAATACCACAGGATCTCACGTACAAGGAGAAGAGGAAAAACGGAGCAACAAAAAGGTAGGACGTGACATGGGATTGGTAGTTCCCAAAGGGAAATGGATGCGGGGGTCTGAGGGAGAAAGAGTTGATTAGGCACAAGTGTGTGGTGAGGGCCCTGTAATTAGGCTTACAGTGGTGAAGATGATGTAACCTACACAGAAGTCTAAATCTATGAGATTGTAGATGTGAAAAGCTATAGGATGTTATAATGCTGGGTTACGGCAATCAATTCACATAAAATCAAATCTCCAAAAAACGGTGCAGACTTACGGCCTAAGCTTTGGAGGCTGAAAGAGGTTAGAGAAGATGAACTTCCAAGGATTGGTAATCACCTCAAAATGCTTAATGATGCTACAGAAAGGTAGACCTTAGCAAGAGATGAAGTGGAATACTAGCAAGAGAATATGTTCCATGCTAAACTCATCAACCAAAGGTAAATGTTACCGTCATCCATGTTACTACTGATTCCCTTCACGAATGATCGAAGCAGACCAACATCCTCCTAAGTTCAGGCCAAAGGTTGGTCCAGAAGTCCAATTCATTGGCGGACCTGTGATGTAGCAGGTAAGTGCCCACGTTCCGCTTGGGCGGCCTGAGCTTCACAGGATAGCAACACGGTTGTGGATCAGATTACTAGCATTAGGAAATCCAGATTTCACTGTGTGGTGGGCACAGAGATCATAAAGAAGTAGAAATGGTGAGGGAAACTGAGCAATACGCACCAGAAAAAGAACCATGAGAATATTACAATCTATGAACGCATCAGGTACACTTCCCCAAATGACAAAGGAAGGAAACATGTGACTTGCCTGGTGGAATTGTCAGACTGCTAGGAGATGACACGATAAGTGTGCATCAGGGGATTGCCTGGGCAACTTCAACTTGGGAGGGAGTCCATGACTTTCTCTGGGGAAAGTCTACCCATTTCACCATATCCACAAAACATAGATAAAATCTTTGATAATCATAACGGAAAGAGACTGGTGTGTAGAGGGAATGTAGTAGACCTTTCAAAGTTCAAGGAGAAAGTTAGAAACCGAGAAGAAATCCAGAGAAAGGAAAACTATCCTACCTGGAAATGGGGAGTGGTCAGACTGGTATGCGATGGCTCTGAAACACTGTGTGCATGGAGGTTGTCAGGACAACTTAGAATTCTGAGGGTGTTTATGAACATGTCACCCAAGATGGCCACATCTATACAGTCCGAAGATTGGCCATTGTGTGGCTATAGATCGTCTTCCTTCTCCATTCATCACTTGATGGGCACCACGTAGGCTTCCAAGCCTTGGATATTGGGAGTAAGGCTGTGGTGAACACAGTGGTGCATGGATCTCTGAGCATTAGTGTTTCCAAGTTCTTTGGATATATATGCCACAGAGGAATAGCTGGATCATATGGTAGATGGATTCTGAAAATTCTAAGGCAATTCCACAGCACTTTGGGTAGTGGCTGCACCTGATTACACTCCCCCCAGCAGTGCAGGAGGCTTTGCTTCTCTCCACCTCCTCTCCAAGACTTGTTGTTCCCTGTCTTCATCCCTATAGCCACTCTGACCACTGTGAGCTGCTATCTCATTGCCGTTCGTATTTGCATTGCCAAAGACTTAATGATGATGAACATGTCTTCATACAGCCTGTAGTCCATCTTTCTATCTTCCTGGGAGAAATATCTGTTTCCATCTTTTGCCCAGATTGATGGGGATCGTTGTTTTTTCACTGTGGAGGCATATGAGTTCATTGGATATTTTGGCTAATCACCCCTTCTCCGATGTGTGGTTTGCAAACATCCACTCGCAGTTGTTGTGCTGTCTTTGCATTGAGACGATGGAGTCGTTGGCTGGGCAGAAGCTTCTGCATTGAATGGAGTCCCGCTTGTTTCTTGTTTCCCTTGTTGCCCTTGCCCAGTCACACATGCTTCTTCCAAATAGGCGGCCAAGCCAGATGGCAAATATCAAGCTGCTTGCGTTTTCTCTTAGAAGTTGCACCGTTTCAAGTCTTCCATTCAAGGCCTTAATCCATTTCCAGGTGGTGTGTGTGGCTGGTGTAACATTATGGACTACTCTCATTGTGTTACATGTGGCTGTGCAGTCTTCCCAGCACCGTTTCTTCTCGAGACTCTCCTTTCTCTGCTGTCTCCTCTTGGCTCCTTGGTCTACAATGGGCTGTCCATATATGTGGGAGTTGACCTCTGGGCTCTCGATTCTGTTCCTTGTCTCTATGTCCCTCTTTTTGTGGCCAGCCTTTGCCTTTTCGGTACCTAGCAGTTCGTCCTATATGTGGAAATTCGAAAATGTGGTATGTGCTGCCTTGTTCGCTTTCCTCAGGGTTCCTTTGGCCGTTCCTTTTCCTTTGTTGCTGTATAGAAACTTTAGGATTCTCTCTTCTCTTTCTGTGGGAAAGATTGCTGAAACTTTGACGGGGCTTGCGTGGAATCCAGAGATTGCTTTATCCAGTACGGACTTTTCAAGTGTGTTCATTCTTCCATTCGTAGAGCTTGGAATAGACTTCCGTTACCTTGTGTCTTCTTTAATTTCTTTATGCAAAGCTTTCCAGTTTGTTGGTCCTTGTTTGTCTCTTCTCCTTGTAAGTGAGCTCCTACGGTACTTGAGTTTCTCCCTGTGAGTTGTTTCACTTCCAATGAAACCCTCAAGAGCCATCCTTCTGGTCACTAATGGCTGGATTCTCTACTTTGTTATGGCTCAGAGATATGCCATTGTGTTCATAAAGCCCAGCTTCCTTCTCCAATCTTCTTTCTCTATTCGCCCTTCTGCCTTGATGGACATCAGGGCGGCTTCCAAGTCTTGGATAACGGGAGTAAGGCCAGGGTGAACACAGGGGTGCACATATATTGGTGCACGACTTTTTCCAAGATCTTTGGATAAACACGCCACTGAATAATAGCTGGATCATATAGTAGATGGATTCTGACATGTCTGAGGCAATTCCACACTGATTTGCGTCGTGGCTGCACCAGCTTACACTCACAGCAGCACTGTAGGAGTCTTCCCATCTCTGCAGCTCCTCTCTGACACTTTTTTCCTGACTTTTTACCTATAGTCATTCTGACCACATTGAGCTGCTATCTCACTGCCGTTTGGATTTCAACTGCCCTGAGTCTTAATGATGATGAACATGTTTTCATGCACCTGTTGACCATCTCTAACTCTTCTTGGGCGAAATCTCTGTTTCCACCTACTGCCCAGGTTTTAATGGGCTTATTTTTTTTCTCTTGTGGACCCATATGAGTTCACTGCATCTTTTGGCTATTCACCCGTCCACCGATGTGTGGTTTTCAAACATCCTCTCCCAGTGGTTGTACTGTCTTTGCATTGAGTCGATGGTTTCCTTGGCTGGGCAGAAGCTTTTGCGTTTGGTGTAGTCGCATTTGTTTCTTGTTTCCTTTATGGCCCTTGCCCAGACAGAAAGACTTCCTCCAAATAGTAGGCTAGGACAGATGACAAAGAGCAAGCTGCCAGCGTTTTCTTCTAGAAGTCTCATGGTTTCCAGTCTTACATTCAAGACTTTAATCCATTTTGAGTTGGTGTTTGTGCCTGGTGTAACACCGTGGTATATTCTCCTTGTCTTAGGTGAGGCTCTGCAGTCTTCCCAGCACCATTTATTGTAGAGACTTTCCTTTCTCCCCTGTCTCCTCTTGGCGCCGTGGTCAAAAATGGGCTGTCCATATATGTGTGCGTATACCTCTGGGCTCCTGATTCTGTTCCATGGTTCTGTGTGTCTGTTTTGCATCCCAGCCTGTGCCGTTTCCATTCCTAGTTCTTCGTCCTCTATATTCAAATCAGAAAATGTGATACATTGAGCTTTGTTCTTTTTCCTCAGGATTCCTTTGGTTATTTGGGGCCTTTTGTTGCTGGATGTAAACTTTAGGATGCTCGCTTCTATCTCTGTGAGAAATATAGCTGCAACTTTGACTGGGATTTCACGTAATCTAGAGATTGCTTTAGCTGGTGTGGAGGTTTCCAGTGTGTTAATTCTTCCATTTCAAGAGCATGCAATATCCTTCCGCCTCCTTGTGTCTTCTCCCATTTTTCTTCCGCAAAGGTTTGCTAGTTATCGATTTACAGAGCTTTCACCTGTTGGGGTGAGGTTTTTCGTAGGTATCTTATTATTCTTACTGGCATTTTTTTTGAGGTTCAATTTTCCTATTGATTGCAACGTTTAATTTGTTTCCTTTTGACTGAGGTTTATCGCTGGGCTCACATCTGCTGGAAATGCTCCTGTATTTGCTGAGGAAGAGTGGCCCTGTCTCACGTTGCTTCTCATCTGTCTCTACACTCCCTCCCACGCCTGCCCCAAAATGGCTGGACCAGCGGTGAGGAGGTCTGCCCCCAGGATCCCACCCAGCCAAGTGCAGACTGCCGACCCTGAATCCGCGGACTTCCCCAGTTCTCCACTGCCCGACCCCTTTCAAGTTCCCTTGCAACCTGCAGTTGTGTGGAATGTGACTTAGGCTACTTCAGCCCAATTCTGGCACTGAGTTGATGTAGACGGTTTGTATTTTTGCTCAGCTGTGATGTCAGAGAATTTGTCATAATTGTGTCTCTGCTGTCCAGGCAAGCATCATGGACACAGAGTTTCAGAGGAGGTTTGGAGCAATCTCAGACTCACCCTTTCAAGGTAGCCCAGGTTTTACCTCACTGCAGCTTTTTGGTTTGTGACTTTCTGACTTTCAAAAGTTCAAGCAGAGTCTTTCTAAAGTCTGACTTCTTTTGTTGTGGATTATTCAGGTGTTATTTGTGTTTGCATTCCCTTTTCTGAGCACATTTTGTTTTTCCATAGTATAATCATCATGGTCGTTCTCAGATTTCCCCCTTTGGTATGCTTGTCCGTCGGTTGTCCTTCATCCCAAGGTATCAATTTTCTATTTCTTTAACCACCCTATGTTCTATAGGCCTACGTGTTAGTGCTTTTCATTGTTGGGTGTTGTCTTTGAATTTACATGGTCCCGTGTAGCCATCTTTGCCATGCTAGCCTTGGTGAAGATGAACACTGAGAACACGTGTTCATCTTGGTTGGTCTGACATTCTGAGATCTTAAACTCCAAATTCTAGGTAGGCATGGCAACCTCCTTCATGAACATAATGTATCTGAAACAAATTCGGCAAATCTGCTGAATTCCGCACCAAATAAGATACTTTTCTGTCTCATTTCTGGATTTGGGAAGTTTCAATCTTGACCCCCATCCTTTAACGTTCCTCTAGATTACGTCTAGATACTGGCTTACTTTATTTCTATAGGGTGTGTTATTTCTTTGATTTACATCCTCAGCTCTGGCAAGTTTATTTTTCTATATAGATAATTGTAATGTTCTAATTTTCAGCCAACCTATTTACATATGGTATCAATACACGTCATCAATAATCATTCTACTCCAAGAGATACGGGGATAGAATTTCATTGGAGCCAAACTGAGCACACTAGCCTGTTACGGTGGCCCTCACAAAGCAACGAAGCCCTCTGGAAAAGGGTGTTTCTCAGCACATTTCTGAAGCCCTGCCAAACAATGAGACATACGCAAAGCATGACGGGGTCCATTCCTTCAAGGGTTCAAAGAGATATCTTGTGACACATTAGCATGTACCCTTTGGAGCTCCGTAATGCCAGAGCTATGGAAAGTGATACTTCTCTTCAATGAATGCTAGTGGCATAGGAAAGGAAGCATCAATCATTCTCTACAATGTCCTCTGGAGATCACTCTTGATTTTGGATGATGATTAACGCAGAAGGAAAATGTAGGCCTGATAAGACCCAAGTCCAGCCTCTGGTTTCAAATCAAGTTTCAACCTTGAATCTCCATGGCCTCCCCCTATACTTGAGTAGATCACAGTGGTCTCCACTCAGAGATTGTCCCTCCATTATTGTATCTTCACAATGACTTCTTTCTTATCCCTTTAATCAGCGTCTATTCTATCTCTTCAAGTTTTAATGCCTGGTGTCTGTTTTTCAATTCTCTTCTGGGTCTCTCTCCCTTGAGTATCAGTAGCCTAAGACAATCCTCGGACTATTAACATGAGGCCATCTTGGGTGACATGTTCACTGTGATGTCATAAACACCCTCAAACTTCTCAGTTGTCCTGGCATCTTCCATGCACACAGCATTTCAGAGCGATCTCATACCAGTCTGACGACTCACGCTTTCCAGCTAGAATAGTTTTCCAGTTCCTAGATTTCTTGTCAGTTTCTAACTTTATCCTTGAACTTTTAAATGTCTAGTACATTCTCTCTAGACACTAGTTTCTTTGCTTTAAGTTTATCCTGGGTTTTAGCTGTTACATTTTGTGGATATGGTCAAATGTGTAGACTTTCCCCAGAGAAAGTCCTGGAGTCCCTCCCAAGTTGAAGTTGCCCAGCCAATCCTCTGATGTGCAATGATCACGTCATCTCGTGCAGTCCGACAATTCCACCTATGCAGGTCACATCACTTCCTTCATTTTGTATTTAGAGAAGTGTACCAGATGTGTCATAGACTGCAATATTTTCATGTTTATTTCCTTGTGCGTATCTATAAGGTATGCTCACAATTTCCATTTATTTATGATCTCTGTCTGCACCATACCATGAAATCTATCTTTCCTAATGTTACTAATCTGATCAGCACCCATGAATTGAATCCATGAATCCCAGGTCGTCCACTAGGAACGTGGGCACTTACACACCAGAACACATGGCTGGACCTGAATTTTACTTTTGGACCAATCTGTTGCCTGAACGTGGGAAGAAGCTGCCCTGCTGTGATTATTCGTGAAGGTAATTAGTAGTAACCTCACTCATGGTAACATTTTCCCTTGCTTCATGAGCTTAACACGGAACACGTTCTCTTAGTTGTATTCCTCTTAATCTATTTGCTATGGACTACCTTTGTGTATCATCATTAAGCATTTGGAGGAGATTCACAATCCTTGGAAGTTCATCTTCTCTAACGTCTTTCAGCCTCAAAAGCTTCGTGGTGCAAATCTGCATGCCTTTTTGGAAGAGTATTGATTATGTGTTTTGAAAACATATGTGAGGAAGTTGGATGAAAATTGAAACATTACACTTATATTTAAAGAAAAATAAACATGCCAGAGCTGAGGATGTAAATCAAACAACTAACAATCCTTACAGAATTAAAGTAAAGCAGTCCTTAGACGTAATCTACTCTAATGATCAAGTTCGAGCCTTCCCAAATTCAGAAAAGAGACATGAAAATATCTTACCTGGAGAGAAGAATTCATCAGGTTTGTCTAATTTGTCTCAGAAACATTATGTCCATAAGTTGGTTGCCTGGACAACCTAGCATTTGGAGTTTCTGATCTCAGAATGTCAAACCAACCAAGATGACGATGTGTTCTCAGTGCTCAGTTGGATCTAGGCAAAGATTCCTTCTAGTGAACAAGGGGAATTCAAAGACAATACATAACAATCACAAAAGCAATCATGCATCGGCCTACAGAACATATGGTGATTAAAGAAATACAAAATTAATAACTTGGAATGAAGGAGAATGGACTGATAAGCATACCTATGAGAGATAGCTGAGAAAGAAAAAGAAGATTGATGTGGATTAAGGATTGAAAATAGTCTTTTTGTCAGAGTTGTTATTTGCATAGCATGCAGGCATTCAGCGTGGGTTTTCTAGTCATATAAGTTCACGTTGTCTGTTAAATTTGTCAAGAAAATAATAGCTTTAAATGATGACCAGTTTTGTCTAATGCCTCATGAGGTTTCTGTAGGTAATCTGAACATAATTGTTGGAAACAAATGGTTTAAATACATAAAACTCATAAAAATGAGTACAATAACTTTTATGGTCAGTATACTTGTTGGAAAAAAACAGCTTCAAAATTCTTTTTGGTAACAATCTTGAGTTTTGCCAAGTTAAGTTAAATGATAAAAATCTGAATATCTGGGTTGTTTTTGAATAGGATGTAACACCGAAACATTATTAATAAACATATCTAAGTTATCTACTTTTGGCTTCTTATTGAAGAGGCTAAAAGCGTTTGGGCGTATAAAAAGCATGCCTTGTGTTTTATTGTAAAGTGGCGTGTTTCTAAAGTTATGAAGTGTTTAGAATGCTGATATAAAAGTTGATTCATAACTGTTTGCCTTTTTAGTGTTTACTACGTCTGTTAAGGGTTAAAAGTTCTAATTAACCTATGGAATTAAAGCTACTGGAACTTACTAAGGAAAAGAGCTCATATTCAAGGAAGTTAAAGTCTACGCTTTCAGTAAAAAAAGGTATAAAGAATCGAAATATTTTTGCTTGATGGGTTAAGAAAGATAAATTCGTCCTAATGTACTAGAAAGGAAAAAAGAAAGAGTTTGGGACAAAATCTGAAACCAAAAAAGAAAGTTTTGAAGGTTTGTGAAGGAGAAATTCTGAAAGGAGTTTTATGCCTGGTCAAGAAGACTAAAGTAAGTTCAATTAAGTGAATGTGTTTGAATGTTAAAAATAAGTAGGTGCAGAAATTCAAATTTGGTTTTCTTTAAAAGGATAAATGTTCTTGAACCTTTGATCTGCTCTTGATAAGGAGGTAATGAAAGCTGTTCCTTTGAGTAAGTCTACCTAAGAGATAAATCTGTTTTGTGAAAATAATGACTGAGGTCAGTCTTAATATTTTTGACTCTTTCTGTTATCACTTTGAATAGATACCTGAGCATTGTTTCACAGAGAGTATTGTTTCCTATTTGAAGAAGCATTTTAAAAACTTTTGATATGTTTTAACAAGCTTCTCCCTCAAAAATATTCAAATCCTGAATGAAGGCTATCTTTTCACATGGCAGACAGAAGAATGATTACTATGAGGATTTTCAGAGGGCCCCTGAGACTTCTCAAAGAAATTTGCTCTCTCTTCTTATAAGGAAGAAAATACTAAACTAATTAGGCTTATTTGGTCTATTAAATTACATGGGAAACATTGGGAAATAAGTGATGATAGATCTTCTTAGGTGGTATTAGATGGGTAAATGTTATTAATATAGATGTCTTAAAATTATATAGCATTCCTAGAATTCTGATCTGTGATGGTTATCAGTCATAAGTCCACTTATTATCTGGAAGTGCTATATGTCACAGGAGTAGCCAAGTTTCTTTGTCAATTGCCCTTTTGATTCCTTTGCAAATTTGCAGTTAGTTCTTGTTTTACTCTGCTGCTTTTTTCTTTAGCAAATATGTTTCATCTTCCGAGAAATTTCTGGAAAGGATTCTGACACAGAGGATGTAATCTACAGATTTCTGATAAACTTTTAGATTGTAAAACTAAACTGAGTAAGAAACTGCAGAATTCTAACAGAAACTAAGCTCCTCTATCTGCTGACAGAAGATTCAGCTCAAGACTTGATTATACAGGACTGTGTGAACTGATGAGGATGATTATAATTTTTTAGGACTTCTGTTTGAAATATTGTTCAGTTTTGATGTGTTGTTTTGTTTTCTCATAATGAGGGAAATCTTTTTCTCTTTTCTCTTATGCTAACTATGACTTACAGCAATTTGGTGAAATTATACCTTTATGAGCAAAACTGAAACTTTTATCTTTTTCTCCCTATCTTATCCCTCCGGAATTGGAAACACTTTGTGACTGAGTATAGTTATTTGGTGGCAATATTTGTATAAGTTCCATAAGAATCTGTTCTCCTTATAACAGGACACATTGGTTATACTACCAAGGCTTTGACTGGAATGTCATATTTGAAACATACAGGATCAGATATGACAAGACAGCATTTCCGGAAGAGAGTATGCACTTTCTGGAATTCAGCCACTTGGAAACATGGGCCTGGTACCTTGTTTACAGAGATTCTGGCAATCTCACCCGGTAAGTAAGGAAGCTTGCTTATCTGCCAGGTGTAAGGAACCTCCGAATATTTTGGGGGAACTCAAGGAGAACTCCACTCAAATCTGTAAGTACTGCAGGCCAAATCTGATGACAAGTCCTTGGCTTGGCTTTTCTGGCCTTGAGAGGCCTTCACAGTTCAATCTGAGATTCGTCAGAAAAAATTCTAGCAAAGCAGATTTTAAAAAGCCTGTATGAGCAATTACTATTCTTGCTGCTGATATGTAAATAATTGGAGATAGTTGTCTTGAAACTGCACTTTATTTGAAAACCAGTTAATCCTAATTTGGCTATATTTTGTAAAAATGAGGGTGATTTAAGAGACAAAAATTATGTTTCTGTAGAAGCTATAATAGGCATTCCTGGATACTAGATTCTAGCTGTTTTCTTTGGCAAGATTCATCTATTACTAATCGTAATGTCTATTTGTTGCCATCTATGTCTGACACCTGGGAGTTCCCTGGACATCATCAAACATTTTCCTTCAATACTACTGCCCAAATACTAACTACATTTGCCTTGACATAGGTGGATCCTAAACAAGTTCCAAATGTAAAGTCCCCAACTTATCGATATGCATAGGATGGACAATATCAAATTTGGGATGAATATATTTGGTTCACTCCTACTCGTGGTCAACTCAGTCAAAGGTCACTCTCTGTTGGGAACAAACCAATCACGCTTGTGATACATCGCCTATTAACACCTGACCGATGGGAAAAATTTGCTATTATATGTGTTCTCATATCATAGGCTTAAAAAAATACTGATTGGTTTGGGACTGACTGGGATAGATGGCCCCGCACACATTGGTTAGCCCCTAATTGTGCTCAGTGGCTATGTGGCTCCAATTTACAGCCTTGGCTGCCACCGGGATGGATTGGATGATGCACCCTAGGCTTTGTCTGGATGCAAGGTACAATGAGATCTACTATATCTCCTCCTTCTAACCTACCCAACTTGCAGGAACGCTGAACCAGCTGTGTCTTCCACTGGTGTGACCATCTTTCCGCAATTTTCCTTCCCTCATTAGGAATCCAAAATGTCGTCTTGCACATGGAAGTCCTAAACAAATTTATTATGAAGGCATTACATGACACTCAATATAGCACTTCACTGCTCAATTTAGAAGTATCCCAAATGTGAAAGGCAGTCCTCCAAATCCAAATGGATCTGGATGTCTTGACAGCAGCACAAGAGCAGCACTGTGCCATTATAAAAACTGAATGTTGTGTCATATTCTTGACTACCATCAAAATATTTATGGCTTCCTATCCCCACCACCAAACTAAATCCATGTCTTATCAACCCTAAGTCTAAACGATTCGTTGAACTCCTAGTCCGGATCAGTTTTCTGTACTACTTCAAAACCTTATTCATTGGGTTAAACATACTGCTTGTATTTCCTATGATAATTTATCTGTTTCGTTGTTTGTCTTCTGCATGTCAAAAATGTTTCACCTCGTGGACCACCTCTCGTCAAATGATTCTCTTGTCTCCAGAGGCTCTGTATACCTTGTCAGCCTTGAACACCATGGGTGAAGCCTTATGGTCCACTGAACTTCCTACCTGTGCCTATGGTCCCATTTAGGGACAGCTCTATGACCTTGTACAGCCAGAAGTAGTCACAGAAGACAGACCATCGTCCATATCCCCAAAGATTTCCAGTCCAACTGGTTCAGGGGGGGTTTATGATGTGGATTAGGCCGGCCCCAGCTAGAGAAACCAAAGGTGACCTGGCCTACATGCCAAACTATGTGACCAGGTGGATTTCTTTATGGTATGAATTAGGGCTGAGAAGCCAGGGAGAGAAGCCCAGGGCATCATCACGTACATGCTGATCTATATTGCCAGATTTGTATCTAAAGTTATATGACCGCACAATAACCAGACACATTCTGCACTGAAATAATTTAAAGATATTTTACATCATCATTTCTTTTTCCAGTAAAAGTAAGTCATGTACCCATGCCTTATAAAATTCGCCATAACCCTTAAATCAGGGCAACAGCAGGAGCTGTGACTGCACATGGGTCCTGTCCCCATGCTATCCCGTACTATTCTCTAAATAAAAGAGCACCAATGCAGGATCTTGAGAGTCCAAACAATCTTTCATTCGAGTCTTCAGCTCGCCGAGCCCCTATCAACGATTATACCATGGAAAAGAAAAAACGGTTCAAGAAAATGGAAGGCACACAGAAATCCCACCTGAATAATGCACAATGAAAGACGTCAATTTTGGACATACTCTGAACGTTCTAAAATCAGAGAAAGTCACAACTCCAAAAACTGCATCGAAGGTCAAACCTAGGTTAACTGGGAAGGGTGAGTTACAAGACTGCTAAAATCAGGCTCTGAAAACCTGTGTCGATGAAGTTTGCTGGAATAGCAGAGACACAATTCTGGCAAATCCTCTGACATCACAGTGGAGAAGAAAAACAAACTCGGCTCATCTACACAGCGCCAGAGTTGGGCTCAAGTAGCATATTCAAGTCACATTCCACTCAACTGCAGGTTGCCAATGGACATGAAAGGCGCCACCAGTGGCGCAGTGGTGATGTCCACATGTTCTGGGTCGGCAGCCCGGGGCTGGACACGTGGTATCCTGGGTGTGTACCTCCTCACTGCTGGTCCAGCCATTTTCCGGCAGGCGTCCAAGGTAGTGTTGAGGCAGCTGGGAAGTGATGTCAGACAGCATCACTCTTCCTTAGAAAAGACAGCAGCATCGCCTGCAGATGTGAGCACACACATAAACATATGCCAAAACAAAATCAATGAACAGTTGCAAAGAACAGAAAAACTGAACCTCAAAAAAAAAGATGCCAGTAAGAACAAAAAGATTTCTAGTAATAAGCTTAGCCAAACAGCTGCAAGCTGTGGAAACCGAAAGCTAGCAAAGCTTTGTGGAAAGAAATTCCAGAAGACACAAGCAAACGGAAGGGTATTCCGTGCTCTAGGAATGTAAGAACTAAAACACTTGATACTTCCGTAATGGATAAAGCAATCTCTGGATTCCATGCAATCCCAGTCAAAGTTGCAGAATCTTTCCCACAGAAATAGAAGAGAGAATCCTAAGGTCTCTATAAAGTGAAAAGGGACGCTGAATACCCAAAGGAATCCTGAGGGAAACAAGCAAAGCGGGACGTATCACACTTTGTGATTTCAACATGTAGGACGAAGTGCTAGGTACCGAAACGGCACAGTTTGGCCTCAAAAACAGGCAAACAGACCAACGGAACAGAATCCAGAGCCCAGAGTTCAACTCACACATATATGGACAGCACATTTGCAACGAGGAAGGCAAGAGGAGACAGTGGAGAAAGGAGAGACTAACAGAAACAGTGCTGGGAAGACTGCAGAGACACATGTAACACAATGAGAGTAGAACATGATGTTACACCAGGCACACACACCATCTCGAAATGGATTAAAGCCTTCAACGGAAGTCTTGAAACCGTGAAACTTCCTGGAGGAAACGCAGGCAGCCTGCTCTTTACCATCTGGCTTAGCCGCCTATTTGGAAGAAGCATGTGTGACTGGGCAAGGGCAACAAATGAAACAAGAAACAAACGGGATTCCATCCAATGCAGAACCTACTGTCCAGCCAAGGAAACCATCTACTCAATGCAAAGACAGCACAACAACAGGGAGAGGATGTTTCAAACCACACGTCGGAGAAGGGCTGAATAGCCAAAAGACCCAATGACCACACACGTCTCCACAAGAGAAAAAACAACAAGCCCATTAAAACGTGGGCAAAAGATGGAAACAGAAATTTACCCCAAGAAGATAGAAGGTTGGGAAATAACTATATAAACACATGTTCATCATCATTAAGTCTAAGGCCAATGCAAATAGAAACGGCAATGAGATAACAGCTCACTGTGGTCAGAATGGCTACAAGGAACAAGACAGAAACCACAAGTGTTGGAGAGGAGGTGGAGAGAAGGGAAGAGTCCTGCAGAGCTTGTGGGAGTGTAAACCAGTGCAGGCACTACGTAAAGCTATGTGACATTACCTCAAATATTTCAGAATCCATCTACCATATGATCCAGCTATTCCTCTCCGGCGTGTTTATCCAAAGACCTTGGAATCACTAAGGCATGGAGATCCCTGCACTGCTTTGTTCACCACAGCCTTACTCCCAATATCCAAGACTTGGAATCCTCCCTGGTGCCCATCAAGGGCTCTTGGAGAAGGACGATGGGCTATATCCACACAATGGCATAGCACTCAGCTGTAAGAAAGTGTGCAGTCCACCTATTTGTGACACCAGAATGGCTACTGAGTGCATGAAGGTAACTGAGACAATCCCCAGGGAGAAAGTCACATACCATAGGATCTCACTTACAAGGAGAAGGTTAAAACAGGGAGCAACAAACCGGTAGCATGTGACAGAGGATTGGTGGTTCCCAGAGGTAACGGGTGGCAGGGGACGGAGGGAGAAACAGTTGATTAGGCACAAGTGTCTGGTGTGGGCCTGTAATTAAGCTTAGAGTGGTCAAGATGACATAGCATACACAGAAGTCTAAATCTATGAGGATGTAAATCTGAAAGTTATAGGATGTTATAATGCAGGGTTATGGAAACCAGTTCACATAAAATCAAAACTCCATAAAGGCAAGCAGGTTTATGGCATAAAGATTGCAGGCTGAAAGAGTTTAGAGAAGATGGGCTTCCATGGATTGATAATCACCTTCAAATGCTTAATGATGCTACAGAAAGGTAGACCATTGCAAAGAGATGAAGAGGAACACTACCAAGAGAACACGTTCCATGCTAAGCTCATGAGAGAACGGAAAATGTAGCTGTCTATGATGTTACTACTAATAACCTTTACGAATAATCAAAGCAGGCCAACATCTTCCAAAGTTCAGTACAAAGGTTGGTTCAAAAGTCCTATTCAGGGTCGGCCCAGTGGTGTAGCGGGTAAGAGCCCATGTTCTGCTTGGGTGGCCTGGGCTTAGGTGGCCGGCATCACAGGTCCGGATCAGATTAGGAGCATTTGGAAATATAGATTTCAAGGTATGATGCAGACAGAGATCATGAAGATGTAGAAATTGTGAGGATACGTTATGAATACACACCAGAAAAAGAACCATGAGAATATCACAATCTATGAATGCATCGGGTACACTTCCCCACATGATGAAGGAAGTAAAACATGTGACCAGCCAAGGTGGAATTGCCAGAGTGCTATGAGATGACAGGATCATTGTGCATCAGAGGATTGCTGGGAACATAAAGTTGGCAGGGACTCCGGGACTTTCTCTGGGGAAAGTCCACACATTTGGCCACATCCACAAATGATAAGAGATAAATCCCAGAACGATCTTAAAGGAAAGAAACCAGTGTCTAGAAGGAATGTAGTAGACCTTTCAAGGTTCGAGGATAAAGTTAGAAACCGACAAGTCCAGAAAAAGGAAAACTGTCCTACCTGGAAAGGGAGAGTAGTCAGACTGGTATGAGATCACTCTGAGACACTGTGTGCATGGAGTTTGTCAGGACAACTTAGAATTCTGAGGGTGTTTATGACATCATGGTGACCATGTCACCCAAGTCGGCTGAGGTTTCCAGCCCGAGGATAGGCCTAGGACAGTATATTCAAGTGACAGTTACCCAGAAACAGCTTTTCCAAACAGAATCCTGGCACAGAATCTTGAAGAGATCAAAGAGACGCTGATTCAAGAGTTGAGAAAGGAATCATTGGGAAGAAGCGATACTAGAGGGGCAAGCACTGAGAGGAGAACAGTGTCATCTACTCAAGTAGATGGGGAGACTGTGCTGATTCAAGCTTGAAACTTGTTTAGAAAAAAGAGGCTGGACCTGGGGCTTATCAGACCTACGTTGTCCTTCTGCCTTATTCATAATCCAAAGTCAAGAATGATCACTTGAGGACATTGAAGAGAAGAATCCAGACCTCCTTTTCTAGGCCCCTAGCATCTTGAAGACAAGTCTCTCTTTCCATAGCTCTGGCTTCACAGGGGTCCACTGGGTACATGCCAATGTGTCTCAAGAGATCTCATTGAAGCCTGGAAGGAATGGGTCTCTGCCATGGTTGGCTATGTTTCTTGCTTTGGAAAGGCTCTAGATGTGTGCTAAAAAGCACCCTTTTCCAGAGGGCTTCATTCCTTGGTGATGGCTGCCCTCCCAGGCTAGAGTGCTCAGTTGGGATCAATGAGATTCTCTCCCCCATCTCTTATCTTAGATGGAGTATTGATTATGTGTTTCGAACTACATGTAAGGAGGTTGGCTGAAAAAGTAGAACATTTCCATTATATTTAAAGAAAAATAAACATGCCACAGCTGAGGATGTAAATCAAACAAATAAAAAAACCCTGTAGAAATAAAGTAAGAAACGATCTACATGTAATCTAGTGGAGCGTTCAGGGATGAGGGGTGAAGTATGAAACCACCCAAATCCAGAAAAGGGATGGAAGGATCTCTCCCCTGGAGACAGGAATTCATCAGATTCATCTAATTTGTCTCGAAACCCTTGCGTCCTTGAAGGTGGTTGCCAGGACAACATGGAGTTTCTCATCTCACAATGTCAAACGAACCAAGATGACCACATGTACTCAGTGCTCAGTTGCACCTAGGCTAGCATAGCAAAGATTACTTCAAGTTACCAATAGAAATTCAAAGATAACACCCAACAATCACAAAAGCACTCACACACCAGCCTACAGAACATACAGTGATTAAAGAAATACAAAATTCCTAACTTGGAATGAAGGAGAATGCAATCATAAACATGTCAAAGGGAGATAGCTCAGAAAGACCATGACAATTAGACTATGGAAAAGAAAACATGGTCCCAGAAAATGGAAGGCCAACAGAAATCACACCTCAATAATCCACAGTGAAAGATGTCAGTCTTTAGACAGACTCTGCTTGAATGTTGGAAAGTCTGAGAAAGTGACAACCCCAAAACCTGCAGTGAAGGTCAAACCTGGGCTAACTGGGAAGGGTGAGTTCTCAGACTGCTCCAAACGGGCTCTGAAACCGTGTGTCCATGAAGCTTGCCTGGACAGCAGAGACAAAATTCTGACAAATCCTCTGACATCACAGTGCAACAGAAAAACAACCTGGCCTAGTCGAAACAGGGCCAGAGTTGGGCTCAAGTAGCATATTCAAGTCACATTCCACTCAACTGCAGGTTGGCAATGGAACATGTAAAGGGCCGGCCAGTGTTGCAGGGGTGAAGTCCACGTGTTCTTGGTCGGCCAGCCGCGGTCGGGAGCGTGGAATCCTGGGGTGATCCTCCTCATGGTTGTTACAGCCATCTGGGGCAGGCGTCCGAGGTAGTGTAGAGGCAGTTGGGAAACGACGTTAGACAGTGCCACTCATCCTCAGCAAGTACAGCAGCATTGTCAGCAGATGTGAGCATAGCAATAAACGTTTGCCAAAACAGAACCAATTAAAAGGTGCAAGGAATAGAAATAATGAACCTCAAAAAGGGAAGCATGCCAGTAGGAGAAATAAGATATCTAAGACTATGCTTCGCCAAACAGATGCAAGCTATGTAAACTAAAACCTGGCAAATCTCTGCGGAAAGAAATTCCAGAAGACCTAAGGAAACGGAAGGCTATTTCATGCTCTTCGAATGGAAGAACTAATACACTTGAAACCTCCATACCCCATAAAGCAATCTGTGGATTCCATGCAATCCCAGTCCAAGTTGCAGCAATGTTTCTCACAGAAATAGAGAGAGGATAGTAAAGCCTCTATCCAGCAGCAAAGGAATCTGAATACCCAAAGGAATCCTGAGGAAAACGAACAAAGCATGACATATCACACTGTCTGATTTCCTCATGTAGGACGGAGCGCAACGAACCGAAATGGCACAGTCTCAGTCCAAAAACAGGCACACAGACACATGGAACAGAATCGAGAGCCCAGAGGTCAACTTACGTACATATGGACAACCCATTTTCGACAAGGGAACCAAGAGGAGACAGCGGAGAAAGGAGAGTCTCGACAAGCAACGGTGCATGGAAGACTGCACAGCCACATGTAACACAATGACAGTAGACCATGATGTTACACCAGGCACACAGACCACCCCGAAATGGATTAAAGCCTTGAATGGGATACTTGAAACCGTGCAACTTCTGGGAGACAACCCAGGCAGCTTGCTCTTTGCCATCTGGCTTAGCCACCTATTTGGAAGAAGCATGTTTGACTAGTCAAGGGCAACAAAGGAAGCAAGAAACAAACGGGACTTCATACACTGCAGAAGCTTCTGCCCAGACAAGGAAACCATCGACTCAGTGCAAAGTCAGCACAACAACTGGGAGAGGATGTTTTCAAAACACACATCAGACAAGGGGTTAAGAGCCAAAAGATCCAATGACCTCATACGTCTCCAAAAGAGAAACGCAACAAGCCCACTAAAACCTGGGCAGAAGATGCAAACAGAGATTTCTCCCCAGAGGATAGAAAGATGGTCAATAGGCTGTATGAAAACATGTTCCTCATCAGGAAGTCCCATGCCAGTGCAAATCCAAACTTCAATGAGATAGCAGCTTACTGTGGTCACAATGGCCCTAAGTAACAAGCCAGGAAACAAGTGTCTGAGAGGAGGTGGAGAGAAGTGAAGCCTCCAGCACGGCTGGTGGTAGTGTAAACCAATGCTGCCACTCCACAAAGCAGTGTGGACTTGCCTCAGAAATTTAAGATTCCATCTACCATATGATCCAGCTCTTCCTCGGTGGTGTATTTATCCAAAGAACTTGGAAACACCAATGCATAGAGATCCCTGCACTGCTGTGTTCACCACAGCCTTGCTCCTGATATCCAAGACTTGGAAGCTCCCCTGGTGCCCATCAAGGGACGAATGGAGAAGGAAGATGGGCTATAGCGACACAAGGGCATACTACTCAGCTATAAGTAAGGGTGTAATCCAGCCCTTTGTGACCTCCAGAATGGCTCCTGAGGGTCTTATGGGAAATGAAACCAGTCACAGGGAGAAAGTCAAATCCCGTAGGTTCTCACTTACAAGGAGCACAAAAAAACATGGGCTAATGTACAGGTACCATGGGACAGTGGATTGGTGGTTCCCAAGGGGACTGGGGGGCGGAGGGAGGGTGAAAGAGAAGATTAGCCACAAGCATGTGGTTCAGGCCTGTAATGAGGCTTCCGGAGGGGAGGATGATATAACCTACGCAGAAGTCTAAATCTCTGGGGGTGGAAATCTGAAAGCTACAGGATGTTATAACGCAGGGTTACAGCAATAAACTAACATAAAATCCAAAATCCAGAAAGGCGTGCGGATTTACGGCATAAAGCTTTGGAGTCTGAAAGAGATGAGAGAAGAACTTCCAAGTATTGACAATCACCTCCAAATGCTTAATAGTGCTACAGAAAGGTAAACCATTGCAACGAGATGATGAGGAATACTACCAAGAGAACATGTTCCGTGCTAATCTCACTCACCAACGGAAAATGTTCCCGTCCATGATGTTGCTAGTAATTCCATTTACCCATAATCAAAGAAGGATAACATCTTCCCAAGTTCAGGCCAATGATTGGCCCAAAAGTCCAATTCAGGGCCGGCCCTGGGGTGTAGGGGGTAAGTGCCCACGTTCTACTTGGGCGGCCCGGGCTTCACTGGTTCGCATCAGGGGTGAGGATCAGATTAGTAGCAATCGGAAATGTAGATTTCATGGTGTGGTGCGGACAGAGACCACAAAGAAGTAGAAATTGTGAGGATGTGTTAGCAATATGAACCAGAAAAAGAAACATGAGGGTACTACAATGTGTGAACGCAGCTGGTACACTTGCCAAATGAAGAAGGAAGGAAAACTTGTAACCTGCCAAGGTGGACTTGTGAGACTGCTATGAGATGAAACGATCATTGCGCATCAGAGGATTGCCTGGGCAACCTCAACTTGGGAAGTACTCCAGGACTTTCTATGGGGAAGGTCCACCCATTTGGTCATAGCCACAAATTATGAGAGATGACCTAGGATAATCTTAAAGGAAAGAAACCGGTGTCTAGAGAGAATGTAGTACACCTTTCAAAGTTGGAGGATAAAGTTGGAAACCGACAAGAAATCCAGAAAAAGGAAAACTATCCTGCCTGGAAAAGGTGCGTGGTCAGACTTGTATGAGATGGCTCTGAAACATGGTGTGCAGGGAGGTTGTCAGGACAACTTGTAACTTTGAGGGTGTTTATGATATCATGGTGAACATGTCACCCAAGATCGCCGCATATTTCCAGTCAGAGCGTTGGACTAGGCTAGGATATTCAAGTGAGAGATACCCAGACACAGCTGTTACAAACAGAAACCGGGCACAGAATCTTGAAGAGATCAAAGAGACTATGATCCAAGGGATAAGAAAGGAATCATTGGGAAGAAGCGATAATAGAGGGACAAGCACCAAGAGGGGAACATTGTCATCTACTCAAGTAGATGGGGAGACCACGCTGATTCAAGCTTGAAACTTGCTTGGAAACAAGAGGCCAGACTTGGGGCTTATCAGACCGACATTGTCCTTCTGACTTAATCTTAATCCAAAGTCAAGAATGAAGTCTTCAGGACATCAAAGAGGAGAATCCATGCCTCCTTTACTGGGCCCCTAGCATTCTTTGAGGAGAAGTCTCCCTTTCCATAGCTCTGGCATCACGGGGGCCCACTGGGTAGACGGTTATGTCTCACAAGAGTACTCTTTGAAGCCCTGAAGGCGTGGGCACCTGTCATGCTTGGGGTATGTCTCCTTGTTTGGAAGGGCTCCAGAAGTGTGCTGAAATGCACCCTTTTCCAGAGGGCTTCGTTCCTTTGTGAAGGCTGCCCTCCCAGGCTAGATTGCTCCATTGGACTCTAATGAAGTTCTCTCCCCATATCTCTGACCCTAGAAGGAGTATTGATTATGTGTTTTCACACCTTATGTAAGGAGTTGGTGGAAAATTAGAACATTACTGTGACATTTAAAGAAAACTACACATGCCAGATCTGAGGATGTAAATCAAACAAATAAACCCTATAGAAATAAAGCAAGCCAGTATCTGGACGTAAGCTAGAGGAATGTTCAAGGATCAGGGCTCAAGTTTGAAACTTCCCAAATCCAGAAAAGAGACAGAAAAATCTGTTGCCTGGAGAGAGGAGTTCATCAGATTTGTCTAATTTGTCTCGGAAACATCATTTCCGTGAAGGTGGTTGCCAGGACACCCATGAATCTGGAGTTTCTGATCTCAGAATGTCAAACCATCCAAGAGGACCTGGTGTTCTCAGTGCTCAGTTTGGCCTAGGCTAGGATAGCAGAGATTCCTTCAAGTGACAGATGGAAATTCCAAGACAACACCCAACATTCACGAAAGGACTCACACCTCGGCCTACAGAAAATATGGTGATTAAAAAAATACAAAATTAATAACTTGACATGAAGGAGAACGGCTTCATAAGCATATGTAAGGGAGATAGCTGAGAAAGACCATGATGATTAGACTATGGAAATGAAACCAAGGTCCCCGAAATGGAAGGCAAACTGAAATCACACCTGAATAATCCACTATGAAATATGTCATTCATTAGACAGACTCTGCTGGAATGTTTGAAAGTCCGAGAAATTCACAACCCCAAAACCGCAGCGAAGGTCAAAGCTGGGCTACCTGGGAAGGGTGAGTTACGAGTTTGCTCCAAGCGGGCTATGAAAGCCGGTGTCCATGAAGCTTGCCGGGACAGCAGAGACACAATTCTGACAGATCCTCTGACATCACACTGGACCAGATAAACAAGCTGGCCTCATCTACACAGGGCCAAAGTTGGGCTCAAGTAGCATACTCAAGTCACCTTCCATTCAACTGCAGGCTGTCAATGGAACATGAAAGGGGCCGGCCAGTGGTGCAGCGGTGAAGTCCACGCGCTCTGGGTCGGCAGCCAGCGGTGGCCGCATAGAATCCTGGCGTGAACCTCCTCACGGCTGGTCCAGCCATTCTGGGACAGGCGTCCGAGGTAGTGTAGAGGCAGATGGGAAGAGACGTTAGACAGGGCCCTCTTCATCAGGAAATACAGGAGCATTGCCAACAGGTGTGAGCACAGCGATAAACTTCTGCCTAAACAAAAGCAATTAAAACTTACAAATGATAGAAAAACTTACCCTCAAAAAAAAAAATAAAAGCATGCTTTAGAAGATTAAGGTATCTAGGAATAACCTGAGCCAAACAGGTGAAAGCTATGTAAACCGAGAAATAGCAAAGCTTTGAGGAAAGAAATTCCACAAGACACAAGGAACTGGTAGGGCATTCAGTGCTCTTGGAATGGAAGAATTAACACATTTGAAACGTCCGTACTGGATAAAGCAATCTCTGGATTCCATGCAATCCCAGTCAACGTTGCAGCAATCTTTCCCACAGAAATAGAAGAGGGAATCCTAATGTTTATCAGCAGCAACAAAAGACCCTGAAGAACCAAAGGAATCCTGAGGAAAACAAAGAAATCATGACGTATCATCACAATGATTCCTTTCTTATCCCTTCAATCAGCGTCTCTTTGGTCTCTTCAAGATTCTGTGCCTGGTTTCTGTTTGTAAAAGCTGTTTCTGGGTATCTCTCACTTGACTATCCTAGCCTAGTCCAATGCTAGGACTGGAAACATGTGGCCATCTTGGGTGACATGTTCACCGTGATGTCATAAACACCCTCAGAATTCTAAGTTGTCCTGAACACCTCCATGCACGCAGTGGTTCAGACCCATCTCATACCAGTCTGACTATTCCCCCTTTCCAGGTAGGATAGTTTTGCTTGTTCTGGATTTCTTGTCAGTTTCTAACTTTCTCCTCGAACTTTGAAAGGTCTACTATATTCCCTCTAGACACCTGTTTCTTCCCTTAAAGATCATCCCTGGTTTTATCTCTTATCTTTTGTGGATATGGCCAAATGGGTGGACTTTCCTTAGAGAATGTCCTGAAGTCCGTAAGAATTTGATGCTGTCCAGGCAATCCCCTGATGCACAATGATCGTGTGATCTCCTAGCAGCGTGACAATTCCACCTTGGCATCTCACATGTTCTGTTTCCTTCATCATTTGGGGAATTGTTCCTTATGCGTTCATAGATTGTAATATTCTCATGGTTCTTTTTCTGGTGAGTATTCATAAGGTCATCTCATACTTTCTACTTCTTTATGATCTCTGTGCCCACGAGACCATGAAATCTGGATTTCCTAATGCTAGTAATCTGATCCACACACGTGATGCTAGCCAATGAAGCCCCGGCCACCGAGGCGGAACGTGGGCACTTACCTGCTGCAATACAGGGCAGGCCCTGAATTGGACTTTTGGACCGAACTTTGGCCTGAACTTGGGAAGATTTTGGCCTGCTTGGCTCATGCGTGAAGGGAATCAGTAGTAACAACATGGAAGGTAGCATTTTCCATTGGTTCATGAGTTTAGCACGGAACATGTTCTCTTCCTAGTATTCCTCTTCATCTCTTTGCAAAGGTCTACATTTCTGTAGCATCATTAAGCATTTTGAGGTGATTACCAATCCTTGGAAGTTCATCTTCTCTAATCTGTTTCAGCCTCCAAAGCTTTAGGCCGTAAATCTGCACCCCTTTTTGGAGTTTTGATTTTATGTGAATTGGTGGCCGTAACCCTGCATTATAACGTCCTATATCTTTCACATTTACATCCTCACAGATTTAAAGTTCTGTGTATGGTACATCATCTTCACCACCATAAGCCTAATTACAGGCCCTCACCACACACTTGTGCCTATTCAACTATGTCTCCCTCCGGGCCCAGGCTCCCATTCCCTCTGGGAACCACTGGTTCCATCTCACGTGATTCCAGTTTGTTTGTCCTTTTTTTCTATATCTCTTTGTAACTTAGATCGCATGGTATTTGACCTTCTCCCTGGGCTTGTTTCAATTCCCCTCATACCCTCAGGAGCCATTCTGGAGGTCACAAATGACTGGACTGCATCCATTCCTACAGCTAAGTGCTATGCCATTGTGTGGATATAGCCCATCTTCCTTCTCCATTAGTCCCTTGATGGGCACCAGGGCGGCTTACAAGTCTTGTATCTCGGGAGTAAGGCTGTGGTGAACACAGTGGTGCACGGATCTCTATGCATTAGTGTTTCCAAGTTCTATGGATAGACAAGCTGCCGAGGAATAGCTGGATCATATGGTAGAAATTTCTGAGGCAATTCCACACTGCTTTTCCTACTGGCTGCACCGGTTTACACTCCCACCAGTGGTGCAGGAGGCTTCCCTTGTCCCCACCTCCTCTCTGACACTTGTTTCCTGTCTTGTTCCTTATAGCCATTCTGACCACAGGGAGCTGTTATCCCATTGCCGTTTGGATTTGCACTGGCCTGAGAATTTATGATGGTGAACATGTTTTCATACAGCTGTTGCCCATCTTTCTCTCTTTGGGAGAAATCTCTGTTTCCATCTTTTGCCCAGGTTTTACTGGGTTTGTTGTTTTTCCTCTTGTGGAGACGTGTGAGGTTATTGGATCGTTTGGCTATTCAGCCCTTCTCTGATGTGTGGTTTGAAAACATCCACTGCCAGTTGCTGTGCAGTCTTTGCATTGACTTATGGTTTCCTTGGCTGGGCAGAACCTTCTGCGTTGGATAGAGTCCCGTTTGTTTCTTGTTTCCTTTCTTGCCCTTGCCCAGTCACACATGCTTCTTCCAAATAGGCAGCTAAGCCAGATGGTAAAGAGCACGCTGCCTGGGCTTTCTCCTAGAAGTTCCACGGACTCAAGTCTTCCATTCAAGGCTTTAATCCATTTCGAGGTGGCATGTGCCTCGTTTAACATCATGTCCTACTCTCATTTTGTTACCTGTGGTTGTGCAGTCTTCCAAGAAACATTTCTTCTCTAGACTTTCCTTTCTCCGCTGTCTTCTCTTGTCCCTCTGGTCGAAAATGAGCTGTCCATATTTGCGTGAGTAGACCTCTGCGCTCTTGATCGTGTTCTATTCGTCTGTGTGCCTGTTTTTGGGCCCAGACTGTGCTGTTTCAGTACCTAGTGCTTCATCCTGTATGGTGGAATCAGAAAGGGGGATACGTCCAGCTTTGTTCATTTTCCTCAGGATTCCGTTGGCTATTCAGTGTCCCTTATGCCTGGATAGAGACTTTAGGATTCTCTCTTCTATTTCTGGGGGAAAAATTACTACAACTTTGACTGGGATTGCATGGAATCCAGAGATTGCTTTATCTGTTACGAACTTTTCAAGTGTGTTAGTTCTTCCATTCCAAAATCACGGTGTAGCCTTCCGTTTCCTTCTCTCTTCTGGAATTTATTTCCCAAAAGCTTTCTTCCCTTTCATGTTACATAGCATGCACCCGTTTGGTTAAGGTCATTCATAGATATCTTATTCTTCTTACTGGTATACTTCTGTTTTTGAGGTTCAGTATTTATGTTCTTTGCACCTTTTAATTGGTTCTGTTTTGGCAAACGTTTATGGCTGTGCTCACATGTGCTGACACTGCAGCTATATTTGCTGAAGAAGAGTGGCCCTGTCTAACGTTGCTTCCCATCTGCCTCTGCACTACCTCGGATGCCTGCCCCAGAATGGCTGGGCCAACGGTGAGGAGGCTCACCCCCAGGAATCCACGTGGCCTAGCGTGGGCTTCCGACCCAGAATGCACAGACTTCACTGCTACAACACGGGCTGGCCCCTTTCATGTTCCATTGCCAACCTGCTGTTGAGTGAAATGTGAATTAAATATGCTACATAAGCCCAAATCTGGCCCTGTGTAGACTAGGCCTGGTTTTCTTTCTGGTCCACGGTGACATCAGAGGATTTGTCAGAATTGTGTCTCTGCTGTCCCGGAAAGCTTCATGGACACAGGGTTTCAGAGCCCGCTTGGAGCAGTCTCGTAACTCACCCTTCCCAGTTAGCCCAGGTTTGACCTTCATTGCAAGTTTTGGGGTTGTGACCTTCTCGGTCTTTCCAACGTTCAAACATAGTCTGTCTAAAGACTGACGTATTGCACTGTGGATTATTCAGGTGTGATTTCTGTTGGGCTTCCATTTTCTGGGACCCTGTTTTCTTTTCCATAGTCTAATCGTCATGGTCTTTCTGAGGTATATCCCTTCGAGATGCTTGTCAGTACATTCTCATTCATTCCAAGTTAGGAATTTTGTATTTCTTTAATCACCATATGTTCTGTAGGCCGATGTGTGAGTGCTTTCATGATTCCTGTGTGTCGTCTTTGAATTTCCATCAGTCACTTGAGGGAGTCTTTGCTCTCTTAGTCTAGGTGCAACTGAGCACTGAGTACGCGTGGTCATCTGGGTTCGTTTGACATTGTGAGATGAGAAACTCCAGGTACGATGTTGTCCTGGCAACCACCTTCAGGAACCCAATGCTTCTGAAACAAATTAGATGAATCTGATGAATTCCTCTGTCCAGGTGAGAGACCTTCTGTCTCTATTCTGGATTTGGGAAGTTTCAAACTTCACCCTTGATGCTTGAACTTTCCACTAGATTATGGCTAGATACTGGCTTACTTTGTTTCTACAGGTTTTGTTATGTGTTTGACTTACCTCCTCAGCTGTGGCGAGTTTATTTTTCTTTAAATATAATGGTAATGTTCTAATTTTCAGCAAACCTCCTTACGTGTGGTATCGAAACACGTAATCAATATTCCTTGTACGGCAAGAGAGGGTGGAGAGAATCTCATTGATCCCAACTGAACACTCTAGCCTGGGAGGGCAGCTTTCACAAAGGAACAAAGCCCTCTGGAAAAGGTGCTTTTCAGCACACTTCTAGAGCCCTTCCAAACCAAGCAACATACCCAAGCATGGCAGGGGGCCATTCTTTCCGGGCTTCAATGAGATCTCTGCTGACACATTGGCATGTACCCAGTGGGCCCCCGTGACTTGAGAGCTATGGAAAGGGAGACTTGTCTTCAAAGTTTGCTGAGGCCTAAGAAAGGTGGCCTCGCTTCTTCTCTTCAATGTCCTCAAGTAATCATTCTTGACTTTGGGTTATGGGTAAGGCAGAAGGACAATGTAGGTCTGATAAGCCCCAGGTACGGCCTCTTTTCTCAAAACAAGTTTCAAGCTTGAATCAGCATGGCCTCCACATCTACGTGAGTAGATGACACTGTTCTCCTCTGAGTGCTTGTCCCTCTATTATCGCTTCATTTCAGTGATTCCTTTCTAATCCCTTGAATACGCATCTGTTGGATCTCTTCAAGTTTCAGTACCCAGTTTCTGTTTGGAAAAGCTGTTTCTGGGAATCTCTCACTTGAATATCCTAGCCTAGGCAAATCCTCGGGATGGAAACCTGGGACCATCTTGGGTGACATGGTCACCATGATGTCATAAACACCCTCAGAATTCTAAGTTGTGCTGAAAACCTCCATGCACCCAGTGTTTCAGACCCATCTCATACCAGTCTGACTACACTCCCTTTCCAGGTGCGATAGTTTTCCTTTTTCTGGACTTCTTGTCGGTTTCTAACTTTCTCCTCGAACCTTGAAAGGTCTACTACATTCCTTCTAGACAATGGTTTCTTCCCTTTAAGATCGTCCTGGGATTTATCTCTTAAGTTTTGTGGATGTGGCCAAATGTGTGGACTTTCCCCACAGAAAGTCCTGGAGTCCCTGCAAAGTTGAAGTTACCCAGGCAATCCTCTGATGAGCAATGATCGTGTCATCTCATAGTAGTCTGGCAATTCCACCTTGGCAGGTCACATGTTTTACTTCCTTCATCATGTGGGGAAGTGTACCTGATGCGTTCATAGATTGTAATATTCTCATGGTTCATTTCCCGGTGTGTATTCATGAGGTATCCTCACAATTTCTACTTCTTCATGATCTCTGTTGGCACCATACCTTGAAATCCATATTTCCTACTGCTCCTAATCTGATCCGGACCCGTGATCCACCCTACCAAGCCTAGGCCGCCCAAGTGAAACATGGGCACTTACCAGCTACACCACAGTGCCGGACCTGAATTGGACTTTTGGACCAACCTTTTGCCTGAAATTGGGAAGATGTTGGCCTGCATTGATTATTCCTAATTGTAATTAGTAAAAACATCGTGGACGGTAACATTTTCCGTTGGCTCATGAGTTTAGCACAGAACGTGCTGTGTTGGTTGTGTTCCTCTTCATCTCTTTGCAATGGTCTAATTTTCTGTAGCATCGTTAAGCATTTGGAGGTGATTATCAATCCTCGGAAGTTCATCTTCTCTAAATTCTTTCAGCCTGCAATCTTTATGCCATAAACCTGCTTGCCTTTATGGAGTTTTGATTTTAGGTGAATTGATTTCCCTAACCCTTCATTATAACATCCTATAGCTTTCAGATTTACATCCTCAAAGATTTAGACTTCTGTGTATGGTACATCATCTTCCCCACTGTAAGCCTAATTACAGGCCCACACTACACCATTGTGCCTAAACAACTCTTTCTCCCACCGTCCCCTGCCACCCGTTACCTCTGGGAACCACCAATCCCATGTCATGTTCTACATGTTTCTTGGTCCCTATTTTAATCTTATCCTTGTAAGTGAGATCCTATGGTATTTGACATTCTCCCAGGGGTTTGTTTCAGTTCCCCTCATACCCACAGGAGCCATTCTGGTGTCACAAATGGCTGGACTGCACCCTGTCTTACAGCTGAGTGCTATGCCATTGTGTGGATACAGCCCACCTTCCTTCTCCATGGGTCCCTTGATGGGCACCAGAGGAACTTCCATGTCTTGCATATTGGGAGGAAGGCTGTGGTGAACACAGCGCTGCACGGATCTCTAGGCAGTAGTGTTCCCAATTTCTTTGGATAAACACGCCGCAGAGGAATAGCTGGACCATATGGTAGATGTATTTTGAAGTTTCTGAGGCAATTCCACAAGGCTATGCCGAGTGCCTTCACCGGTTTGCATTCCCACCAGCGGTGCAGAACTCTTCCCTTCTCTCCACCTCCCCTCCGACACTTGTTGTTTCCTGTCTTGTTCTTTGTAGCCATTCTGACCACAGTGAGCTGCTATCTCATTGCCGTTTGGATTTGCATTGGCCTTAGACTTAATGATGATGAACATGAGTTCATAAAGCTCTTGGCAACCTTTCTGTCTGCTTGGGGTAAATCTCTGTTTCCATCTTTTGCCCAGGTTTTAATGGGCTTGTTGTTTTTTCTCTTGTGGACACGTGTGAGGTCATTGGATCTTTTGGCTATTCAGCCTTTCTCCGATGTGTGGTTTGAAATATTCTCTTCCTGCTGTTGTGCTGTCCTTGCATTGAGTCAATGGTTTCCTTGGCTGGACAGAACCTACTGCATTGGATGGAGTCCCGTTTGTTTCTTGTTTCCATTGTTGACCTTGACTAGTCACACATGCTTCTTCCAAATAGGCCGCTACGCCAGATGGCAAAGAGCAAGCTCCCTGGGTTTTATTCTAGAAGTTTCGCGGATTCAAGTCTTAAGTTGAAGGGTTTAATCCATTTCGAGGGGGTGTGTGTGCCTGGTGTAACATCATGGTCTACTCTCATTGTGTTACATGTAGCTGTGCAGGCTTCCCAACACCGTTTCTTTTAGAGACTCACCTTTCTCCACTGTCTCCTCTTGCCTTCCTCGTTGCAAATGAGTTGTTCATATATGGGTGAGTTGACCTCTGGGCTCTGGATTCTGTTCCATTGGTCTGTGTGCCTGTTTTTGGGAGCAGGCTATGTTTCGGTACCTAGCTCTTCGTCCTACATGTTGGAATCAGAAAGTGTTTTACATCCTGCTTTGTTCATCCTGCTTTTTTCCTCAGGATTCCTTTGGGTATTCAGGGTTCTTGTTGCTGTATAGAGAGTTTAGGATTCTCTCTTCTATTTCTGTGGGAAAGATTGCTGCAACTTTGACTGGGATTGCATGGAATCTAGAGATTGATTTATCCTTTACGGCCGTTTCAGTTGTTTTAGTTCTTACATTCCTAGAGCATGGAATACCCTTCCGTTTGCTTGTGTCTTCGGGAATTGCTTTCGCCAAAGCTTTGCTAGTTTTCGGTTTCCATTGCTTGCACCTGTTTGTCTAAGCTAATTCCTAGAAATCCTATTGTTCTTACGTGCATGTTTTTTCTTTCTGAGGTTCAGTTTTTCTATCCTATGCAACTTTTCATTGGTTTTGTTTTGGCAGATGTTCATTGCTGTGCTCACATCTGCTGGTGATGCTGCTGTACTTTCTGAGGAAGATTGACACTGTCTGACGTTGCTTCACATCTGCCTCTAGACTACCTCAGACGCCTGCCCCAGAATGGCTGGACCAGCTGTGATGAGGTTCACCCCCAGGATTCCGTATGGCCTGCCCGGGGCTGCTGACCACAATGTGCAGTGTTCACCACGACACTGGCCGGCACCTTTCATGTTCCATTGGCAACCTACAGTTGAGTGGAATGTGACTTGAATAGGCTACTTGGGCCAAATGTGGCACTGTGTAGATGAGGCCAGTTTATTTTTCTTCTCCACTGTGATGTCAGATGATTTGTCAGAATTCTGTCTCTGCTGTCCTGGCACACTTCATTGACACAGGTTTTCAGAGCCCGATGTTAGCAGTGTGATAACTCACCTTTACCACTTAGCCTAAGTATGACATTTGCTCCAGTTTTTGTGGATGTGACTTTCTCTGACTTTCGAACGTTCAGAGTATGACTAAAACTTAATTGTTTCATTGTGGATTATTCAGGTGTGATTTCCGTGTGCCTTCCATTTTCTGTGACCGTTTTCTCTTTTCCATGGTATAATTGTTGATATGGGCTCGGCAAGCTGAAGACTCAAATATAAGATTTCTTGGACTCTCAAGGTCTGGCATTGGTGCTCTTTTATTTAGAGAATAGTACGGGATGGCATGGGGACAGGACCCATGGGCAGTGAAGAGCTGCTGCTGCTCCCTGGGGACGGGACCCATGAGCAGTCAGAGCTCCTGCTGCATCCCTCAGTTGAGGGTTAGTGATAATTTTATAAGGACTGGGTACATGACTTGTTTTTACTGGAAAAAGAAATGATGATGTTCAATGTCTTTAAATGACTTCAGTGCAGATGGGGTCTGGTTATTGTGCAGTCATATAACTTTAGATATGAATCTGCCCATATATATTACCATGTAGGTTAGTATGCCCTGGGATGCTCTCCATGGGACAGCCCTAATTCATATCAACAAAAAATCCAACGGGTCATATAGATTGGCATGTAGGCCAGGTCACCTTGGGCTTTTCTAGCTGGAGCAGCCTCAATCCACGACATAACCCCCTCGAACCCATTTGGACTGGAAATATTTGGGGATATGGACGATGTTCACTCTTCTGTAAATACTTCTGGCTGTACAATGTTGTAGTGGTGTCCCTAAATGGGGCCATAGGCACAGGTAGAAGTTCAGTGGACCAGAAGTCTTCACCTGTGGAGTCCAAGGCTACGTTATACAGAGCCCCTGGAGAGGAGAGAATCATTTGACGAGATGTGCTCCAAGAGGTGAAATATTTTGGCATGCAGAAGACAAACAACGAAACAGACAACAAACTACAAGTAGAAATACAAGCAGTATGTTTAACCCAATGAATAAGGTTTTGAAGTAGTGAAGAAACCTGGTACTGACTGGGAGCTCAACCAATCGTTTAGAGTTAGGGTTGGTCAGACATGGATTTAATTTGGTGGCTGGGATAGGAAGCCAGAAATATTTTGACGGTAGTCAAGAATATAGGCAAAACATTCAGTTTTTATAACGGCACAGGTGCCCCCTTGTGGGGCTGTCAAGACATCCAGTGCCATTTGGATTTGGAGGACTGCCTTACACATTTGGGATACTTCTAAATTGAGCAGCGAAATGCTATGTTCTACTTCATTTAATGCCTTCATACTGAATTTGATTAGGACTTCCATGTGCAAGACAGCATTTTCAATTCCTAATTGGTGAAGGATAATTGAGTAAAGATGGAAATACCAGTGGAAGACACAGCTGGTCCAGCGCTGTTGCAGTTGGGTACGTTAGCAGGAGGAGATATAGTAAATGTAGTTCTACCTTGCATGCAGACAAAGCCTAGGGTGCATCATCCAATCCATCCAGGTGGCAGCCAAGGCCATAAATTGGACCCACATCGACACTGAGCACCATTAGGGGCTAATCAAAACGTGCTGGGCCGTCTGTCCCAGTCAGTCCCAGACCAGTCAGTATTTTTTTTAAGGCTATGATACGAGAACACAAATAACAGGGAATTTTCCCCATAAGTCGAGTGCTATTAGGCCATGTATCACAGGTCTGATGGGTTTGTTCCCAAGAGTGAGTGATCTTTTACTGAGTTGACCACTAGTAGGAGTGAACCAAATATATTCATTCCAAATTTGATATGGTCCATCCTGAGTCTTGATAAGCAGGGGACTTTAAATTTGGAACATGTTGTTTAGGATCCACATGTGACAAAGCAAATCTATTTAGTATTCGGGCAGTAGTATTGAAGGAAAATGTTTGATGGTGGCCAGGGAACTCCCAGGTGTCAGAGATAGATGGCCACAAGGAGACATTACGATTAGCAATAGATGAATCTTGCAAAAGAAAACAGCTAGAATCTAATATCCAGGAATACCTACTATAGCTTCTACATAAACGTATTTTTTCTCTCTTAAATCACCCTCATTTTTACAAAAGATAGCCAAATTAGGATGAACTGGTTTGCAAATAAAGTGTAGCTTCAATACAACATGCTACAATTATGTACATAAGAGGAGCAAGAATAGTAATTGCTTATACAGGCTTTTTTAAATCTGCTTTGCTGGACTTTTTTATGAGGAATCTCAGATTCAACTGTGAAGGCCTTGCAAGGCCAGAAAAGCCAAGCCAAGGATTTGCCATCAGATTTGGCCTGCAGTACTTACAGATTTGAGTGGTGTTCTCTTTGAGGTCCCCCAAAATATTCGGAGGTTCCTTACACCTGTCAGATAAGCAAGCTTCCTTACTTACTGGGTAAGATTGCCAGAATCTCTGTAAACAAGGTACCAGGCCCATGTTTCCAAGTGGCTGTATTCCAGAAAGTCCAATCTTTGTTCCTGAAATGCTGTCTTGTCAGATCTGAGCCTGTGTGTTTCAAATATACATTCCAGTCAAAGCCTTGGTAGTATAACCAATGTGTCCTGTTATAAGGAGAACAGATTCTTATGGAACTTATGCAAATATTGCCACTACATAACCATACTCGGTCACAAAGGGTTTCCCAATTCCAGAGGGATAAGGTAGGGAGAAAAAGATAAATGTTTCAGTTTTTCTTATAAAGGCATAATTTCACCAAATGGCTGTAAGTCAAAGTTAGCATAAGAGAAAAGAAAAAATATTTCCTTCATTGTGAGAAAACAAAACAACACATCAAAACTCAACAATATTTCAAACAGATGTCCTAAAAAATTATAATCATCCTCATCAGTTCACAAAGTCCTGTATAATCAACTCTTGAGCTGAATCTTCTGTCAGCAGATCGATGAACTTAGTTTCTGTTAGAATTCTGTCATTTCTTGCTCAGTTCAGTTTTACAATCTGAAAGTTTGTCAGAAACGTGTAGTTTAGAACCTCTGTGTCAGAATCCTTTCCAGGAATTTCTCGGAAGACGAAAGATATTTGCAAAAGAAAAAAGCATCAGAGTAAAACAACAGCTATCTGCAAATGGACAAAGGACTCCAAACGGCAATTGCCAAAGAAACTTGGCTACTTCTGTGACATATAACACTTCCAGATAATAATTGGACTTATGACTGATAACCAGGACAGATCAGAATCTTAAGAATGCCATATAATTTTAAGACATCTATATTAATAACATTTACCCATCTAATACCACCTAAGAAAGTCTATATTCACTTATTTCCCAATGTTTTCCATGTAATTTAATAGACCAAATAAGCCTAATTAGTTTGGTATTTTCCTCCTCATAGGAAGAGAGAGAAAATTTCTTTGAGAAGACTCAGGGGGCCTCTGAAAATCCTCAGAGTAATTTTTCTTCTGTCTACCAGATCAAAAGAAAGCCTTCATTCAGGATTTGAATATTTTTGAGGGAGAAACTTGTTAAAACATATCAAAAGTTTTTAAAATGCTTCTTCAAATAGGAAACAACACTCACTGTGAAACAATGCTCAGGTATCTATTCAAAGTGATAACAGAAAGAGTGAAAAATCTTAAGAGTGACCTCAGTCATTATTTTCACAAAACAGATTTGTCTCTTAGGTAGAATTACTCAAAGGAATAGCTTTTATAACCTCTTTATCAAGAGCAGATCCAAAGTTCAAGAAAAAGTATCCTTTCAGAGAAAACCAAATTTGAATTTCTGCACGTACTTATTTTTAACATTCAAACTCATGCACTTAATTGAACTTACTTTAGTCTACTTGACCAGGCATAAAACTCCTTTCAGAATTTCTCCTTCACAAGCATTCTACAACTTTGTCCCAAAGTCTTTCTTTTTCCTTTCTAGTACGTCATGACAAATTTATGTTTCTTAACCTATCAAACAAAAATATTTCCATTCTTTATACCTTTTTTACTGAAAACATCCATTTTAACTTCCTTGAATACAGAGCTCTTTTGCTTATTAATTTCCAGTAGCTTCAATTCCATAGGTTAATTAGAACATTTAAACCTTAACAGACCTAGGAAACACTAAAAATGTTAACAATTATGAATTGTCTTTTATATCAGCATTCTAAACACTTCATAAATTTAGAAACGTGGTACTTTACAACAAAACACAAGGCATGCTTCTTAATACACCCAAACGCTTTTAACCTCTTCACTAAGATGCCAAAATCAGATAACTTAGCTATGTTTATTAATAATGTTTCAGTGTTTCATCCTATCCAAAAATGACCCAGATATTCAGATTTTTATCATTTAACTTAACTTGGCATAACTCAAGATGGTTACCAAAAAGAATTTCGAAGCTGTTTTTTTCCCCAAGTATACAGACTGTAAAAGTTATTGTGAGTTTTATGTATTTAAGCCATTTTTTTCCGACAATTATGTTCAGATTACCTACGGAAACCTCATGAGGCATTTGAAAAAACTGGTCATCGTTTACAGCTATTATTTTGCTGACAAATTTAACAGACAACGTGAACTTATGTGACTAGTAAACCCAGGATGAATGCCTGCATACTATGCAAATACCGACAACTCTGACAAGAAGACTATTTTCAATCAAACCAACAAACTTAAACAAGTTTTCATTCACCATAGGTTAATTCACATCACGTTTACTTTGAAAGGCACTGAGTTAATTTCTACTACATTTAGAATTTAAGTAAGCACTTACTTTAAGCCAACTAAACAGAGATCTTAATTTTGGCCATAGCATCCAGAATTAAGTATCACACCTATAACATACACATAGCCACACATACAGAGAGACTGTACAACCATCGTTTTAAAAACTACTGCTGTGAGTCAGGAACAATAATATTAAGCTCACAAGTTATGAATCCAAACTTTGTTTTGAGCCTTTTTACTAATACTTATGGAGAAGACCTTTGACATGCTAGACTTTTGGCAAAGGCACACTTATGTTCATTTATCCTTTCCCCTCATTTTTGTTTTTCAGTCTTAAGAATGAGTGTTGGACTGGACAGTAGTTCCTGGAGAGGGAGGATGATAATCTTTTTCATGATAAAGGAACTAGGTGCAATCTGAACTGCCTCTAGAGCTGTCTTTCCAGTCTTGCAAGGATTTTGTAAGGACAGTTGCTCTTGATTTCCCAGAAACTGGACTGTAACTTGAAGGTCCTTTTAGGTTGATCCACCTGTCCAACTGCACCATAAAGGCACAGAGAAACCTCGCAAATTTTCTCCTAGTTGGAGTTTCTGGGGCATCACCCATACAATTGAAAGTGTTTCTAATTAGTTAGAAGGATTCTGAGTGGTGAGTCTCTGGGGATGCTTACGGCATTCCCCATGGCAGTAAAGCCAGTGTCTGACTGACAGTGGACTGGAAAAGGGTGCAGTGCCCACAGAAGCTGGGAACTGGCTGGAGGTCAGGGCTCCCAGCAGCCGGGTTGAGAGTTAAGTCCCTTGCAAAATGTTTTCAAGTTTTTCGATTTTACAGAAGGTCCAGGTTCTGGTCAGGTTTAGCCTGAACTTAAGCTCGACTTGGTGACAACAGACTACATGATGAGCAAAACAAAGAAAGGAAAAGAAGACACCAGACCTCACCCTCATGGCCACTCCCAGAGGGTTATCAAGATAAGAGTCACACAACAGTTCCCGTGCTGGGGCACACTACCCTCGCACAACAGTTCACAGAATAAATCACAGGTCTGCTACCCTCATAGCCAACTCAGTAGGTGACTAAAATCCTCAATCAGTCATCTGCCAAAAAAGGGCACCCTACTTGGTGTTGCCGTGGTGATCAGGGTAGAAACTCAAAGTTGGGGCTCCCAGGCGTGGAGGCCTTGACTCTTCAAAGATTCTTCTGTTTTCCAGTTGCAAAGCTCAAAAGGACATGAAAATGGCCCGTGTAACTCTAACAAAGATGAAAGAGACACGTCCATTACCTTGAAAATCCCCTGTGAACCTAGGGCAGCATCCCACCTGTCGTTCCTAATGTGGGGTTCCTATAGCAATGGGTGATGGGGAACTCCACCAGCATTGCATCCCTTGTATACCTTCCCTCGGATGCCTGGCAGTAACAGGTGCCTGGTGAACATCTTTCCTATTCTGCCTGGCAGCAATAGATGCCTGGTGAATGGTCCCTGAGAGAAAAGGAGAAGTTTAAGAGAGAACAGGATAGAGAAAAATAGTGAGGAATTTTCCGCCGCTTTGGGGGACATTCTACCCAATTGCGTGTTGGAGCCATTCTCCGAGAAGGGTTTTCCATACTCAACCAAAGGTTAGACTTTCTTACTTGCCTTGAACTGGAGTCCCAATTGGGACATTCACACAGTTCAGAGCATGGTCAGGTGCCATGGGAGGTAGCCCAATACAGCCTGAGGAAAAGAAACCTTCCACGGGAGGCTGGCAGATTCCCGACCATCCTAATGACTGAAGTGGCCAACCCGTGCCCACGTAAAATTTATATATCAGAGATAGAGTCAGGAAGGAACGGATTAATTCATTCTACATCACCCTTAGGCTTAAGGTACTGATTCTCTTCAAGCCGAATGCCATGATTTGCCCCACAGAGTAGCCATGGGCAGCAAACGTGGATTCATACAGCTATCCAAGAAAGTTCCTGATGGAGAAGTGAATTTAGATCCATCCTCGAAAAGGAGAGAGGCACAAGGAAGGAAAGGGCATTTAGCAGAAGTCAAGCTCACAAACCGATGAAGCAAGTTCCCGGTAGGGGGGCCACAAGATATGATGCAGGGTTGCCGAACTGAAGAGTCAAAAGAAAGATTTGTTGGACTCTCAAGGTCTGGCAGGATGCTCTTTTATTTAGAGAACAGTACAGGATAGCATGGGGACAGGACCTATGGGCAGTGAAGAGCTTCAGGCATGGGGACAGGACCCATGGGAACTAAAGAGTTGCTGCATGGGGGCAGGACCCATGGGCAGTCACAGCTCCTGCTGCTGCCCTGAGTACAGGGTAAGTGCTAATTTTATAAGCATAGTTACGTGACTTACTTTTGCTGGAAAAAGAAAAGATGATGTAAAATGTCATGAAATGATTCCAGTTCAGTTGGGGTCTGGTTATTGTGTGGTCGGATAACATTAGATACGAATCTGGCCATATAGATAGGCATGTAGGTGAGCATGACCTGTGCTTCTCTCACTGGGGCACCTCTAATTCATACCAAAAAATGATTCACCGCGTCATGTAGTTTGGCATGTAGGCCAGGTAACCTTGGGCTTTTCGAGCTGGGGCAGCCTTAATCCACATCAATCGTCATGGGCTTTCTCAGCTATCTCCCATCGATATGCTTATCAGTCCATTCTCCTTCATTCAAGTTATTAATTTTGTTTTTCTTTCATCACCATATGTTCTCCAGCCTGATGTATGAGTGATTTCCTGATTGTTGGGTATTGTCTTTGAATTTCAATCGTTCACTTGAAGCAATCTTTGCTAAGCTAGCCTAGGTCCAACTGAGCACTGAGAACACATGGTCATGTTTGTTGGTTTGACATTCTGAGTTCAGAAACTCCAAATTCTAGGTTGTCCTGGCAACCACCATATGGACATAATCTTTCCGAGACAAACTAGACAAATCTGATGAATTCCTCTCTCCAGGTAAGATATTTTTATGTCTCTTTTCTGAATTTTGGAAGGCTCGAACTTGAGTCCAGATCCCTGATCGTTCATCTGGATTATGTCTAGATACTGGTTTACTTTATTTCTGTAGGATTTGTTAGTTGTTTGATTTACATCCTCTGCTCTGGCATGTTTATTTGTCATTAAACATAAGTGTAATGTTGTAATTTTCAGCCAACTTCCTCATTATGGTGTCAAAACACATAATCAATACTCTTCTATGGCAATACATCGGGGGAGAGAATTGCACTGGGGCCGCTGAGCATTCTAGCTTTGGATGGCAGCCTTCACTTTGGATGTGAGGTTCCCAGAGGAAAGAAAAAATCCAAAAAGGCATGCAGATTTGTGTCGAAAAGCTTTTGAGGCTGAAAGACATCAGAGAAAACAAACTTCCAAGGATTGTGAATCTCCTCCAAATGCTTAATGATGATACAGAAAGGTAGACCATTTCAAATAGATTAAGAGGACTACTACGAAGAGAACGTGTTCCGTGCTAAACTCATGAACCAAGGGAAAATGTTACCGTCTATGAGGTTACTACTAATTACCTTCATGAATAATCACAGCAGGCCAGCTTCTTCCCAAGTTCAGGCAAAAAATTGGTCCCAAAGTAAAATTCAGGGCCAGCCATGTGTTCTGGTGTGTAAGAGTCCATGTTACTAGTGGGCGGCCTGGGATTCATGGATTCGTATGACACGTACGGATCACATTAGCAACATTAGGAAAGATAGGTTTCATGGTATGGTGCAGACAGAGATCATAAATAAGTGGAAATTGTGAGCATACCTTATAGATATGCACCAGGAAAAGAACATGAAAATATTGCAATCTATGACACATCTGGTACACTTCCCAAAATACAGAGGGAAGAAAGTGATGTGACCTGCATAGGTGGAATTGTCAGCCTGCACGAGATGACACGATCATTGCACATCAGAGGATTGCCTGGGCAGCTTCCACTTGGGAGGGACTCCAAGACTTTCACTGGGGAAAGTCTAAACACTCGGCCATATCCACAAAATGTAACAGATAAAACCCAGGATAAACTTAAAATAAAGAAACCAGTGTCTAGAGAGAATGTACTAGACATTTAAACGTTCAAGGATAAAGTTAGAAACCGACAAGAAATCCAGGAAATGGAAAGGGTGAGTGCCACACTGGTATGAGATGGCTCTGAAACACTGTGTGCAAGGAAGACGCCGGGACAACTTAGAAGTTTGAGGGTGTTTATGACACCACAGTGAACCTGTCACCCAAGATGCCCTCATCTTTATAGTCTGAGGATTATCCTGGGATACGATACTCAAGTGAGAGATACCCAGAAAACAATTTAAAAACAGAAACCAAGCACTGAAACTTGAAGAGATAGAATAGACGTTGATTAAATGGGTAAGAAAGAAGTCTTCGTGATGAAGCAATAATACAGGGACAAGCACTGAGTGGAGACCATTGTCATCTACTCAAGTATATGGCGAGGCCATGCTGATTCAAGCTTGAAACTTGATTTGAAACCAGAGGCTGGACTTGGGGCTTATCAGACGTACAAATTCTCCTGCCTTAATCATAATCCAAAATCAAGAATGGTGTCCTGAGGACATTGAAGAGAAGGATTGATGCCTCCTTTCCTTTGCCTCTAGCATTAATTGAGGAGAAGTCTCACTTTCCATAGCTCTGGCATTACGGAGGCCCATTGGGTACATGCTAATGTGTCACAATACATCTCTTGGAACCCATGAAGGAATGGAACCCCGTCATGCTTCTAGTATGCCTCATTTTTTGGCAGGGCGCCAGAAGTGCGCTGAGAAACACCCTTTTCCAGATGTCTTCGTTGCTTTGTGAGGGCTGCACTGCCAGGCTAGTGTGTTCACTTTGGCTCCAATGAAATACTCTCCCCCTATCTCTTGGAGTAGAATGATTATTGATAACGTGTATTGACACCATATGTAAGGAGGTTGGCTCAAAATTAGAACATTACCATTATCTTTATAGAAAAATAAACATGCCAGATCTGAGGATTTACATCAAACAAACAACACACCCTATGGAAATAAAGTAAACCAATATCTACACGTAGTCTAAGGGAACGTTCAACGATCAGTGGTCAAGTTCAAAACTTCCCAAATCCAGGAATGAAACAGAAAAGTACCTTCCCTGAAGCGGATTCATCAGATTCGTCTAATTTGTCTCAGATACATTATGTTCATGAAGGAGGTTGCCATGACTACCTATGGTTTGGAGTTTAAGATCTCAGGAGGTAAGACCAAGCAAGATGACCACGTGTTCTCAAGCTCACTTTGACTTAGGCTAGCATGGCAAAGATTGCAACAAGTGACCAATGTAAATTCAAAGACAACACCCAACAATGAAAAGCACTCACACGTAGGCCTATAGAACATAGGGTGATTATAGAAATAGAAAATTGATACCTTGGGATGAAGGAGAACTGACTGACAAGCATACCATAGGGAGAAATCTGAGAAAGACCATGATGATTATACTATGGAAAGCAAAATGGGCTCAGAAAAGGGAAAGCAAACACAAATCACACCTGAATAATCCACAACGAAAGATGTCAGACTTTAGGCAGACTATGCTTGAACTTTTGAAAGTCAGAGAGTGTCACAAACCAAAAAACCGCAGTGAGGTAAAACCTGGGCTACCTGGAAAGGGTGAGAATGAGACTGCTCCAAACGTGCTCAGAAACACTGTGTCCATGAAGCTTGCTGGGACAGCAGAGACACAATTTTGACAAATTGTTTGACTTCGCAGTTGACCAAAAATGCAAACTGGCTACGTCTACTCAGTGCCAGACTTGGGCTGAAGTAGCATATTTAAGTCACATTATACTGAACTGCAGGCTGCCAAGGGAATATGAAAGGGGCCGGCCAGTGGAGAATTGGGGAAGTCCGTGCATTCTGGGTTGGAAGCCTGGAGTTGACAGGGTGGGATACTGGGGGTAAACCTCTTCACCGCTGGCCAAACCATTCTGTGGCAGGCGTGGGAAGGAGTGTAGAGGCAGATGAGAAGTGAAGATAGACAGGGCCACTCTTCCTTAGCAAATACAGGAGCACTGTCATCAGATGTGAGAACAGCGATAAACTTCTGTCAAAAGGAAGCAAATTAAAAGTTGCAAAGAATAGGAAAATTGAACCTCAAAAAAAAAATGCCAGTGAGAAGATTTAGATACCTAGGAATAACCTCGCCCCAACAGGTGAAAGCACGGTAAATCGAAAACTAGCAAACCTTGTGGAAAGAAATGGGAGAAGACACAAGGAAGCAGAAGGATATTCCATGCTCTTGAAATGGAAGAATTAACACACTGGAAACCTCCACTCCGGATAAAGCAATCTCTAGATTACATAAAGTCCCAGGCAAAGTTGCAGCTATATTTCTCACAGAGATAGAAGCGAGCATCCTAAAGTTTACATCCAGCAACAAAAGACCATGAATGGCCAAAGGAATCCTGAGGAAAACGAACAAAGCTCAATGTATCACACTTTCTGATTTCAACATATAGGATGAAGAAATGGGATTGGAAACGGCGCAGGCTGGGATGAAAACAGACACGCAGAACCAAGGAACACAATCGAGAGCCCAGAGGTATACGCACACATACATGGACAACCAATTTTCGACCACGGAACCAAGAGGAGACAGTGGAGAAAGGAAAGTCTCTACAATAAACGGTGCTGGGAAGACTGCAGAGACTCATGTAAGACAAGGAGAGTAGACCACGATGTTACACCAGGCACAAACACCAACACAAAATGGATTAAAGTTTTGAATGTAAGACTGCAAACCACGAGACTTCTGTAAGGAAACCTAGGCAGCATGCTATTTGACATCTGTCTTAGCCTCCTATTAGTAAGATGCATGTCTGCTTGGGCAAGGGAAACAACGGAAACAAGAAACAAATGGGACTACATCAAATGCAAAAGCTTCTGCCCAGCCAAGGAAACCATCGACTCAATGCAAAGACAGTACAACCTCAGGGAGAGGCTGTTTGAACACCACACATCGGTGAACGGGTGAATAGCTAAAAGATGCAGTGAACTCATATGGGTCCACAAGAGAAAAATAAATAAGCCCATTAAAACCTGGGCAGTAGGTGGAAACAGAGATTTCACCCAAGAAGATATAGAGATGGCCAACAGGTGTATGAAAACATGTTAATCATCATTAAGACTCAGGGCAATTGAAATCCAAATGGCAGTGAGATAGCAGCTCAATGTGGTCTGAATGACTATAGGTAAAAAGTCAGGAAACAAGTGTCAGAGAGGAGCTACAGAGATGGGAAGACTTGTACAGTGCTGCTGTGAGTGTAAGCTGGTGCAGCCATGACGCAAATCAGTGTGGAATTGCCTCAGACATGTCAGAATCCATCCATGGTAGATGGATTCTACCATATGATCCAGCTATTATTCAGTGGCGGGTTTATCCAAAGACCTTGGAAGAAGTCGTGCTCTGATATATGTGCACCCCTGTGCTCGCCCTGGCCTTACTCCCGTTATCCAAGACTGGGAAGCCTCCCTGATGCCCATCAAGGCAGAAGGACGAATAGAGAAAGAAGATTGGAGAAGGAAGCTGGGCTTTATGAACACAATGGCATATCTCTGAGCCATAACAAAAGAGAGAATCCAGCCATTAGTGACCAGAAGGATGGTTCTTGAGGGTTTCATTGGAAGTGAAACAGCTCGCAGGGAGAAACTCAAGTACCGTAGGAGCTCACTTACAAGGAGAAGAGACAAACAAGGACCAAGAAACTGGAAAGCTTTGCGGAAAGAAATTAAAGAACACATAAGGAAACGGAAGTCTATTCACCGCTCTTCAAATGGAAGAACGAACACACTTGAAACGTCCATATTGGATAAATCAATCTCTGGATTCCACGCAAGCCCCATCGAAGTTTCAGCAATCTTTCCCACAGGAATAGAAGAGAGAATCCTAAAGTTTCTATACAGCAACAAAGGAGCAGGAAAGGCCAAAGGAATCCTGAGGAAAACGAATAACTCAGCAAGTACCACATTTTCGAATTTCCACATATAGGACGAACTGCTAGGTACCGAAACGGCAAAGGCTGGCCACAAAAAGAGGCACACAGACACAAGGAACAGAATCGAGAGCCCAGAGGTCAACTCCCACATATATTGACAGCCCAGTTTAGACCAAGGAGCCAAGAGGAGACAGCAGAGAAAGGAGAGTCTCGAGAAGAAACGGTGCTGGGAAGACTGCACAGACACATGTAACACAATGAGAGTAGATCATGATGTTACACCAGCCACACACACCACCTGGAAATGGATGAAGGCCTTGAATGGAAGACTTGAAACCATACAACTTCTAGGAGAAAACGCAGGCAGCTTGCTCTTTGCCATCTGGCTTAGCCGATTATTTGGAAGAAGCATGTGTAACTGGGCAAGGGCAACAAAGGAAACAAGAAACAAGCAGGACTCCATCCAACGCAGAAGCTTCTGAACAGCCAACGACTCCATCGACTCAATGCAAAGACAGCACAACAACTGCGAGTGGATGTTTGCAAACCACACATCGGAGAAGGGGTGATTAGTCAAAATATTCAATGAACTCATGTCTCCACAATAAAAAAACAACGAGCCCCATAAAACGTGGGCAAAAGATGGAAAGAGATATTTCTCCCAGGAAGATAAAAGATGGCCAACAGGCTGTATGAAAACATGTTCATCATCATTAAGTCTTTGGCAATGCAAATACGAACGGCAATGAGATAGCAGCTCACAGTGGTCAGAATGGCTATAGGGATGAAGACAGGGAACAACAAGTCTCGGAGAGGAGGTGGAGAGAAGGGAAGCCTCCTGCACTGCTGGGGGGAGTGTAATCAGGTGCAGCCACTACCCAAAGTGCTGTGGAATTGCCTTAGAATTTTCAGAATCCATCTACCATATGATCCAGCTATTCCTCTGTGGCATATATATCCAAAGAACTTGGAAACACTAATGCTCAGAGATCCATGCACCACTGTGTTCACCACAGCCTTACTCCCAATATCCAAGACTTGGAAGCCTACGTGGTGCCCATCAAGTGACGAATGGAGAAGGAAGACGATCTATAGCCACACAATGGCCAATCTTCGGACTGTATAGATGTGGCCATCTTGGGTGACATGTTCATAAACACCCTCAGAATTCTAAGTTGTCCTGACAACCTCCATGCACACAGTGTTTCAGAGCCATCGCATACCAGTCTGACCACTCCCCATTTCCAGGTAGGATAGTTTTCCTTTGTCTGGATTTCTTGTCGGTTTCTAACTTTCTCCTCGAACTTTGAAAGGTCTACTACATTCCCTCTACACCAGTCTTTTTCCGCTAAGATTATCAAAGATTTTATCTCTTATGTTTTGTGGATATGGTGAAATGGGTGGACTTTCCCCAGAGAAAGTCATGGACTCCCTCCCAAGTTGAAGTTGCCCAGGCAATCCCCTGATGCACACTTATCGTGTCATCTCCTAGCAGTCTGACAATTCCACCAGGCAAGTCACATGTTTCCTTCCTTCATCATTTGGGGAAGTGTAGCTGATGCGTTCATAGATTGTAATATTCACATGGTTTTTTTCTGGTGCGTATTGCTCAGTTTCCCTCACCATTTCTACTTCTTTATGATCTCTGTGCCCACCAGACCGTGAAATCTGGATTTCCTAATGCTAGTAATCTGATCCACAACCGTGGTGCTATTCTGTGAAGCTCAGGCCACCCAAGCGGAACGTGGGCTCTTACCTGCTACATCACAGGTCCGCCAATGAATTGGACTTCTGGACCAACCTTTGGCCTGAACTTGGGAGGATGTTGGTCTGCTTCGATCATTCGTGAAGGGAATCAGTAGTAACATGAATGACGGTAACATTTACCTTTGGTTGATGAGTTTAGCAGGGAACATATTCTCTTGCTAGTATTCTGCTTCATCTCTTTGCTGAGGTCTACCTTTCTGTAGCATCATTAAGCATTTGGAGGTGATTACTAATCCTTGGAAGTTCATCTTCTCTAATCTCTTTCAGCCTCCAAAGCTTAGACCGTAAATCTGCACCGTTTTTTGGAGTTTTGATTTTATGTGAATTGATTGCCGTAACCCAGCATTATAACATCCTATAGCTTTTCACATCTACATTCTCAGAGATTTAGACTTCTGTGTAGGTTACATCATCTTCACCACTGTTAGCCTAATTACAGGCCCTCACCACACACTTGTGCCTAATCAACTCTTTCTCCCTCAGACCCCCGCATCCATTTCCCTTTGGGAACTACCAATCCCATGTCACATCCTACCTTTTTGTTGCTCCGTTTTTCCTCTTCTCCTTATATGTGAGATCCTGTGGTATTCAACCTTATCCCTGGGGCTTGCTTCAGTTCCCCTAAGACCCTCAGGAGCCATTCTGGTGGTCACAAATGGCTGGACTGCATCCATTCCTACAGCTGAGAGCTATACCATTGTGTGGCTATAGCCGATCTTCCTTCTCCATTCATCTCTTGATGGTCACCACGGACGCTTCCAAGTCTTGGATATTGGGAGTAAGGCTGTGGTGAACACAGCAGTGCATGGATCTCTGTGCATTAGTGTTTCCATGATGTTTGGATATATACACCACAGAGGAATAGACGGATCGTGTGGTAGGTGGATTCTGAAATTTCTGAGGCAATTCCACACCACTTTGCGTAGTGGCTGCACCGGTTCACATTCCTACCAGCAGTGCAGGAGGCTTCCTTTCTCTCCACCTCCTCTGTGAAAGTTATTGTTTCCCGTCTTCATCCTTATAGCCATTCTGACCACTGTGTGCTGCTATCTCATTGCCGTTCAGATTTGCATTGACCAGAGACTTAATGATGATGAACATGTTTTCATACAGCCTGTTGGCCATCTTCCTATCTTCCTGGGAGAAATGTCTGTTTCCATCTTTTGCCCAGGTTCTATTGGGCTCGTTGTTTTTATTCCTGTGAAGATGTATGAGTTCGTTGGATCTTTTGGCTACTCACCCCTTCTCCGATGTGTGGTTTGCAAACAGCCTGTCACAGTTGTTGTGCTGTCTTTGCATTGAGTCGATGGAGTTGTTGGCTGGGCAGAAGCTTCTGCATTGGGTGGAGTCCCGTGTGTTTCTTGTTTCCTTTCTTGCCCTTGCCCACTGACACATGCTTCTTCCAAATAGGCAGCCAAGCCAGATGGCAAAGAGTAAGCTGCCTGGGTTGTCTCCTAGAAGTTGCACGGTTTCAAGCATTCCATTCAAAGCTTTAATCCATTATGAGGTCGTGCGTATGTCTGGTGTAACATCATGGTCTACTCTCATTGTGTTACCTGTTGGTGTGCAGTCTTCTCAGCACAGTTTCTTGAGGAGACTCTCATTTCTCCACTTTCTCCTCTAGGCTGACTGTTCGAAAATGTGCTGTCAGTAGATGTGTGAGTTGACCTCCAGGCTCTCGTTCTGTTGCATGAGTCTGTGTGCCTATATTGGGGCCCAGGCTGTGCTGTTTCCGTACCTAGGGCTTCATCCTATATGTTGAAATCAGAAAGTGTGATACTTGCTGCTTTGTTCGTTTTCCTGAGGATTCCTCTGGCTATTCTGGGTCCTTTGTTGCTGGATAGAAACTTTAGGATTCTGTCTTGTATTTCTGTGGGAATGATTGTTGCAACTTTGACTGGGACTGCATGCAATTAAGACACTGCTTTATGCGGTATGGACCTTTGAAGTGTTTTCGTTCTTCCATTGGAAGCGCACGGAATAGCCTTCCGTTCCCTTGTGTCTTCTGTAATATCTTCGCCCAAACCTTTACAAGTTTTCTGTTTCCATAGCTTTCTGCTGTTTGGCCACGTTTATTCCTAGATATCTTTTTCTTCCTACTGGCATGCTTTGTTTTTTGAGGTTCAGTTTTTCTATTCTTTGCAACTTTCAATTGGTTTTGTTTTGACAGAATTTATGGCTGTGCTCACATCTGCTGGCCATGCTGCTGCATTTCCTGAGGAAGAATGGCGATGTCTATCGTCGCTTCCCATCTGCCTCTACACTACCTCAGACGCCTTCCCCAGAATGGCTGGACGAGCGGTGAGGCGGCTCACCCCCAGGATTCCACATCGCCGAACCTGGGCTGCTGAACCAGAATGTGCGGTCTTCACCACGGCCCCACTGACTGGCCCATTTCATGTTCCATTGGCAACCTGCAGTTGAGTGGATTGTGACTTGAATATGCTACTTGTGCCCAACTCTGGCCCTGTGTAGATGAGGCCAGCTTGCTTTTCTGGCCCACTGTGATGTTGGGTGATTTGTCAGAATCGTGTCTCTGCTGTCCGGTCTAGCTTTGTGGACACAGGGTTTCAGAGCCCGTGGGGAGCATTCTCATAAATCACCCTTCTCATTTAGGCCAGGTTTGACCTTTGCTGCTGTTTTTGGCGTTGTGACTTTCTCTGACTTTCAAATGTTCAAACAGAGTGTGTCTAATGACTGACGTCTTTCACTGTGGATTAGTCAGCTTTGATTTCTGTTGGCCTCCATATTCCGGGATACTTTTTTCTTTTCTATAGTTTATTTGTTATGGTCTTGTTGAGATATCTCCGTTCGATTTGCTTATCAGTGCGTTCTCCTTCTTTCCAAGTTAGGAGTTTTGTATGTCTTTAATTACCATAGGTTCTGTAGCCCGACGTATGAGTCATTTCGTGATTGTTGGGTGTGGTCTTGGAATTTCCATCGGTCACTTCTAGGAATCTTTGCTATCCCGGCCCAGGTGACACTTAGCCCTGAGAACACATGGTCGTCTTGGTAGGTTTGAGATTCTCAGATTAGAAACTCCAGATTCAAGGTTGTCTGGGCAACCACCTTCACAGACATTATGTTTTTGAGAGAAATTAGAGAAATCTGATGAATTCCTGCCTCCAGGTAAGTGATTTGTCTGTCTCTTTTCTGGATTTGGGAAGTTTCAAACTTGACCCCTGATCATTGAATGCTCCAACAGATTACTTCTGGATACTGGGCTTACTTTATTTCTACATGGTTTGCTATTGGTTTGATTTTCATTCTGAACTTTGGCAGGTGTATTTTTATTTAAATATAATGGCAACGTGCTAATTTTCAGCAAACCTCCTTCCATATGTTGTCAGAACAAGGAATCAATACTGTTTCCATGGCAAGAGGTGGGGGAGAGAATTTCATTGGAGCCCAACTGAGCACTGTAGCCTGGGAGGGCAGACTTCACACAGGAACGAAACCCTCTCAAAAAGGGTGCTTTTAAACACACTTCTACAGCCCTCCAAACCAAAGGACCCACCCCAAGCATGACAATCATCCATTCCTTTAAGTCTTCACAGAGATGTCTTGGGACACATTAGCATGTACCCAGTGGGACCCAGTGACGCCAGAGCTATGCAAAGGGAGACCTCTCTTCAAAGAATGCTAGGGGCTTAGAAAAGGAGGCCTCAATTCTTTTCTTCAATGTCCTCAAGAGATCATTCTTGACTTGGGATTATGAGTAAGGCAGAAGGACAACGTAGTTCTGATAAGCCCCAAGTCCAGCCTCTTGTTTCAAATCAAGTTGCAAGCTTCAATCAGCACAGCCTCCACATCTACTTGAGTAGATAACAATGTTCTCTTCTCAGTTCTTGCCCCTCTAGTATCCCTTCTTCCCAATGATTCCTTTCTTATACCTTGAATCAGTGCCTCTTTGATCTCTTCAAGTTTCTGTGTGCGGTTTCTGTTTGGAAAAGCTGTTTCTGGATATCTCTCACGTGGGTATCCTAGCCAGGGCAATCCTCGGACTCTAAACTTGCTGCCATCTTGGGTGACACGTTCACCGTGACGTCATAAACACCCTCAGAATTCTAAGTTGTCCTGAAAACCTCCAGGCACACAGTGTTTCAGAGCCAACTCATATCAGTCTGACGACTCCACCTTTCCAGGTAGGATAGTTTTCCTTGTTCTGGATTTCTTGTCAGTTTCTAACTTTCTCGTGGAACTTGAAAGGTATACTACGTTCCTTCTACCCACCAGTTTCTTTCCTTTAAGATTATCCCTTGTTTTATATCTTATCCATTGTGTATATGTCCAATTGGGTGGACTTTCCTCAGAGAAAGTCCTGGAGGCCCTCCCAATTGGAAGTTGCCCAGGCAATCCCCTGATGCACAATGATCATGTGATCTCCTAGCAGTCTAAAAATTCCACTTGGCAGGTTACATGTTTTCCTTCCTTCATCATTTGGGGAAGTGTTCCTGATGCGTTCATAGATTGTCATATTCTCATGGCTCTTTTTCTGATGCGTATTGTTAAGTTCTCGTGACAATGTCTACTTCTTTATGATCTCTGTGCCCACCATACCTTGAAATCTGTATTTCCTAATGCTAGTAATCTGATCTGCACCCCTGATTCTAGCTGGTGAAGCCCGGGCCGCCCAAGTGGAACGTAGTCACCGACGTGCTACATCACAGGGCTGGCCCTGAATTGCACTTTTGGACCAACCTTTGATCTGACCTGTGAAGATGTTGGCCTGCTTCGATCATTCCTGAAGGGAATCAGTAGTAACATCATGAACGGTAACGTTTTCTGTTGGTTCATGAGTTTAGCATGGAACATGTTCTCTTGGTAGTATTCCTCTTCATCTCTTTGCAAAGGTCTACCTTTCTGTAGCATCATTGAGCATGTTGAGGTGATTACCAATACTTGGAAGTTCATCTTCTCTAACCTCTTTCTGTCTCCAAAGCTTCCGGTTGTAAATCTGCATCCCTTTTGGGAGTTCTGGTTATATGTGAATTGATTGTCGTAACCCAACATTATAATAACCTATGGCTTTCAGATCTACATCCACATAGATTTAGACTTCAGAGTAGGTTACATCATCTTCACCAACGTAAACCTAATTACTGTCCCTACCCACACACCAGTGCCTAATCAACACTTTCTTTCTCTGGCCACTGCCCCACTTTCCCTCTGGGAAATGCCAATCCATTGTCATGTGATACTTGTTTGTTGGTCCGTTCTTGCTCTTCTCCTTGTGCATGAGATCCTGTAGTATTTGACCATACTCCTGGGGCTTCTTTCAGTTCCCCCAATACCCTCAGGAGCCATTCTGGTGATCACAAATGGCTGGCCTGAATCCGTTCCTATAGCTGACTGCTATGCCTTTGTGTGGCTATAGCCCATATTCCTTCTCCATTCATTCCTTGATGGGCACCAGGCAGGCTTCCAAGTCTTGGATATCTGGAATAAGGCCAGGTTAAATAGAGGTGTGCACTGATCTCTGTGTATGAGTGTTTCCACATTCTTTGGATAAACACACAACAGATGAATTGCTGGATCATATGGTAGATGTATTCTGAAATGTCTAAGGCAACTCCTCACCGTTTTGTGTCGTGGCTGCACCTGTTTACACTCCCTCCAGCAGTGCAGGAGACTTCTCTTCTCTCCACCTCCTCTCTGAAACTTATTTCCTGTCTTCATCCTTATAGCCATTCTGACTGCCGTGAGCTGCTATCTCATTGCCTTTCAGATTTGCACTGACCAGAGACTTAATGATGATGAACATGTTTTCATACAGCCTGTTGGCCATCTTTCTATCTTCCTGGGAGAAATCTCTGTTTCCAGCTTTTGCCCAGATTTTAATGGGGCTTGTTTTTTTTTTCTTGTGGAGCCGTATGAGTTTATTGGATCTTTTGGCTATTCACCCCTTCACCAATGTGTGGTTTGCAAACATCCTCTCCCAGTTGTTGTGCTGTCTTTCCATTGCATCAATGATTTCCTTGGCTATGCAGAAGCTTTTGTGTCTGATGTAGTCCCATTTGTTTCTTGTTTCCTTTATTGCCCTTTCCCAGACAGACATGCTTCTTCCACATATGAGGCTAAGACAAATGACAAAGAGCACCCTACCTACGTTTTCTTCCAGAAGTCTCATGGTTTCCAGTGTTACATTCTAGACTTTAATCCATTTCGAGTTGGTGTTTGTGCCTGGTGTAACACCGTGGTTTACTCTCCTTGTCTTACATGAGACTGTGCACTCTTCCCAAAACTGTTTATTGTAGAGACTTTCCTTTCTCCACTGTCTCCTCTTGGCTCCGTGGTCGAAAATGGGGTGTCCATATATGTGTCCCTTTACCTCTGGGCTCTTGATTCTGTTCCTTGGTTCTGTTTCTCTGTTTTGCATCCCAGCCTGCGCTGCTTCCCTTTCAATTTCTTCATCCTATAAGTTGAAATCAGAAAGTGTGATACATTGAGCTTTGTTCTTTTTCCTCAGGATTCTTTTGGCTATTCGGGGTCTTTTGTTGCTGGATGTAAACTTTAGGATGCTCGCTTCTATCTCTGTGAGAAATATTGCTGCAACTTTGACTGGCACTGCATGGAATCAAGAGATTTCTCTATGCGGTGTGGACATTTCAAGTGTGTTAATTCTTCCATTTCAAGAGCATGGAATATCCTTCCGCTTCCTTGTGTCTTCTCCCATTTCTTTCTGCAAAGGTTTGCTAGTTTTCTATTTAAAGAGCTTTCACCTGTTGGGGTGAGGTTATTCCTAGGTATCTTATTCTTCTTACTGGCATCCTTTCTCTTTTTTATTGAGGTTCAATTTTCCTATTCTTTGTAACTTTTAATTTGTTTCCTTTTGAAAGAGATTTATCACTGTGCTCACATCTGCTGGAAATGCTCCTGTATTTGCTGAGGAAAAATGGCCCTGTCTAACGTCGCTTCTCATCTGCCTCTACATTATCTCCCTCGCCTGCCCCAGAATGGCTGTACCAGTGGTGAGGAGGTTTACCCCCGGGATTCTACCCTGCCAACTCCTGGCTGCCGACGCAGAATGCACAGACTTCCCCAATTCTTTACTGACCAGCCCCATTCTTGTTCCCTCGGCAACATACATTTGAGTGGAATGTGACTTAAAGAGGCTACTTCAGCCCAACTCTGGCACTGAGTAGATGTAGACAGTTTGTATTTTCGGTCAACAGCGATGTCAGAGAATTTGTCATAATTGTGTCTCTGCTCTCCCGGCAAGCTTCATGGACACAGGGTTTCATAGGACATTTGGAGGAGTCTCATACCCACCCTTTCCAGGTAGCACAGGTTTTACCTAGCTGCAGTTTTTTGGTTTGTGTCACTTTCTGACTTTCAAAAGTTCAAGCAGAGTCTGTCTAAAGCCTGACATCTTTCGTTGTGGAGTATTCAGGTGTTATTTGTGTTTGCCCTCCCTATTCTGAGCCCATTTTGTTTTTCCATAGTATAATCATCATGGTCTTTCTCAGATTTCCCCCTTTGGTATGCGTGTCAGCCAGTTCTCCTTCATCCCAAGGTATCAATTTTCTGTTTCTTTAACCACCATATGTTCTATAGGCCTACGTGTGAGTGCTTTTCATTGTTGGGTGTTGTCTTTGAATTTACATTGGTCACTTGTAACAGTCTTTACCATGCTAGCCTTGGTCAAAATGAGCACTGTGAACACGTGTTCATCTTGGTTGGTCTGACGTTCTGAGATCTTAAACTCCAAATTCTAGGTTGTCATGTTAACCTTCTTCATGAACATAATGTACCCGAGACAAATTAGACAGATGTGATGAATTCCGTTCCAGGTAACATATTTTTCTGTCTCATTTCTGGATTTGGGAAGTTTCGATCTTGACCCCTGATCCTTGAACGTTCCACTAGATTATGTCTACATACTGGCTTACTGTATTTCTATAAGGTGTGTTATTTGTTTGATTTACAACCTCAGCTATGACATGTTTATTTTTCTATAATGATAATTGTAATGTTCTAATTTTCAGACAACCTCCTTTCACATGGTGTCAATACACGCCATCAGTAATCATTCTAGTCCAAGAGATAGGGGGAGTATTTCATTGGAGCCAAACTGAGCACACTAGCCTGGTAGGGCATCCCTCACAAAGCAACGAAGCCCTCTGGAAAAGGGTGCTTTTCAGCACACTTCTGGAGCCCTGCCAATCAATGGGACATATCTGGAGCATGATAGGGGTCTAGTCCTTCAAGGGTTCAAAGAGATGTATTGTGACACATTAGCATGTACCCAGTGGGCCTCCGTAAAGCCAGAGGTATGGAAAGTGAGACTTCTCTTCAATGAGTGCTAGGGGCATAGGAAGGGAAGCATCGATCCTTCTCTACAATGTCCTCAGGAGATCATTCTTGATTTGGGATTATGATTAAGGCAGAAGGACAACGTAGGTCTGATAAGACCCAAGTCCAGCCTCTGGTTTCAAATCAAGTTGCAAGCTTCAATCAGCACGGCCTCCACATCTACTTTAGTAGGTAACAATGTTCTCCACTCAGTGCTTGTCTCTCTGTTATTTATTGCTTCTTCACAATGACTTCTTTCTTATCCCTTTAATCAGTGGCAATTCTAACTCTTCAAGTTTCAGTGTTGGTTTCTGTCTTTAAATTCTTTTCTTGGTATCTCTCACTTTAGTATCGTAGCCTAGGACAATCCTCAGACTATAAAGATGAGGCCATCTTGGGTGACATGTTCACTGTGATATCATAAACACCCTCAAATTTCTGAGTTCTCCTGGCATCTTCCATGCACACAGTATGTCAGAGCCATCTGATATCAGTCTAACTACTCACCCTTTCCAGCTAAGATGGTTTTCCATTTCCTGGATTTCTTGTCTGTTTATAACTTTATCTTTGGACTTTTAAATATCTACTACATTCTCTCTAGACACTGAATTCTTTACTTTAAGTTTATCCTTGGTTTTATCTGTGACATTTTGTGGATATGGCCAAATATGTAGAATTTACCCAGAAAAAGTCCACGAGTCCCTCCCAAGTTGAAGTTGCCCGGCCAATCCTCTGATGTTCAATGATCGGGTCATCTTGTGCAGTCCGACAATTCCACCTATGCAAGTCACATCACTTCCTCCATTCTGTATTTCAGAAGTCTACCAGATGCGTCATAGATTGCAATATTTTCATGTTGTTTTCCTGGTGCATATGTATAATAAGGTATGCTCACAATTTCCACTTATGTGTGATCTCTGCCCGCACCATACCATGAAATCCATCTCTCCTGATGTTACTAATCTGATCAGCACCCGTGATGCGAATCCATGACTCCCAGGCCACAGACTAGGAATGTGGGCTCTTACACACCAGAACACATGACTGGCCCTGAATTTTACTTTTGGACCAATCTTTTGCCTGAACTTTGGAAGAAGCTGGCCTGCTGTGATTATTCGTGAAGGTAATGAGTAGTAACCTCACAGAAGGTAACATTTTCCCTTGGTTCATGAGTTTAGCATGGAACACGTTGTCTTTGTAGTATTCTTCTTAATATATTTCCAATGGCCTACCTTTCTGTACCATCATTAAGCATTTGTAGGAGATTCACAATCCTTGAAAGTTTATCTTCTCTAATCTCTTTCAGCCTCAAAAGCTTTATGCCGTGAATCTGCACAGCTTTTTGGATTTTTTCTTTTCCTCTGGGAACCACCAATCCAAAGTGAAGGCTGCCATCAAAGCTAAAATGCTCTGTTTGGCCCCAATGAAATTCTCTCCCCCATCTCTTGTCATAGAAGAGTATTGATTATGTGGTTTGCCACCGTATGTGAGGAAGCTGGCTGAAAATTAGAACATTACACTTATATTTAACGAAAAATAAACATGCCAGAGCTGAGGATGTAAAGCAAACAACTAGCAAACCCTACAGAAATAAAGTAAACCAGTATCTAGACGTAATTTCCTGGAACAATGAAGGATCAGATGTCAAGGTCTAGCCTACCCAAATTCAGAAAAAAAGACATAAAAATATCTTACCTGGAGAGAGGAATTCATCAGATTTGTCTAATTTGTCTCGGAAACATTATGTCCATAAGGTGGTTGCCAGGACAAACTAGAATTTGGCGTTTCTGATCTCAGAATGCCAAACCAACCAAGATGACCTCATGTTCTCAGTGCTCAGTTGGACCTAGGCCAGGATAACCAAGATTCCTTCAAGTGAACGATGGAAATTCAAAGACAAAACCCAACAATCATGAAGGCACTCACACATCAGCCTAGAGAACATATGGTGATTAAAGAAATACAAAATTCCTAACTTGGAATGAAGCAGAACACACTGATGAGCATATATATGGGAGACAGCTGTGAAAGACCATGAGGATTGATGTGGATTAAGGCTGCCCCCATTCGAAAGCCCAAGGTTAGCTGGTGAACATGCAGAACTATATGACCCGTTGAATTTCTTTTGGTATGAATTAGAGGTGCCCCAGTGAGAGAAGCCCAGGTCATGCTCACCTACATGCCTATCTATGGGGCCAGTTTTGTATCTAGTGTTATATGACCACACAATAAGAAGAAAACATCTGAACTGAAATCATTTAATGACTTTTTACATCATCTTTTCTATTTCCAGGAAAAATAAGTCACGTACCCATGACTGATAAAATTAGTCCTTAACCTCAACTCCAGAAAGCAGCAGGAGCTGTGACTACCCATGGGTCCTTTCCCAATGCAGCAGCAGCAGCTCTTCACTGCCCATAGGTCCTGTCCCCATGCTATCCTGTACCACTGTCTAAATAAAAGAGCACCACTGCCAGACCTTGAGGGTCCAAGAAATCTTTCTTTCAACTCTTGAGCTTGCCGACCATGCATCATATCTTGTGGCCCGTATGGGGAACATGCTTCATCGGTTTGTGAGCTCGAATTCTGGTAAGTGCCCTTTTCTTCCTTGTGCCTCTCTCTTTTTCGAGGATGGATCTAAATTCACTTCTCCATCAGGAACTGTCTTGAATAGCTGTATGAATTCATGTTTGCTGCCCATGGCTACTCTATGGTGCAAATCTGGCATTCATCTTGAAGAGAATCAGTGCCTTAAGCCTAAGAGTGATGTAGAATGAATTAATCCATTCCTTCCTGACCCTATCTCTAATATATAAATTTTACGTGGGAACAGGTCAGCCATTTAAGTCATTAGGAATGTTGGCAATCTCCAAGAATCCCGTGGAAGTTTTCTATTCCTAAAGCTGGATTGAGATACCTCCCATTACACTTGACCATCTGAACTGTGTGAATGTCCCAATCGGGACTGCAGTTCAGGGAAAGTACCAAACTCTAACCTTTGGTTGAGTATTGGAAACCCTTCTTCGGAGAATGGCTCCAATACACAATTGGGTAGAATGTCCCCCAGCGTGGCGGAAAATTCTTCACTACTTCTCTCCATCATGTTCTCTCTTAAACTTCTCCTATTCTCTTGGGGACCACTCACCAGGCACCTATTACTTCCAGGCAGAATAGGAAAGATGTTCATCAGGCACCTGTTACTGCCAGGCATACCAGGGAAGATATCCAAGGAATGCATGTCTGGGGGACACACCCATCACCCCTTGCTATAGGCACCCCACAGTAGGAACAGCAGGTAGGATGCTTCCCTAGGTTCAGGGGCGATTTTCAAGGTAATGGACCTGTCTCTTTCATCTTTCTTAGAGTTACAATGGCCAATTTCGTCTCCTTTTGAGCTTTGCAACCGGGAAACAAAGAAATCTTTCAACAGTCAAGTCCTCCAACACTGGGAGACCCAACTTTGGCTTTCTGGGCCTGATCACCCCAGTGACCCCAAGTAGGGTGCCCTCTGTTGGCGGTTGATTCATTGAGTATTTTAGTCACCTACTGAGTTGGCTATGATGTTAGGAGACCTGTGATTTATTCTGTGAACTGTCGTGCTAGGGTAGTATGCCCCAGCATGGGAACTGTTGTGTGACTTTTATCATGATAACCCTCTGGGAATGGCCATAAGGGTGAGGTCTGGTGTCTTCTTTTAATTTCTTGGTTTTGCTCATCATGTCCTCTGTTGTCACCAAGTCGAGCTTAATTTCAGGCTGGACTTGAGCAGAACCTGGACCTTCTGTAAAATCGAAAAACTTGAAAATATTTTGAAAGGGACTTAACTCTCAACCCGGCTACTGGGAGCCCCGGCCTCCAGCATGATCCAGGCCTCTGGAGGCACTGCACCTTCGTCCACTTCACTGTCAGTCTGACACTGGCTTTACTGCCATGGGGAATGACGTAAGCATCCCCAGAGACTCACCACTCAGGGTCATTCTAACTAATTAGAAACACTTTCAATTGTATGGGTATGACCCAGAAACTCCATCTGGGGGAAAATTTGAGAGGTATCTCTGTGCCTTTATGGTGCAGTTGCACAGGTAGATCAACCTAGAATGTCCTTCAAGTTACAGTCCAGTTTCTGAGAAATCAAGGGCAACTTTCCTTACAAAATCCTTGCAAGACTGGAAAGACAGCTCTAGAGGCAGTTCAGATTCCACCTACTTCCTTTATGATGAAAAGGATTCTCATCCCCCCTCTCCAGGAACTACTATGTAGCCCATCATTCATTCATAAGACTGAAAAAAAAAAAGAGGGGAAAGGATAAATGGTCATAAGTGCACCCTTGCAAAAAGTCTACCATCTCGAGGGTCTTCTCCATAAGTATTAGTAAAAAGGCTCAAAACAAAGTGTGGATTCATAACTGGTGAGATTTATATTATTGTACCTGATTCACAGCAGTAGTTTTTAAAACAATGGTTGTACAGTCTCTGTCTATGTGTGTCTATGTGTACATTATACATGTGATATTTTTACCCCTGGATGGTATGGCCAAAATTAAGATCTCTGTTTAGTTGGCTTAAAGAAAGTGCTTACATAAATTCTAATGTAGTAGAAATTAACTCAGTGCCTTTCAAAGTTAACGTGATGTGAATTAACCTTTGGTAAATGAAAGCTTGTTAAAGTTTGTTGGTTTGATTGAAAATTATCTTGTTGTCAGAGTTGTCAGTATTTGCATAGGATGCAGGCATTCAGCATGGGTTTTCTAGTCATATAAGCTCACTTTCTTAAATTTGTCAGCAAAATAATAGCTTTATATGATGACCAGTTTTGTCTAATGCCTCATGAGGTTTCTGTAGGTAATCTGGACATAATTGTTGGAAAAAATGGTTTAAATACATAAAACTAATAAAAGTGAGTACAATAACTTTTATGCTCTGTATATTTGTTGAAAAGCCAACAGCTTCGAAATTTTTCTGTGTAACAATCTTGAGTTTTGCAAAGTTAAGTTAAATGATAAAAAGATGAATATGCGGGTCATTTTTGGATAGGCTGAAACACTGAATCTTTATTAATAAACATATCTAAGTTATCTACTTTGGGCTTCTTCTTGAAGAGGGTAAAACCGTTTGGGTGTATTAAAAAGCATGACTTGTGTTTTATTGAGAAGTGGCATGTTTCTAAAGTTATGAAGTGTTTAGAATGATGATATAAAAGACAATTCATAATTATTTACTTTTTTAGCGTTTAGTAGATCTGTTAAGGCTTAAAAGTTCTAATTAACTTATGGAATTAAAGCTACAGGAAATTAATAAGGAAAAGAGCTCTGTATTCAGGGAAGTTAAAATGTATGATTTCAGTAAAAAAGTATAAAGAATGGAAATATTTCTGTTTGATGGGTGAAGAAAAATAAATTTGTCCTAATGTACTAGAAAGGAAAAAAGAAAGAGTTGTTGACAAATTCTGGAAACGAAAAAGAAAGTTGAAGAAGGTTTGTGAAGTAGAAATTCTGAAAGGAGTTTTAGGCCTACTCAAGTAGACTAAAGTAAGTTCAATTAAGTGAATGAGTTTGAATGTGAAACATAAGTAGGTGCAGAAATTCAAATTTGGTTTTCTCTAAAAGGATACTTTTTCTTGAACTTTGGATCTGCTCTTGATAAAGAGGTTATAAAAGCTATTCCTTTGAGTAAGTCTACCTAAGAGAGAAATGTGTTTTGTGAAAATAATGAGTGAGGTAACTCTTAAGATTTTTGACTCTTTCTGTCATCACTTTGAATAGATACCTGAGCATTGTTTCACAGTGAGTGTTGTTTCCTATTTGAAGAAGCATTTTAAAAACTTTGGCTATGTTTTGACAAGCTTCTCCCTCAAAAATATTCAAATCCTGAATGAAGTCTTTCTTTTGACCTGGTAGACAGAAGAGAAATTACTCTGAGGATTTTCAAAGGGCCCCTGAGACTTCTCAAAGAAATTTGCTCTCTCTTCCTGTAAGGAGGAAAACATTAAACTAATTAGGCTTATTTTTTTCTATTAAATTAAAGGGGAAACTGTGAAACAAGTGATGATAGATATACTTCGGTGGTATTAGATTGGTAAATGTTATTAATATAGATGTCAAAATTATATAGCATTGCTAAGATTCTGATCTTTCCTGGTTATCAGTCATAAGACCGCTGATTATCTGGAAGGGTCATATGTCACAGAAGTATCCAAGTTTCTTTGTCAATTGCCCTTTTGAGTCCTTTGTCCATTTGCAGATAGTTGTTGTTTTACTCTGATGCTTTTTTCTTTTGCAAATATATTTCGTCTTCCGAGATATTCCTGAAAAGGATTCTGACACAGAGGATCTAAACTACAGGTTTCTGATAAACTTTCACATTGTAAAACTGAGCTGAGTAAGAAACTACAGAATTGTAACAGAAACTAAGCTCCTCAATCTGCTAAGGACAGATTTAGCTCAAGAATTGATTATACAGGACTGTGTGAACTGATGAGGACGATTATAATTTTTTAGGACTTCTGTTTGAAATATTGTTGAGTTTTGATGTGTTATTTTGTTTTCTCATAATGAAGGAAATCTTTTTCTCTTTTCTCTTATGCTAACTTTGACTTACAGCCATTTGGTGAAATTATACCTTTATGAGCAAAACTGAAACATTCATCTTTTTCTCTGTACCTTATCCCTCGAGAATTTGGAAACCCTTTGTGACTGAGTATGGTTATTTAGTGGCAATATTTGCATAAGTTCCATAAAATTCTGTTCTCCTTATCACAGGACACATTGGTTATATTACCAAGGATTTGAGTGGAATGTCATATTTGAAACATACAGGCTCAGATATGACAAGAAAGCATTTCAGGAACAAAGATTGGACTTTCTGGAATACAGCCACTCAGAAACATGGGCCTGGTACCATGTTTACAGAGATTCTGGCAATCTTACCCGTTAAGTAAGGAAACGTGCTTATTTGGCAGGTGCAAGTAACCTCCAAACACTTTGGGGGACCTGAAAGAGAACTCCACTCAAATCTGTAAGTACTGCAGGCAAAATCTGATGGCAAAACCTTGGCTTGGCTTTTCTGGCCTCTAGAGGCTTTCACAGTTCAATCCGAGATTCCTCATAAAAATTTCCAGCAAGGCATTCTTAAAAAAGCCTGTATAAACAATTGCTATTCTTGTAGCTGTTATGTAAATAATTGGAGCAAGTTGTATTGAAACTACACTTTACTTGCAAACCTGTTAAACATGATTTGGCTATCTTTTGTAAAAATGAGGGTGATTTAAGAGAGAAAAAGTTATGTTTCTGTAGAAGCTATAGTAGGCATTCATGGATAATAGATTCTAGCTCTTTCTTCTGCAAGATTCATCTATTACTAATCATAATGTCTCCTTGTGCTCATCTATGTCTGACACCTGCGAGTTCCCTGGCCACAATCAAACATTTTCCTTTACAACTTCCCCCCAAATACTAACTAGATTTGCCTTGTCACAGGTGGATCCTAAACAACAAGTTCCAAAGGGAAAGTCCCCAACTTATGGATACACACAGGATGGACCATATGAAATTTGGGATGAATGTATTTGGTTCACTCCTACTAGTGGTCAACTCACTAAAAGGTCACTGTCTGTTGGGAACAAACCAATCACACCTGTGATACATGGCCTAATAACAGCCGACCTATGGGACAAATTTGCTGTTATATGTGTTCTCATATCATAGTCTTAAAAAAGTACTGATTGGTTTGGGACTGACTGGGATAGATGGCCCAGCACGCTTTGGTTAGTCCCTAATGGTGCTCAGTGGCTATGCGGCTCCAATTTATGGCCCTGGCTGCCACCTAAATGGATTGCACGATGCACACTAGGCTTTGACTGGATGCAAGGTAGAACTACATTTACTACATCTCCTCCTGCTATCCTACCCAACCTGCAGCAGCGCTGAACCAGCTCTGTCTTCCACTGGTATGACCATCTTTCCGCAGTTTTCCTTCCCCAATTAGGTATCGAAAGTGTTGTCTTGCACATGGAAGTCCTAAACAAATTTAATATGAAGGCATTAAATGATACACAACATAGCCTTTCGCTGCTCAATTTAGAAGTATCCCAAGTGTGTAAGGCAGTCCTCCAAATCCAAATGGCACTGGATGTCTTGACAGCAGCACAAGGGGGCACCTATGCCATTATAAAAACTGAATGTTGTGTCTATATTCCCGACTACTGTCAAAATATTTCTGGCTTCCTATCCCAACCACCAAATTAAATCCATGTCTTATCAACCCTAAGTCTAAATGATTGGTTGAACTCCAAGTCAGGACCAGGTTTCTGCACTACTTCAATACTTTATACATTGGGTTAAACATACTGCTTGTATTTCTTATTATAGTTTGTTGTCTGTTTCATGTTTGTCTTCCACATGTGAAAAAAGTTTCACCTCCTGGACCACCTCTCGTCAAATGATTCTCTCGTCTCCAGATGCTCTGTATACATTATCAGCCTTGAACTCCACAGGTAAAGGCTTCCAGTCCACTGAACTTCCTACCTGTACCTATGACCCCATTTAGGGACAGCTCTGCGACCTTGTACAGCCATAAGTAGTTACAGAAGACTGACCATCGTCCATATCCCCAAACCTCTCCAGTCCAAATGGGTTCAGGGGGTGTTTATGATGTGGATTAAAGCTGCCCCAGCTAGGGAAGCCCAAGGTGATCTGGCCTACATGCTAAACTATATGAGCCGGTGGAATTAGAGCTGACTCAGGGAGAGAAGCCCAGGGCATAATCACGTACATGATTATCTATATTGCCAGATCCGTATCTAAAGTTATATGACTGCACAATAACCAGACCCCATCTGCACTGAAATCATTTAAAGACATTTTACCACATCATTTCTTTTTCCAGTAAAAATAAATCATGTACACATGACTTATAAAACTAGCACTAACCCTCAACTCAGGGCAGCAGCAGGAGCTTTGACTGCTCATGTGTCCCATCCCCAGGGAGCAGCAGCAACACTTCACTACCCATGGGTCCTGTCCCCATGCTATCCCGTACTATTCTCTAAATAAAATAGCACCAACGCCAGACCTTGAATATCCGAGAAATCTTTCATTCGAGTCTTCAGCTCGCCAAGCCCATATCAACAATTATACCATGGAAAACAAAAAACCGTCAAAGAAAATGGAAGACACACAGAAATCACACCTGAATAATCCACAATGAAAGATCTCCGTTTTAGAAATACCCTGAACGTTCGAAAGACAAAGAAAGGCACAAACCCCAAACCTGCAGCAAATGTCAAACCTAAGCTAAATGGTAAGGGTGAGTTATGAGACTGCTAAAATGGGGCTCTGAAAACCTGTGTCAATGAAGTTTGCCGTGATAGCAGAGACACAATTCTGAGCAATCCTCTGACATCACAGTGGAGAAGAAAAACAAACTGGCCTCGTCTACACAGTGCAAGATTTGTCCCAAATAGCATATTCAACTCACATTCCACATCAAATGCAGGTTTCCAATGGAACATGAAAGGTGCTGGCCAGTGGTGCAGTGGTGAAGTCCACAAATTCTGGGTCGGCACCCAGGGCAGACCATGCAGAATCCTGGAGGTGAACCTCCTCACTGATGGTCCAGATATTCTGGGGCAGGCTTCCAAGGTAGTGCAGAGGTAGATGGGAAGCAACATCAGACATCGTCATTCTTGCCCAGCTAATACAGCAGCATAGCCACCAGATGTGAGCACAGCCATAAACATCTGCCAAAACAAAACCAATGAAAAGTTTCAAAGAATAGGAAAAGTGAACCTCTGGAACAAAAACATGCAAGTAAGAAGAAGAAGATTTCTAGGAATAAGCTTAGACAAACAGGTGCAAGCTATGGAAACCAAAAACTAGCAAAGCTTTAGGGAAAGAAATTCCAGAAAACACAAGGAAACAGAAGGGTATTCCATGCTCTAGGAATGTAAGATCTAAAACACCTGAAACGTCCGCAATGGATAAAGCAATCTCTGGATTGCATGCAATCCCAGTCAAATTTACAGCAATCTTTCCCACAGAAATAGAAGAGAAAATCCTAAAGTCTCTATCCAGCAACAAGGGACCCTGAATAACCAAAGGAATTCTGAGGAGAACGAACAAAGTAGGACGTATCACACTTTGATTTCAACATGTAGGACGAAGCTCTTGGTACCGAACCAGCACAGCCTGGTCCCAAAAACAGGCACAAAGAGCAATGGAACAGAATGCAGAACCCAAGGGTCAACTCACACATATATGGACAGCACATTTGCAATGAGGAAGGCAAGAGGAGACAGTGGAGAAAGGAGAGTCTCTAAAATAAATGGTGCTGGGAAGACTGCACAGCCACATGCCACACAATAAGAGTAGATCATGATGTTACACACACACCATCTCGAAATGGATTAAAGCCTTCAACAGAAGTCTTGAAACAGTTAAACTTATAGGAGAAAACACAGGCAGTTTGCTCTTTGCCATCTGGGGTAGCCGCCTATTTGGAAGAAGCATGTGTGACTGGGCAAGGGCAACAAAGAAAAGAAGAAAGAAGCAGGACTCCATCCATCGTAGAAGCTTCTGTCCATCAGGGAAACCGTCCACTCAATGCAAAGACAGCACAACAACAGGGAGAGGATGTTTCAAACCACACATCTGAGAAGGGCTGAATAGCCAAAAGACGCAATGACCACACACGTCTCCATAAGAGAAAAAACAAGCCCATTAAAACCTGGGCAGAAGATGGAAACAGAGACTTACCCTAAGAGACAGAAAGGTGGCCAACAGCTGTACGAACACATGTTCAACACCATTAAGTATAAGGCCAAGGCACATCCTCACGGCAATGAGATGACAGCTCCCTGTGTTCAGAATGGCTATAAGGAACAAAACAGGAAACAACAAGTGTCAGAGAGAAGGTGGAGAGAAGGGAAGAGTCCTGCACGACTGGTGGGAGTGCAAACCGATGAGGGCAGTAGGCATAGCCATGTGAAATTGCCTCAGAAATTTCCAAATCCATCTACCATATGATCCAGCTATTCCTCTCCAGCGTGTCTATCCAAAGAACTGCGAAACACTAATGCACACAGATCCGTGCCCCACTATGTTCACCACAGCCTTACTCCCAATATCCAAGACTTGGAAGCCGCCCTGGTGCCCATCAAAGGACCAATGGAGAAGGAAGTTGGGCTGTATGCACACAAAGGCAAAACACTCAGCTGTAAGAAAGAGTGCAGTCCAGCGATTTGTGACAGCAGAATCACTCCTGAGGGTGGAAGGGGAATTGAAACAAGCCCAAGGGAGAAATCAAATACCATCGCATCTCACTTACAAGCAGAAGATTAAAATAAGGACCAGCAAACAGGTAGAACGTGATATGGGATTGGTGGTTCCCAGAGGGAACGGGTGGCAGTGGACGGTGGGAGAAAGAGTTGATTAGGCACAAGTGTGGGGTGTGCGCCTGTAATTAGGCTTACTGTGGGGAAGAAGATGTAGCATACACAGAAGTCTAAATCTATGAGGATGTAAATCTGAAAGCTATAGGATTTTCTAAGGCTAGGTTATGGAAATCAATTCACCTAAAATCAAAACTCCATAAAGGCAAGCAGGTTTAAGGGATAAAGTTTGCAGGCTGAAAGAGTTTAGAGATTATGAACTTCAAAGGATTGATAATCACCTCGAAATGTTTAATGATGCAACATAAATGTAGACCATAGCAAAGAGATGAAGAGGAACACTACCAACAGAAACTGACCCGTGCTAAACTCCTGAGCCAACTGAAAATGTTGCTGTCCACGATGTTACTGCTAATTACCTTTACGAATAAACAATGCAGACCAACATCTTCCCACGTTCAAGCCAAAGGTTGGTCCAAAAGTCCACTTCAGGGCCAGCCCTCTGGTGTAGTGGGTAAGTGTCCGTGTTCCACTTGGGCGGCCTGGGACTGGCAGGCTGGCATCGCAGGTGCAGATCCGATTAGGAGCATTAGAAAACATAGATTTCAAGGTATGGTGCCGACAGAGATCATGAAGAAGTAGAAATTGTGAGGATACCTTATGAATACACACCAGGAAATGAACCATGAGAATATTACAATCTATGAACACATCAGGTACACTTCCCCAAATGATGAAGGAAGGAAAACATGTGACATGCCAAGGTGGAAACACCAGACTGCTATGAGTTGACATGATCATTGCTCATCAGAGGATTGCTTGGGTAACTTCAGCTTTGCAGGGACTCCAGGACTTTCTGTGGGGAAAGTCCACACATTTGGCCACATCCACAAAAGATAAGAGATAAATCCCAGGACTATCTTAAAGGAAAGAAACCACTGTCTAGAAGGAATGTACTAGAACTTTCAAGGTTCGAGGATAAAGTTAGAAACCGACAAGAAGTCCAGAAAAAGGAAACCTATCACACCTGGAAAGGGGGAGTCGCCAGACTGGTATGAGATGGCTCTGAAACACTGTGTGCATGGAGGTTGTCAGGACAACTTAGAATTCTGAGCGTGTTTATGACATCACGGTGACCACGTCACCAAAGTTGGCCATAGGTTTCCAGCTCTAGGATTGGCGTGGGCTAGGATATTCAGGTGAGTGGTACACAGAAACAGCTTTTCCAAACACAAACCGGGCACAGAAACTTGAAGACATCAAAGAGACGCTAATTCAAGGGATGAGAAAGGATTCATTGGGAAGAAGAGACAATAGAGGTTCAAGTACTCAGAGGACAACATTGTCATCTATGGAAGTCTGGGGAGGCCATGCTGATTCAAGCTGGAAATGTGTTCTGAAAAACGAGGCCGGACCCGGGGCTTATCAGACCTACGTTGCCCTTCTGCCTTACCCATAATACAAAGTCAAGAATGATCAATTGAGGACATTGAAGTGAAGAATCGAGGCCTCCTTTCCTATGCCACTAGCATTCTTGAAGAGAATTCTCAATTCCCACAGCTCTCAAGTCATGGGGGCCCACTGGGTATATGCCAATATGTCACAAGAGAGCTCATTGAAGCCTTGAAGGAATGGACCCCTGCCAAGCTTGGGTATGTCTCTTGGTTTGGAGGGGCTCTAGAAGTGTGCTGAAAAGTACCCTTTTGCAGAGGGCTTCCATCCTTTGTGAAGGCCGGCCTCCCAGGCTACAGGGCTCAGTGGGATCAGTGACATTCTCTCCCCATATCTCTTATGGTAGAAGGAGTATTGATTATGTGTTTCCATACCACATGTAGAGAGGATGACAGAAAATTAGAACATTACCATTAAATTTAAAGAAAAATAAACATACCACAGCTGAGGATGTAAATTAAACAAATAACAAACCCTGTAGAAATAAAGTAAGCCAGTATCTAGACGTAATCTAGTGGAAAGTTCAAGGATCAGTGGTCAAGCTCGAAACGTCCCAAATCCAGAAAAGGGACAGAAGGTCTCTCACCTGCAGAGGGGAATTCATCAGATTCATCTAATTTGTGTCAGAACCATTGGGCCCATGAAAGTGGTTGCCACGATAACCTTGAACCTGGAGTTTATCATCTCACAATGTCAAACGAACCAAGATGACCTCGTGTAGTCAGTGCTCAGTTGGATCTAGGCTAGGATAGCAAAGATTCCCTCAAGTGAATGATGGAAATTCCAGGACAACACCCAGCAATCACGAAAGGACTCACACCTTGGCCTACAGAACATATGGTGATTAAAGAAATACAAAATTCCTAAAATGGAGTGAAGGAGAACGCACTGATAGGCATGTCAAAGGACAAGCTCATAAAGAACATGACGATTAGACCATGGAAAAGAAAACAGGGTCCCATAAAATGGAAGGCCAACAGAAATCACACCTCAATAATCCACAGTGAAAGATGTCAGTCCTTAGACAGACTCTGCTTGAACGATTGAAAGTCCGGGAAAGTCACAACGCCAAAAACTGCAGGGAAGGTCTAACCTGGCCTAACTGGGAAGGGTGAGTTATGAGACTGCTCCACGCGTGCTGTAAAACTCTGTGTCCACCAAGCTAGACTGGACAGAGGAGACACGATTCTGAAAAATCCTCCGACATCACAGGGGGCCACAGAATCAACCTGGCCTCATCTACACAGGGCCAGAGTTGGGTTCAAGTAGCATATTCAAGTCACATTCCCCTCAACCGCAGGCTGCCAATGGAGCACGAAAGGCTCCAGCCAGTGGGCCAGTGGTGAAGTCCACGTGTTCTGGGTCGGCAGGCCAAGGTCGGCCACGTGGAATCCTGGGGGTCAGCCTCCTCAATGATCGTCCAGCCATTCTGGGTCAGGCGTGCAAGCTAGTGTAGAGGCAGATGGGAAGCGATGTTAGACAGCACCACTTTTCCTCAGCAAAGAGAGCAGCACGGCCAGCAGATTTGAGCACAGCCATAAACTTCTGCCAAACATAACCAATTAAAAGTTGCAAAGAATAGAAAAGCTGAACTTCAAAAAAAAACCCATGCCAGTGAGAAGAAAATGATATCTGCGAATAACCTTGGACAAACAGGAGAAAGTGATGGAAACCAAAAAGTAGCAAAGTTTTGGGGAAAGAAAATACACAAGACACAAGGAAATGCAAGGCTATTCCGTGCCCTTCGAATGCAACAACGGACACACTTGAAACGTCCATACGGCATAAAGCTGACAAATAAAAATGGGAAGCAATTGGATATATTGGACTATATGAAGAAGCCATTTGGTATAAACCTAATTTGGCCTGATTTTGTTTTTTCCAAAAGGGCGTGACTATGGCTATTTAGCACGCATTGCGTATCTGCTTAGACATTTCCTATGGCCCTTGAGATAAAGGTGCAACTTCCCCCCACATTAGCATTTCTTTAGGGATAAGCATTTCTCCCTAGGCTAGGAACTGATTGCTGCACTCACCTTTGACCACCCAGCTCACCTGTGACCAGTCAGCTGGAGACAACAGACTGACACACTACTGGGTTCACTGAGACAGAAGACCTACCTGCTATTTCCATCAATCGCTGTGCCAACAGAGCAGTCTCGCGACTATTGTAAATGGGACATTTCAATCCTATGTGAAACATCCTCTATGAGGGGAATACAACCAGTCTGTGCACCCCCCTTCTCTGATGCTCTTTCTTCCTTTGGGTAGAAAGGCCCCGGGTTATAATCCTCAGATTGAAGCTCAGAATAAACTCCCCCAAATTTTCATTTACAGATTGGTTATGGATTATTTTTGTCGACAAAGCAATGTCTGGATTCCATGCAGTCCCAGTCAAAGTTGCAGCAATCTTTCCCACAGAAATAGAAGAGAGAATCCTAAAGTTTCTATCCAGCAACAAAGGACCCTGAATAGCAAAAGGAATCCTGGGGAAAACGAACAAAGCAGCAATTATCACACTTTCTTACTTGCACATGTAGGACGAAGAGCTAGGTACCAAAACAGCACAGCCTGGCCTGCAAAGGAGGCACACAGCTGCATGGAACAGAATTGAGAGCCCAGAAATCAACTCACACATCTATGGACAGCCCATTTTCGACCAGGGAGCCAAGAGGAGAAAGCGGAGAAAAGAGACTCTAGACAGGAAATGGTGCTGGAAAGACTGCACAGCCAGATGTAACACAATGAGAGTAGACCGTGATGTTACACCAGGCACACACACCACCTCGAAATGGATTAAAGCCTTGAATGGAAGACTTGAAACCGTGACACTTCGAGGAGAAAACGCAGGCAGCTTGCTCTTTGCCTTCTGGCTTGGCCGCCTCTTTGGAAGAAGCATGTGTGACTGGGCAAGGGCAACAAAGGAAACAAGAAACAAGCGGGACTCCATCCAACACAGAAGTTTCTGCCCCACCAACGACACCATCAACTCAGTGCAAAGACGTCACAACAACTGCGACAGCAGGTTTGCAAACCACACATCGGAGAAGGGGTGAATAGCCAAAAGATCCAATGAAGTCATACGTCTCCACAGGAGAAAAAACAACGAGCCAAATAAATCCTGGGCAAAAGATGGTAACAGACATTTCTCCCAGGAAGATAGAAAGATGGCCAACAGGCTGTATGAAAACATGCTCATCATCATTAAGTCTCTGCTCAATGCAAATACGAACTGCACTGAGATAGCTCACAGTGGTCAAAATGGCTATAAGGATGAACACAGGAACCAACAAGTTTCAGAGAGGAGGTGGAGAGAAGGCAAGCCTCCTGCACTGCTGGTGGGAGTGTAAACCGGTGCAGCCACTACGCGAAGTGGTGTGGAATCGCCTCAGACTTTTCAGAATCCATCTACCACATGATCCAGGTATTCCTCTGTGGCATATATATCCAAAGATCTTGGAAACACTAATGCACAGAGATCCATGCACCGCTGTGCTCACCACAACCTTACTCCCGATATCGAAGACAGGGCAGCCTCCCTGGTGCCCATCAAGGGACGAATGAACAAGAAAGATGGGCTATCGTCACACAACGGCATATCACTCAGCTTCAGGAACAGATGCATTCCAGCCATTTGTGACCAACAGAATGGCTCCTGAGGGTTTTAGGGGCATGCAAACAAGCCCCAGAGGGAAGGTCAAATACCATCGGGTCTCTCTTACAAGGAGAAGAGGAAAAAAAGGACCAAGAAACAGGTAGCACGTGACATGGGATTTCTGGTTCCCAGAGGGAAAGGTGGCGGGGCCCAGAGGGAGAAATAGTTGATTTGACACAAGTGTGTGGTGAGGGCCTGTAATTAGGCTTACGGTGGTGAAGATGATGTAACGTACACAGAAGTCTAAATCTATGAGGATGTAGATCTGAAAGGTATAGGATGTTATAATGCTGGGTTATGGCAAACAATTCACGTAAAATCAAAACTCCCAAAAGACGTTAAGGTTCACGGCTTAAAGCTTTGGAGTCTGTAAGAAATTAGAGAAGATGAACTTCGAAGGATTGGTAATCACCTCAAAATGCTTAAGGACGCTACAGAAAGGTAGACCATTGCAAGGAGACGAAGAGGAACACTACCAAGAGAACGTGTTCCATGCTAAACTCATGAACCAGCGGAAAATGCTACCGTCCATGATGTTACTAACCGCCTTCACGAATGATCGAAGCAGGCCAACATCTTCCCAAGATCAGGCCAATGTTTTGTCCAAGAGCCCAATTCAGGGTCGGCCCTGTGGTGTAGCAGGTAAGTGCCCAAGTTCTGATTGGGCGGCCCGGGCTTCACCTGCTATCATCAGGGTTGCAGATCAGATTACTAGCATTAGGAAATACAGATTTCACAGTATGGTGGGCACAGAGATCGTAAAGAAGTAGAAATTCTGAGGAGGCATTTTCAATACACAACAGAAAATGGACGCTGAGAATATTACAACCTATGAATGCATAAGGTACAATTTCCCAAATGATGAAGGAAGGAAAACATGTGACCTGCCCAGGTGGAATTGTCAGACTCCTAGGAGATGACACACTCATTGTGCATCAGAGAATTGCCTGGGCAAATTCAACTTGGGAGGAGCTCCAGGAATTTCTCTGGGGAAGGTCCACCCTGTTGGCCACATCCACAAAAGATAAGAGAGAAACCCGGGGATAATCTTCATGGAAAGAAACCCGTGTCTAGAGGGAATGTTGTAGACCTTTCAAAGTTCGAGGAGAAAGTTAGAAACCGACAAGAAATCCAGAACTGGGAAAACTATCCTACTTGGAAAACAGGAGTAGTCAGACTGGTATGAGATGGCTCGGAATCACTGAGCGCATGGAGGTTGTCAGTACAACTTAGAATTCTGAGGGTGTTTATGACATCACGGTGAACATGTCACCCAAGATGGCGACATGTTTACAGTCCAAGGATTGGCCTAGGCTAGGAGAATCAAGTGAGAGATACCCAGAAACAGCTTTTCCAAACAGAAACCGGGCACAGAAACTTGAAGAGACCAAAGAGACGCTGATCCAAGGCATGAGAAAGGAATCATTGTGATGATACCTCATGCTTTCTTCATTTTCTTCCATTCCAAGAGCACTGAATTCCCTTCCGTTTCCTTGTGTCCTCTGGAATTTCTTTCCCAAAGGTTTGCTATTTCTCGGTTTACATAGCTTTCACCTGTTTTGTGCAGGTTATCCCTAGATTACTTGTTTTTCTTTCTAGCATGCTTTTTTGTTTTTTGAGGTTCAGTTTTTCTATCATTTGCAACTTTTAATTGGTTTTGTTTAGGCAGATGTTTATTGCTGTGCTCATATCTGCTGGCAATGCTGCCGTATTTGCTGAGGAATACTGGCCCTGTCTAACGTCGCTTCCCATCTGCCTCTACACTACCTCGGACGCCTGCCCCAGAAAGGCTGCACGAGCGGTGAGGAGGCTCACCCCCAGAATTCCATGCGGCCAACCACACGCTGCCGACACAGAACACGCAGACGTCACCTATGCAACACTGGCTGGCCCCTTTCGTGTTCCATTGGCAACATGCAGTTGAGTGGAATGTGACTTGAATATGCTACTTGAGCCCAAATCTGGTCCTGTGTAGACGAGGCCAGGTTGTTTTTCCGGTCCACTGGGATTTGTCAGAATTGGGTCTCTGCTGTCCCAGCAAGCATCATGGACACAGGGTTTCAGAGCCAGCTTGGAGCAGTCTGAGAACTCACCCTTCCCAGTTAGCCCAGGTTTGACATTCACTGCCAATTTTGGGGTTGTGACTTTCTCGGACTTTCAAACATTCAAGCAGACTCTTTGTAAACACTGACTTCATTCACTGTGGAGTATTCAGGTGTGATTTCTGTTTGCCTTCCATTTTCTGGGAGCTTGTTTTCTTTCCTTAGTTTAATCGTAGTGGTCTTTCTGATCTCTCTCCCTTCGATATGCTTATCAGTGGGTTCTCCTTCATTCTAGGTTAGGAGTTATGTATTTTCTTAATCACCATATGTTCTGTAGGCCGACGTGTGGGTGCTTTGGTGATTGTTGGATGTTGTCTTTGAATTTCCATCTGTCAGTTGAAGGAATCTTTGCTATCCTAGCTTACGTCCAACTGAGAACTGAGGACACGTGTCCATCTTGGTTCATTTGACATTGTGAGATGAGAAACTCCAGGTTAGACGTTGTCCTGGCAACCACCTTCACGGACACAATGGTTCCGAGACAAATTCGATGAGTCTGATGAATTCCTCTCTCCAGGTGAGAAATCCTTCCGTCTCTTCCCCTGGATTTGGGAAGTTTCGACGTTCAGCCCTGAACCTTAAACGCTCCCCTAGATTACATCTAGATACTGGCTTACTTTATTTCTACAGAGTCTGTTACTGTTTGATTGACATCCTCAGCTCTGGCGTGTGTATTTTTCTTTAAATATCATGGTAATGTTCTAGTTTTCAGTCAACCTCCTTCCGTATGGTGTCAAAACACAGAATCAGTACTCCTTCTATGGCAAGAGATGGGGGAGTTAATTTCATTGGAGCCCAACTGAGCACTGTAGCCTGGGAGGGCAGCCTTCACAGAGGAATGAAGCCCTCTGGAAAAGGGTGCTTTTCAGCACACTTCTAGAGCCCTTCAAACCAAGCCACATACCCCAAGCATGACAGGCGTCCATGCCTTCAAGGCTTCAAAGAGATCTCTTGGGAAACCTTAGCATGTAGCCCGTGGGCCCCGTGAGGCCAGAGCTATGCAAAGGTAGAGTTCTCTTCAAAGGATGTTAGGAGCCTACGAAAGGAGTCCTTGATTCTTCTCTTCAACGTCCCCAAGAGATCATTCTGTACTTTGGATTATGAGTAAGGCAGAAGGACAATGTAGTTCTGATAAGCCCCAAGTCTGGCCTCTTGTTTCAAATCAAGTTCCAAGATTGAATCTGCACGATCTCACCATCTACTTGAGTAGGTGACAATGTTCTCCTCTCAGTGCTTCTCCATCTATTATCGCTTGTTCCCAATGATTCCTTCTCCTTTGAATCAGAGTCTGTTTGATCCTTTCAAGTTTTTGTTTGGAAAAGCTGTTTCTGGGTATCTCTCACTTGAGTGTCCTGGACTAGGCCAATCCTCGGACTGTAAACATGCGGCCATCTTGGGTGACATGTTCACCGTGATGTCATAAACACCCTCAGATTCTAAGTTGTCCTGACAACCTCAATGCACACAGTGTTTCAGAGCCGTCTCATCCCAATCTGACTAGTCCCCCTTTCCAGGTAGGATAGTTTTCCTTGCTCTGGATTTCTTGTCGGTTTTGAACTTTCTCCAAGGACTTGAAGGGTCTCCTATGTTCCCTCTAGACACCGGTTTCTTTCCTTTAAGCTTATCCCGGGTTTTATCTCTTATCTTTTGTGGATATGGCCAAATGGGTGGACTTTCCCCAGAGAACGTCCGGGAGACCCTCTCATGTTGAAGTTTCCCAGGCATTCCTCTGATGAACACTGATCGTGTGATCTCCTAGCAGTCTGACAATTCCACCTTGGCAGGTCACATGTTTTCCTTCCTTCATCATTTGGGGAACTGTTCCTTATGCATTCATAGATTGTAATATTCTCGTGGATCTTTTTCTGGTGCGTACTGATAAGGACTCCTCACCATTTCTACTACTTTACGATCTCGGTGACCACCAGACCTTGAAATCTGTATTTCCTAATGCTAGTAATCTGATCCGCACTCGTGATGCTAGCCTGTGAAGCCCGGGCCGCCCAAGCGGATGTGGGCACTTACCTGCTACACCACAGCCCGGCCCCAAATTGGGCTTTTGGACCAACCTTTGGCCTGAAATTGGGAAGATGTTGGCCTGCTTCGATCATTCGTGAAGGGAAGCAGTAGTAACATTAGGGTCGGTAACATTTGCCGTTGATTCATGATTTGGCTCGGACCATGTTCTCTTGGTAGTATTCCTCTTCATCTCTTTGCAAAGGTCTACCTTTCTGTATCATCATTAAGCATTTGGAGGTGATTGCTAATCCTTGGATGTTCATCTTCTCTAATCTCTTTCAGCCTCCAAAGCCTTAGGCCGTAAATCTGCACCCCTTTTTGGTGTTTTGATTTTATGTGAATTGATTTCCTTACCCCTGCATTCTAACATCCTATAGCTTTCAAATCTACATCCTCATAGATTTAGACTTCTGTGTAGGTTACATCCTCCTCACCAACGTAAGCCTAATTACAGGCCCTCACCACACACTTGTGCCTAATCAACTCTTTGTCCCTCCGTCCCCCGCCCCCATTTCCCTCTGGGAACTGCCAATCCTATGTCACGTGCTACCTGTTTGTTCCTCTTCTCCTTGTACGTGAGATCCTGTGGTATTTGACCTTACCCCAGTGCTTGTTTCAGTTCCCCTGATACCCTCAGGAGCCATTCAGGTGGTCACAAATGGCTGCACTGCATCTGTTCCTACAGCTGAGTGCTATGCCATTGTGTGGCTATAGCCCATCTTCCTTCTCCATTTGTCCCTTGATGGGCATCAGGGAGGCTTCCAAATGTTGCATATCGGGAGTAAGGCTGTGGGGAATCCAGCGATGCACGGATCTCTGTGCATTAGTGTTTCCAAGATCTTTGGATATATACGCCGCAGAGGAATACCTGGACCATGTGGTAGATGGATTCTGAAAATTCTGAGGCAATTCCACACCACTTCGCGTACTGGCTGCACTGGTTTACCCTCCCACCAGCAGTGCAGGAGGCTTCCCTTCTCTCCACCTCCTCTCTGAAACTTGTTGGTTCCTGTCTTCATCCTTATAGCTATTCTGACGACTGTGAGCTGCTATCTCAGTGCCGTTCGTATTTGCATTGAGCAGAGACTTAAGGATGATGAGCTTGTTTTCATACAACCTGTTGTCCATCTTTCTATCTTCCTGGGAGAGCTGTCTGTTTCCATCTTTTGCCCTGGTTTTATTGGGCTCGCTGTTTTGTTTCCTGTGAAGACGTATGAGTTCATTGGATCTTATGGCTGTTCACCTCTTCTCCGATGTGCGGTTTGCAAACATCTGCTGTCAGTTGTTGCACAGTCTTTGCAGTCAGTCGATGGTGTCATCGGCTGGGCAGAAGCTTCTGCGTTGGATGGAGTCCCGCTTGTTTCTTGTTTCCTTTGTTTCCCTTGCCCGGTCACACATGCTTCTTCCAAACAGGTGGCTAAGCCAGATGGCAAAGAGCAAGCTGCCTGCGTTTTCTCCTAGAAGCTGCAGGTTTTCAAGTCGTCCATTAAAGGCTTAATCCATTTCGAGGTGGTGTGTGTCCCTGGTGTAACATCAAGGTCTACTCTCACGGTGTTCCACGTGGCTGTGCTGTCTTCCCAGCACCATTTCTTGTCGAGACTCTCCTGTCTCTGCTGTCTTCTCTTGGCTCCCTGGTCGAAAATGGGCTCTCCATATGTGTGTCAGTTGACCTCTGGGCTCTCGATTCTGTTCCATGGGTCTGTGTGCCTCTTTTGGGAGCCAGGCTGTGCTGTTTCCATACCTAGTACTTAGTCCTATATCTGGAAATCAATAAGTGTGATGCCTGCTGCTTTGTCCGTTTTCCTCAGTATTCCTTTGGCTATTCAGTGTCCTTTGTTGCTGGATAGAAACTCTAGGATTCTCTCTTCAATTTCTGTGGCAAATAGTGCCGCGACTTTGGGACTGCATGGAATCCAGAGATGGCTTTATGCGGTATGGACGCTTCAAGTGTGTTAGTTCTTCCATTCGAAGAACACGGAATAGCCTTCCGTTTCCTTGTGTCTTCCAGAGTTTCTTCCCCAGAATCTTTGCTAGATTTCGGTTTCCATAGCTTTCTCCTGTTTGGCCAAGCTTATTGCTAGACATCTTTTACTTCTTACTGGCATGCTTTCTTTTTTGAGGTTCAATTTTTCAATTCTTTGCAACGTTCGATTGGCTTTGTTTTGGCAGAAGTTTATGGCTGTGCTCACATCTGCGAGCCGTGCTGCTGTATTTGCTGTGGAAGAGTGGAGCTGTCTAATGTCGCTTCCCATCTACCTCTACACTACCTCACACATCTGCCCCAGAATGGCTGGACGAGCCGTGAGGATGCTCACCTGCAGGATTCCATGTGGCCGAAGCTGGGCTCCCAAACCAGAATGCGCGGACTTCACCACTTCCCCACTGGCCGGCCCCTGTCGTGTTCCATTGGCAACCTGCAGTTGAGTGGGATGTGACTTGAATATGCTACTTGAGCCCACCTCTGGCCCTGTGTAGATGAGGCCAGCTTCTTTTTCTGGCCCTCTGTGATGTCTGAGGATTTGTCAGAATCGTGTGGCTGCTGTCCTGTCTAGCCTCGTGGATGCAGGCTTTCAGAGCCCACGTGGAGCAGTCCCATAACTCACCCTTCCCAGTTAGTCCAGGTTTGACCTTCGCTGCAGTTTTTGGCGTTGTGACTTTCTCGGACTTTCAAACGTCCAGTCAGAGTCTGTCTAATCACTGAAGTCTTTCACTGTGGATTATTCAGATGTGATTTCTATTGACCTTCCATTTTCAGGGAGTTTTTCCTCTTTTCCAAAGTCTAATCGTTGTGGTCTTTCTGACCTGTCTCTCTTCAATATGCTTATCAGTCCGTTCTCCTTCATTGCATGCTATGACTTTTGTATTTCTGTAATCACCATATGTTCTGTATGCCGAGGTCTGAGTCTTTTCGTGATTGTTGCGTGTTGTCTTGGAATTTCCATTGGTCACCTGTAGGAAACTGCTATCCTGGCCGAGGTGACACTGAGCCCTGAGAACACGTGGTCGTCTTGGTTGCTTTGACATTCTGAGATCAGAAACTCCAGATTCGAGGTTGTGCTGGCAACCGCCTTCACGGACATTATGTTTCCGAGACATATTAGAGAAATCTGATGAACTCTGCACCAGGTAAGATACTTTTCTGTCTCATTTCTGGATTTGGGAAGTTTCGAACTTTACTCCCGATCCTTGAGTGTTCCACTAGATTACGTCTAGATGCTGGCTTACTATATTTCTATAGAGTGTTTTACTTGTTCGATTTACATCCTCAGCTCTGGCATGTTTATTTTTCTATAAACATAATTGTAATGTTCTAATTTTGAGCCAACCTCCTTACATATGCTGTCAATACACGATATTAATAATCATTCTACTTCAAGAGATATGGGGAGAGAATTTCATTGATGCCAAACCAAGCATACTAGCCTGGTAGGGCAGCCCTCACAAAGCAACGAATCCGTCTGGAATAGGGTGCTTCTCAGCACAATTCTGGAGCCCTGTCAAACAATGGGACATACACGAAGCATGACGGGGGTCCATTCCTTCAAGGGTTCAAAGAGATATCTTGTGACACATTAGCATGTACCAAATGGGCCTCTGTAATGCCAGAGCCATGGAAAGTGGGACTTCTCTTCAATGAATGCTATGGGCATAGGAAAGGAAGCATCAATCATTGTCTACTGTGTCCTCAGGAGATCATTCTTAATTTTGGATTATGATTAAGGCAGAAGGACAATGTAGGTCTGATAAGCCCCAAGTCCAGCCTCTGGTTTCAAATCAAGTTTCAAGCTTGCATCAGCATGGCCTCCCCATACACTTGAGTAGATTACAATGTTCTCCACTCAGCGCTTGTCCCCCTATTATTGCTTCCTCACAATGACTTCTTTCTTACCCCTTTAATCAGCGTGTATTCTCTTTCTTCAAGTTTCAGTGCCTGGTTTCTGTTTTTAAATTCTCTTCTGGGTATCTCTAACTTGAGTATCGTAGGCTAGGACAATCCTCAGACTATAACCATGAGGCCATCTTGGGTGACATGTTCACTGTGATGTCATAAACTCCCTCAAACTTCTAAGCTGTCCCAGCATCTTCTATACAGACGACTACTCTCCCTTTCCAGCTTGAATAGTTTTCCATTTCCTGGATTTCTTGTGGGTTTCTAACTTTATCCTTGAACTTTTAAATGTCTACTACATTCTCTCTAGACATGGTTTCTTTACTTTAAGTTTATCCTGGTTTTTATCTGTTACATTTTGTGAATATGGCCGAATGTGTAGACTTTCCCCAGTGAAAGTCCTGGAGTCCATCCAAAGTTGAAGTTGCCCACTCAAGCCTCTGATGTGCAATGATCGTGTCATCTCATGCAGTCCGCCAATTCTACCTATGCAGGTCACATCACTTCCTTCAGTCTGTATTTAGGGAAGTGTACCAGATATGTCATAGATTGCAATATTTTCATGTTTTTTTCCTATTGCCTATCTCTGATGTATGCTCACAATTTCGACTTCTTCGTGATCTCTGTACACACCATACCATGAAATCTATCTTTCCCAACGTTACTAATCTGATCAGCACCAGTGATGCGAATCCATGAATCCCAGGCCACCCAATAGGAATGTGGGCACTTACACTCCTGAACACATGGCTGGCCCTGAATTTTACTTGTGGACCCATATTTTTCCTGAACTTGGGAAGAAGATGGCCTGCTGTGATTATTCGTGAATGTAATTACTAGTAACATCATAGACGGTAACATTTTCCCTTGGTTCATCTGTTTAGCAGGGAACACATTCTCTTCATAGTATTCCCCATAATCTATTTGCAATGGTCTACTTTCTGTAGCATCATTAAGCATTTGGAGGAGATTCACAGTCCTTGGAAGTTCATCTTCTCTAATCTCTTTCAGCCTCAAATCCTTTATGCCCCAAATCAGCACGCCTTTTTGGATTTTTTCATTCCCTCTGGGAATCACCAATCCAAAGTGAAGGCTGACATCCAAAGCTAGAGTGCTCAGTTTGGCACCAGTGAAATTCTCTACCATCTCTGGCCGTAGAAGATTATTGACTATGTGTTTTGACAGCATATGTGAGGAAGTTGGCTGAAAATTAGAACATTACACTTATATTTAACGAAAAATAAACATGCCAGAGCTTAGGGTGTAAATCAAACAACTTACAAACCCTACAGAAATAAAGTAAAGAAGTATCTAGATGAAATCTACTAGAAGGACCATGGATCCAGGGTCAAGTTCCAGCCTTCCCAAATTTAGAAAAGAGACATAAAAATATCTTACCTGGAGACAGGAATTCATCAGATTTCTCTAATTTGTCTCAGAAACATTATGTCCATAAGGTGGTTGCCTGGACAACCTAGAATTTGGAGTTTCTGATCTCAGAATGTCAAACCAACCAAGACCACCTCGTGTTCTCAGTGCTCAGTTGGACCTAGGCTAGGATAGCAAAGATTCCTTCAAGTGAACGATGGGAATTCAAAGGCAATGCCCAACAATCATGAAAACACTCACACATCAGCCTAGAGAACATATGGTGATTAAAGAAATACAAAATTCATAACTTGGTATGAAGGAGAACAGACTGATAAGCGTATCTATGGGAGATAGCTGAGAAAGACAATGACGATTGATGTGGATTAAGGCTGCCCCAGCTCGAAAAGCCCAAGGTTACCTGGCCTACATGTCAAAGCATATGACCCGGTGAATTTTTTTTGGTATGAATTAGAGGCGCCCCAGTGAGAGAAGCCCAGGCGATGCTCACCTACATGCCTATCTATATGGCCAAATTCGTATCTAATGTTATACGACCACACAATAACCAGACTCCATCTGTACTGAAGTCCTTTAATGGCTTTTTACATTATCTTTTCTTTTTCCAGTAAAAATGTCACGTACCCATGTCTTATAAAATTTGCCCTTACCCTCAACTCAGGGCAGCGGTAGGACTTCTGACTGCCCATGGCTCCTTTCCCCATGCAGCAGCAGCAGGTATTCACTGCCTGTGGGTCCAGTTCCCATGCCTGCAGCTCTTCACTACCCATAGGTCCTGTCCCCAGGAAGCAACTCTTTACTCCCCATGGGTCCTGTCCCTGTGTTATCCTGTACCATTCTCTAAATAAAAGAGCACCTCTGCCAGGCCTTGAGACACCAAGAAATCTTTCTTCTGACTTATCAGCTTGCTGACCCACCATCATATATTGTGGGCCCCTACCGGGAACTTGCTTTATTGGTTTCTGAGCCCAACTTCTGGTAAGTGCCCTTTTCTTCCTTGTGCCTCTCTCTATTTCGAGGATGAATCTAAATTCACTTCTCCATCAGGAACTGTCTTGGATAGCTGTATGAATCCACGTTTGCTGCCCATGGCTACTCTATGGGGCAAATCATGGCATTCAGCTTGAAGAGAATCAGTACCTTAAGCCTAAGGGCGATGTAGAGTGAATTACTCCATTCCTTCCTGACTCTATCTCTAATATACAAATTTTAGGTGGGCACGGGTTGGCCACTTAAGTCATTAGGATGGTCAGCAATCTGCAAGACTCCCTTGGAAGGTTTCTCTTCCTAAGGTTGGATTGGGATACCTCCCATGGCACCTGACCATGCTCTGAACTGTGTGAATGTCCCAATTGGGACTCCAGTTCAAGGAAAGTACCAAAGTCTAACCTTTGGTTGCGTATGGGAAGCCCTTCTTGGAGAATGCCTCCAACACGCAATTGGGTAGAATGTCCCCTAGAGCGGCGGAAAATGCCTCACTAATTTTCTCCATCCTGTTCTCTCTTGAACTTCTCCCTTTCTCTTGGGGACCATTCACCAGGCACCTATTACTGCCACGCCGAATAGTAAGGATGTTCACCAGGCACCTGTAACTTCCAGGCATACCAGGGAAGATATGCAATGGATGCAATGCTGGGGGACACCCCCTCACCCCTTGTTATAGGAACCCCACAGTAGGAATGACAGGTAGGATGCTGCCACAGGTTCACGGGGGATTTTCAAGGTAATGGACCTGTCTCTTTCATCTTTCTTAGAGTTGCAATGGCGATTTTCGTCTCCTTTTGAGCTTTGAAACAGGGAAGCAAAGAAATCTGTCAACAGTCATGGCCTCCACCTCTGGGAGCCCAAACTTGGCATTTCTGGGCCTGATCACCCCAGAAAGCCCAAGTAGGGTGCCCTCTCTTGGGGGTTGACTCATTGAGTGTTTTAGTCACCTACTGAGTTGGCTATGAGGGTAGCAGACCTGTGATTTATTCTGTGAACTGTCATGCTACAGTAGTGTGCCCCAGCATGGGAACTGCTGTGTGAGTCTTCTCTTGATAACCCACTTTGAGCGGCCATGAGGGTGAGGTCTGATGTCTTCATTTCCTTTCTTTGTTTTGCTCATCATGTCCTCTTTTATCACCCAGTCTTGGTTAAGTTCAGGCTGGACTTGACCAGAACCTGGAACTTCTGTAAAATCGGAAAACTTGAACACCTTTTGCAAGCAACTTCATTCTCAACCCGGGTACTGGGAGCCCCGGCCTCCAGCCAGTTCAAGCCCTTTGTATGCATTCCACCCTTCTCCACTTCACTGTCAGTCGGACACTGGCTTTACTGCCGTGGGGAATGAGATAAGCATCCCTTAAGACTCATCACTCAGGGTCATTCTAACTAATTAGAAACACTTTCAATTGTATGGGTTATGCCCCAGAAACTCCAGCTGGTAGAAAATGTGTGATGTTTCTCTCTGTCTTTCTGGTGCAGTTGGACAGGTAGATCAACCTAGAACGTCCTTCAAGTTCCAGTCCAGTTTCTGAGAAATCAAGAGCAACCGTCCTTAGAAAATCCTTGCAAGACTGGAAAGACAGTTCTAGAGGCAGTTCAGATTCCACCTTGTTCCTTTAACATGAAAAGGATTATCTTCCCCCCCTCTCCAGGAACTACTATCTAGCATATCACTCATTCTTAAGACTGAAAAAAAAAAAAGGAGGGGAAAGGATAAATGGCCATAAGTGTGCCCTTGCAAAAAGTCTAGCATCTTGAGGGTCTTCCCCATAAGTATTAGTAAAAAGGCTCAAAACAAAGTTTTGATTTGTAACTGGTGAGCTTTATATATTGTACCTGATTCATGGCAGTAGTTTTTAAAACAATAGTTGTACAGTCTCTGTGTATATGTGTCTATGTGTACATTGTACGTGTGATATTTTAACCCCTGGATGGTCTGGCCAAAATTAAGATCTCTGTTTAGTTGGCTTAAAGTACGTGCTTTCTTAAATTCTAAATGTAGTCGAAATTAACAAAGTGACTTTCAAAGTTAACGTGACGTGAATTAACCTTTGGTAAATGAAAGCTTGTTTAAGTTTGTTGGTTTCATTGAAAATTGTCTTCTTGTCAGAGTTGTCAGTATTTGCATACTATGCAGGCATTCAGACTCGGTTTACTAGTCATATAAGTTCATGCTGTCTGTTAAATTTGTCAGCAAAATAATAGCTTTAAATGATGACCAGTTTTGTCTAATGCCTCATGAGGTTTCCATAGGTAATCTGAACATAATTGTTGGAAACAAATGGCTTAAATACATAAAACTCATAAAAGTGAGTACAATAACTTTTATGGTCTGTATACTTGGGGAAAAAAACAGCTTTGAAATCCTTTTTGGTAACAATCTTGAGTTTTGCCAAGTTAAGTTAAATGATAAAAAGATGAATATGCGGGTCACTTTTGGATAGAACGGAACACTCACACATTATTGTTAAACATATCTAAGTTATCTACTTTTGGCTTCTTATTGAAGTGGCTAAAAGCGTGTGGGTGTATCAAAAAGCATGCCTTGTGTTTTATTGCGAAGTGTCATGTTTCTTAAGTTGTGAAGTGTTTAGAATGCTGATATAAAAGACATTGCATAATTGTTTACCTTTTTAGTGTTTACTAGGTCCGTTAAGTGTTAAAGGCTCTAACTAACCTATGGAATTAAAGCTACTGGAAATTACTAAGCAAAAGAGCTCTGTATTCAAGGAAGTTAAAATGTATGTTTTCAGTAAAAAAGGTATAAAGAATGGAAATATTTTTGTTTGATGGGTTAAGAAAGATAAATTGCTCCTGATGTACTAGAAAGGAAAAAAGAAAGACTTTGGGACAAGTACTGAAAATGAAAAAGAAAGATGTAGAAGGTTTGTGAAGGAGGAATTCTGAAATGAGTTTTATGCCTGCTCAAGTAGACTAAAGTAAGTTCAATTAAGTGAATGAGTTTGAATGTGAAACATAAGTAGGTGCAGAAATTCAAATTTGGTTTTCTCTAAAAGGATACTTTTTCTTGAACTTTGGATCTGCTCTTGATAAAGAGGTTATAAAAGCTGTTTCTTTGAGTAAGTCTACCTAAGAGACAAATCTGTTTTGTGAAAATAATGGCTGAGGTTACTCTTAATATTTTTGACTCTTTCTGTTATCACTTTGAATGGATACCTGAGCATTGTTTCACAGTGAGTGTTGTTTGCTATTTGAACAACATTTTAAAAACTTTTGATATGTTGTGACAAGTTTCTCCCTCAAAAATATTCAAATCCTGAATGAAGGCGTTCTTTAGACCTGGTAGACGGAAGAATGATTACTCTGTGGATTTTCAGAGGGTCCCTGAGACTTCTCAAAGAAATTTGCTCTTTCTTCCTACAAGGAGGAAAATGCTAAAGTAATTTGGTTTATTTGGTCTATTAAATTAAATGGGAAACATTGTGAAATCAGTGACAATAGACTTTCTTAGCTGGTATTTCATGGGTAAATGTTATTAATATAGACGTTTCAAAATTAGATAGCATTCCTAAAATTCTGATCTGCCCTGGTTATCAGTGATAAGTTCACTTATTATCTGGCAGTATTATATGTCACAGAAGTAGTCAAGTTTCTTTGCCAATTGCCCTTTTGAGTTCTTTGTCCATTTGCAGATAGTTGTTGTTTTACTCTGATGCTTTTTCCTTTTGCAAATATGTTTCAACTTCCAAGAAATTCCTGGAAAGAATTCTGACACAAAGAGTCTAAACGACAGGTTTCTGATAAACCTTCAGATTGTAAAACTGAACGGAGTAAGAAATGACAGAATTCTAACAGAAACTATGCTCATCGATCTGCTAACAGAAGATTCAGCTCAAGAATTGATTATACAGGACTGTGTGCACTGATTAGGACGATTATAAATTTTTAGGACTTCTGTTTGAAATATTGTTGAGTTTTGATGTGTTGTTTTGTTTTCTCATAATGAAGGAAATCTTTTTCTCTTTTCTCTTATGCTAACTATAACTTACAGCCATTTGGTGAAATTATACCTTTATGAGCAAAACTGAAACAATTATCTTTGTCTGCCTAACTTATCCCTCCTGAATTTGGAAACCCTTTGTGACTGAGTATGGTCATTTCGTGGCAATATTTTCATAAGTTCCATAAGAATCTGTTCTCCTTATAACAGGACACATTGGTTATATTACCAAGGCTTTGACTGGAATGTCATATTTGAAACACACAGCCTCAGATATGACAAGACAGCGTTTCAGGAACAAAGATTGGACTTTCTGGAATACAGCCACTCGGAAACACAGGCCTGGTATCTTGTTTACTGAGATTTTTGCAATCTTACCCGGTAAGTAAGGAAGCTTGCTTATCTGGCAGGTGCAAGGAACCTCCGAAAATTTGGGGAGACCTCAAAGAGAACACCACTGAAATCCGTAGGTACTTCAGGCCAAATCTGATGGCAAGTCCTTGGCTTGGCTTTTCTGGCCTCTAGAGGCCTTCACGGTTCAATCCGAGATTCCACAGGAAAAGATCCAGTGAAGCACATTTAAAAAAGCCTGTATGAACAATTACTATTCTTGCTGCTCTTATGTAAATAATTGGAGCAAGTTGTATTGAAACTACACTTGATTTGCAAACCCGGTAATCCTGATTTGGCTATCTTTTGTAAAAATGAGAGTGATTTAAGAGAGAAAAAAATTATGTTTCTGTAGAAGCTATAGTAATCATTCATGGATATTAGATTCTAGCTCTTTTCTTCTGCAATATTCATGTATTATTAATATTAATGTCTCCTTGTGGCCATCTACCTCTGACACCTGGAAGTTCCCTGGCCACAATCAAACATTTTCCTTCAATACTACTGTCCAAATACTAACTAGATTTGCCTTGTCACACTTGGATCATACAGAACAAGTTCCAAAGGTAATGTCCCCAACTTATTAATACACACAGGATGGACAATACAAAATTTGGGATGAATATATTTGGTTCACTCCTACTAGTGGGCAACTCAGTAAAAGGCCACTTTCTTTTGGGGAAAAAAATCACCCCTGTGATACATGGCCTTATAGCACTCGACCTATGGGAAAAAATCCCTGATAGATGTGTTCTCATATCATAGCCTTAAAAAAAATACTGATTGGTTTCAGACTGACTGGGATACATGGCTCAACACGCATTGGTTAGCCCCTAACGGTGCTCAGTGGATATGTGGCTCCAATTTATGACCTTGGCTACCACCTGCATGGATTGGATGATGCACTCTAGGCTTTGTCTGCATGCAAGGTGGAACTACATTTACTATATCTCCTCCTGCTAACCTACCCAACTTGCAACAGCCCTTGACCAGCCCTGTCTTCCGCTGGTATGACCATCTTTCCGCAATTTTCTTTCACCAATTAGGAAACGACTTTTGTAGCATATTCAAGTCTTGCCCATGGAAGTCCTAAACAAATTTACTATGAAGGCATTAAATGATACACAACATAGCATTTCACTGCTCAATTTAGAAGTATCCCAAGTGTGAAAGGCAGTCTTCCAAATCCAATTGGCTCTGGATGTCTTGACAGCAGCACAAGGGGGCACCTGTGCCATTATAAAAACTGAATGTTGTGTCTATATTCCTGACTACCATCAAAATATTTCTGGCTTGGTATCCCAGCCACCAAATTAAATCCATGCCTGACCAACCCTAAATCTAAATGATTGGTTAAACTCCTAGTCAGGACAAGGTTTCTGCACTACTTCAAAACCTTATTCATTGGGTTAAACATACTGCTTGTATTTCTTATGATATTTTGTTGTCTGTTTCATTGTTTGTCTTATGCATGTCAAAAATGTTTCACTTCCTGGAGCACCTCTTGTCAATGACTCTCTCATCTCCAGAGGATCTGTATAACTTGTCAGGCTTGAACTCAATGGGGCAAGCCTTCTGGTCCACTAAACTGCCTAAGTGTACCTATGGCCCCATTTAGGGACAGCTCTACGACCCTGTACAGCCAGAAGTACTCACAGAAGACTGACCATCATCCATATCCTCAAAGATTTCCAGTCCAAATAGGTTCAGGGAGGTTTTATGATGTGGATCCGGGCAGCCCCAGCTAGGGAAGCTGAAGGTGACCTGGACTACATGCCAAACTATATGACCCAGTGGATTTTTTTATGGTATGAATTAGGGCTGCCCCAGGGCGAGAAGCCCAGGGCATTCTCACCTACATGCTGATCTATATGGCCAGATTCGTATCTAAAAATATGACAACACAATGTCCAGACCCCATCTGTACTGAAATCATTTAAAAACATTTTACATCATTATTTCTTTTTCGAGTAAAAATAAGTCACATACCCATGCCTTATGAAATTAGCCCTAACCGTCTAGTCAGGGCAGCAGCAATAGCTCTGACTACCCATGGGTCCTGTCCCCAGGCAGCAGCAGTAGCTCTTCACTGCTAATGTGTCCTGTCCCCATGCTAGCCTGTACCGTTCTCTCAATAAAAGAACACCAATGCAGGATCTTGAGAGTCCAAGGAATCTTTCATTCAAGTCTTCAGCTCGCTGAGCCCATATCAACGATTCTACCATGGAAAATAAAAAACGGTCCCAGAAAATGGAAGGCACACAGAAATCACACATGAATAATACATAAAGAAAAATGTCAGTTTTAGACATACTCTGAACGTTCGAAAGTCGGAGTAAGTCACAATCCCAAAAACCCAATCAAATGTCAAACCTAGGAAAACTGGTAAGGGTGAGTTATGAGACTGCTAAAATCAGGCTCTGTAAGCCTGTGTCTATGAAGTTTGCAGGGACAGCAGAGACACAATTCTGACAAATCCTCTGACATCACAGTGGAGAAGAAAAACAAACTGGCCTCATCTACACAGTGCCCGAGTTGGGCTCAGGTAGCATATTCAAGTCACATTCCACTAACTGCAGGTTGCCAATGGAACATGAAAGGTGCCGGCCCGTGGTGCAGTGGTGAAGTCTGCACGTTCTGGGTGGCCATGCGGAATCCTGAGGGTGAACCTCCTCACCGCTGGTCCAGCCATTCTCAGAGAGGCATGGGAGGTAGTGTAGAGGCAGCTGGGAAGCAACGTCAGACAGCGTCAGTATTCCTCAGCAAATACAGCAACATCGACAGCAGATCTGAGCACAGCCATAAACATCAGCCAAAACAAAACTAATGAAAACTTGAAAAGAACAGAAAAACCAAACCTCAGCAAAAAAAGAATAAGATCTCTAGAAATAAGCTTAGCTAAACAGGTGCAAGATATGGAAATCGGAAACTAGCAAAACTTTGGGGAAAGAAATTCCAGAAGACACAAGCAAATGGAAGGGTATTCCGTGCTATAGGAATGTAGGAACTAAAATATTGAAACCTCCATAACGGATAAAGCAATCTCTGGATTCCATGCAATCCCAGTCAAAGTTGCAGAATCTTTCCCACAGAAATAGAAGAGAGAATCCTTAAGTCTCTATCCAGCAACAAGGGACCCTGAATACCCAAAGGAATCCTGAGGAAAACGATCAAAGCAGGACATGTCACATTTACTGATTTCAACATGTAGGACGAAGTGCTACGTACCGAAACAGCACAGTCTGGTCTCAAAAACAGACACAGAGATCAACGGAAAAGAATCGAGAGCCCAGAGGTCAACTCACACATATATGGACAGCCCATTTGCAACGAGGAAGCCAAGAGGATCAGTGGAGAAAGGAGAGTCTCAAGAAGAAAAGGTGCTGGAAAAATGCACAGCCATATGTGACACAATGAGAGTAGACCATGATGTTACATCAGGCACACACACCACCTCGAAATGGATTAAAGCCTTCAACGGAACACTTGAAACCGTGAAACTTCTAGTAGAAAACCAGCACCTTGCTCATGGCCATGTGGCATACCCGCCTATTTGGAAGAAGCATGTGTGACTGGGCAAGGGCAACACACGAAACAAGAAACAAATGGGATTGCATCCAACGCAGAAGCTTCTGCCCAGCCGAGGAAACCATCCACTCAATGCAAAGACAGCACAACTGCGAGTGGATGTTTCAAACCACACATCGGAGAAGGACTGAATAGCCAAAAGAGCCAACGACCACACATGCCAACACAAGAGAAAAAACAACAAGCCCATTAAAACCTGGGCAAAAGATGGAAACAGAGTTTTACCAAATAAGATAGAAAGATGGCCAACAGCTGTATGAACACATGTTCATAATCATTACGTGTAAGGCAAATGCAAATCCAAATGGTAATGAGATAACAGCACATTGTGGGCAGAATGCCCATAAGGAACAAGACAGGAAACAACAAGTGTCGGAGAGGAGGTGGAGAGAAGGAAAGCCTCCTGCACCGTTGGTGGGAGTGTAAGCCGGTGCGGGAACTACGCAAAGCAGTGTGGAATTTCTGCAGAAATTTCAGAATCCATCTACCATATGATCCAGCTATTCCTCTGCGGTGTATTTCTCCGAAGAACTTGGAAACACCAACGCATAGGAATCCCTGCACCGCTGTGTTCACCACAGCCTTATTCCTGATGACCAGGACTTGGATATCGCCCTGGGGCCCATCAAGGGACAAATGGAGAAAGAAGATTGGCTATAGCCGCACAATGGCATAGCGCTCAGCTGCAAGAAAGGGTGCAGTCCAGCCATTTGTGACACCAGAATGGCTCCTGAGGGTATGAGGGGCACTGAAAGAAGCCCCAGGGAGAAAGTCAAGTACCGTAGCATCTCACTTACAAGGAGAGGAGTAAAATAAGGAGAATCAAACAGGTAGCACATGACAAGGGATTGGGGGTTCCCAGAGGGAATCGGTGGCAGAAGACAGTGGAAGAAAGAGTTGATTAGGCACCAGTGTGTGGTATGGGCATGTCATTAGGCTTACAGTGGTGAAGATGATGTACCATACAAAGAAGTCTAAATCTAGGAGGTTGTACATCTGAAAACAATAGGGTGTTATAATGCAGGGTTATGGCAATCAATTCATGTAAAATCAAAACTACAAAAAGGCAAGCAGGTTTATGGCCTAAAGCTTTGGAGGCTGAAAGAGATTAGAGAAGATGAACTTCCAAGCATTGCTAATCACCTCCAAGTGCTTAATAATGCTACAGAAAGGTAGACAGTGGCAAAGAGATGAAGAACAACTCTACCAAGAGAACATGTTCCGTGCTAAACTCAGGATCCAAAGGAAAAGGTTACCATCCATGATGTTACTACTAATTACCTTTACAAATAATCAAAGCAGGCCAACATCTTCCCCAGTTCAGGCAAAATGTTGGTCCAAGAATTCAATTCAGTGCCGGCCCTGTGGTGTACTGGGTAAGTTCCCACATTCCACTGGGGTGGTACAGGCTTCATCGGCGAGCATCACGGGTGCAGATCAGATTAGTAGCATTAGCAAATATAGATTTCACGGTATGGTGCAGACAGACATCCTAAAGAAGTCGAAATTGTGAAGAGACGTTATGAATACACATCCGAGTAAGAACCATGGGAATATTACAATCTATGAACGCATCAGGAACACTTCCCCAAATGATGAAGGAAGGAAAACATGTGACCTGCCAAGGTGGAAATGGAGATGACACGATCATTACGCATCAGAGGATTGACCAGGAAAATCAATCTCGGGAGGGACTCCAGGGCTTTCTCTGGGGAAAGTCCACCCATTTGGACTCATCCACAAATGATGAGAGATAAAACCCAGGATAATCTGAAAGGAAAGAAACTGGTGTCCAGCGGGATTGTAGTAGACCTTTCAAAGTTCGAGGATAAAGTTATAAACAGACACGGAATCCAGAACAAGGAAAACTATCCTACCTGGAAAGGGGAAGTAGTCAGACTGGTATGAGATGGTCGTGAAGAACTGTGTGCATGGAGGTTTTCAGGACAGCTTAGAATTCTGAGGGTGTTTATGACATCACGGTAAACCTGTCACCCAAGATGGCCGCAGGTCTCCAGCCCGAGGATTGGCCTAGGCTTGGATACTCAAGTGACAGATACCCAGATACAGCTTTTGCAAACAGATCTGGGCACAGAAAGGTGAAGAGATGCAAGAGACGCTAATTCAATGGATAAGAAAGGAATCATTGGGAAGCAGTGATAACAGAGGGACAAGCACTGAGAGGAGAACATTGCCATCTCCTCAAGTCGATGGGGAGGCCATGCTGATTCAAGCTTGAAACTTGACTTGAAACTAGAGGCCGGACCTTGGGCTTATCAGACTTATGTTGGCCTTCTGCCTTACTCATAATCCAAAGTCAAGAATGATCACTTGAAGACATTGAAGAGAAGAATAGAGGCGCCGGTCCTAGGTCCCTAGTATTCTGTGAAGAGAAGTCTCACTTTCCATAGCTCTGGCGTCATAGGCACCCACTGGGTACATGGTAATGTGTCACTAGGCATCTATGTGAAGCCTGGAAGGAATGGGCCCCTGTCATGCTTGGGGTATGTCTCTTGGTTTGGAAGGACTCAGGAAGAGTGTGCAAAAGCACCCTTTTGCAGAAAGCTTCGTTACTGTGTGAAGGCTGTCCTCCCAGGCTAGAGTGCTCAGTTGAGATCAATGAGATTCTCTCCCCCATCTCTTGCCGTAGAAGGAGTATTGATTAGGTATTTGACACCACGCATAACGATGTTTGCTGAAACTTAGAACATTACCATTCTACTTAAAGGAATATAAGCATGCCACAGCTGAGGAGGTAAATTAAACAAATAACAAAACCTGTGGAAATAAAGTAAGCCAGTATCTAGACGTAAACTAGTGGAGCGTTCAAGGATCAGGTGTGAAGTTCTGAACTTTCCAAAGGATCTCTCACCTGGAGAGAGGAATCCATCAGACTCATCTAATTTGTCTCGGAACCATTGTGTCTGTGAAGGTGGTTTCCAGGACAACCTCAAACATGGCGTTTCTGATCTCACAATATCGAACCAACCAAGATGACCACGTTTACTCAGTGCTCAGTTGGATCTAGGCTAGGATGGCAAAGATTCCTTCAACTGACTGATGGAAATTCAAAGACAACACCCAACAGTAACGAAAGCACTCACACATCAGCCAACAGAACTTATGGTGATTAAAGAAATACCAAACTCCTAACTTGAAATGAAGGAGAACACACTGATAAGCATATCGAAGGGAGATAGCTCAGAACCATGACGATTAGACTATGGAAACGAAAGCAAGCTCCCAGAAAATGGAAGGCAAACAGAAATCACACCTCAATAATCCACAGTGAATGACTTCAGTGTTTAGTTAGGGTCTGCTTGAACGTTTGAAAGTCCGAGAAAGTCACAACCCCAAAACTTGCATTGAAGGTCAAACCTGGGCTAACTGGGAAGGGTGAGTTCTGAGACTGCTCCACGCGGGCTCGGAAACCCTGTGTCCCCAAAGCCTGATTGGAAAAGAGACACGATTCTGACAAATACTCCGACATCACAGTGGTCCAGAAAATGAAGCTGGCCTCATCTACACAGGGCCAGAGTTGGGCTCAAGTAACATGTTAAAGTACATTCCACTCAACTGCAGATTGCCAATGGAACATGAAAGGGGCCAGCCAGTGGGTCAGCCGTGAAGTCCCTGCGTTCTGAGTCAGCAACAAAGGGTCGGCCACATGGAATCCTGGGGCTGAGCCTCCTCACCGCTCATCCAGCCATTCTAGGCCAGGCGTGTGACCCAGTGTAGAGGCATATGGGAAGCAACGTTATGCCACGCTACTCTTGCTCAGCAAATACAGCAGCATGGCCAGCAGATGTGAGCACAGCCATAAACTTCTGCCAAAACAAACCAATTGAATGTTGCTAATAATAGAGAAAAGGAACGGCAAAAAAGAAAGCATGCCAGTAAAAAGAAAAAAAAATCTAGGAATAACATTGGCCAAACAGGAGAAAGCTATGTCTACCGAAATCTAGCAAAGCTTTGGGCAAAGAAATTCCACAAGACACAAGGAAACGGAAGTCTATTCCATGTTCTTTGAATGGAAGAACGAACACACTTTAAGCATCCATACCGCAAAAAGCAATGTCTGCATTCCATGTCGTCCCAGTCAAAGTTGCAGAAATCTTTCCCACAGAAATAGAAGAGAGAATACTAAAGTTTCTATGTGGCAACAAAGGACCCTGAATAGGAAAAGGAATCCTGAGGGAAATGAACAAAGCATCATGTATCACACTTTCTGATTGCCAAATATAGGACAAAGTGCTAGGTACCGGTACAGCACAGCCTTTCCCCCAAAATAGGCACACAGACCCATGGAACAGAATTGAGCCCAGCAGTCAACTGCCACATATATGGGCAGCCCATTTTCAACACGGGAGCCAAGAGGAGACAGCAGAGAAAGGAGAGTCTTGAAAAGAAACAGTGCTTGGAAGACTTAAGAGCCGCAAGTGGCACAATGAGACTAGACCATGATGTTACAACAGGCACACATACCACATTGAAATGGATTAAAGCTTTGAATGGAAGACTTGAAACCGTGAAAATTATGTGGGAAAATGCAGGCAGCTTGCTCTTTGCCATCTGGCATAGCCACCTACTTGGAAGAAGCATGTGTGACTGGGTAAGGGCAACAAAAGAAACAAGAAACAAGCGTGACTCCATCCAACGCAGAAGCTTCTACCCGGCCAACGACTCCATCGACTCAATGCAAAGACAGCACAACTGCGACAGGATGTTTGCAGAACAGACATCGGAGAAGGGGTGAACAGCCATAAGATCCAGTGAACTCATACATCTCCACAGGAAAAAAAACAATGAGCCCAACAAAACCTGGGCAGAAGATGGAAACACACATTTCTCCCAGGAAGATAGAAAGATGGCCAACAGGCTGTATGAAAACATGTTCCTCATCATTAAGTCTGAGGCCAATGCAAATCCGAAGTGCAATGAGATAGCAGCTCACAGTGGTCAGAATGGCTATAAGGGTGAAGACACGAAACAGCAAGTTTCAGAGAGGAGGTGGAGAGAAGGGAAGCCTCCTGCACTGCAGGTGGGAGTTTGAGCCGATGCAGCCACTACACAAAGGAGTGAAAATTCAGAATGTTTCAGAATCCACCTAGCATATGATCCAGCTATTCCTCTGTGACGTATATATCCAAAGATCATGGAAACAGTAATGCACAGAGATCCGTGCACTGCTGTGAGCACCACAGCCTTACGCCCGATATCCAAGACTTGGAAGCCTCCCTGATGCCCATCAAGGGACGAATGGAGAAGGAAGATAGGCTATAGCCACACAGTGGCATAGCATTCAGCTGTTGGAACGGATGCAAGTCCAGCCATTTGTGACCACCAGAATGGCTCCTGAGGGTACTAGAGGAAGTGAAACAAGCGCCAGGGGTAAGGTCAAATACCACAGGATCTCACGTACAGGAGAAGAGGAAAAACGGACCAACAAACAGGTAGCATGTGACATGGGATTGGTAGTTCCCAGAGGAAAAGTAGGCGAGGGCCAGAGGGAGAAAGAGTTGATTAGGCACAAGTATCGTGAGAGCCTGTAATTAGCCTTACGGTGGTGAACATGATGTAACCTACTCAGAAGTCTAAATCTATGAGGATGTAGATCTGAAAGCCATAGCATGTTAGAATGCAGGGTTACGGCAATCAATCCACATAAAATCAGAACTCCAAAAAGGGGTGCAGACTTACGGCCTAAAGCTTTATAGGCTGAAAGAGATCAGAGAGGATGAACTTCCAAGGATTGGTAATCACCTCAAAGTGCTTAATGATGCTACAGAAAGGTAGACCTTCGCAAAGTGATGAGGCGGAATACTAGCAAGAGAACATGTTCCGTCCTAAACTCATGACCCAATGGAAAATAATACCTTCCATGATGTTACTACTGATTCCCTTCACGAATGATTGAAGCACGCCAACATCTTCCCAAGTTCAGGCCAAAGGTTGGTGCAGAAGTCTAATTCATTGCCGGCCCTGTGGTGCAGCAGGGAAGTGCCCAACTTCCTCTTGCGTGGCCCAGGCTTCAGGGGCTAGCATCATGGGTACAGATCAGATTTCTAGCATTAGGAAATCCAGATTTCAAGGTATGGTTGGCACAGAGATCATAAAGAAGTAGTAATTGTGAGGAGACCTTATCAATACTCACCAGAAAAAGAACCATGAGAATATTAGAGTCTATGAACGCATCTGGTACGCTTTCCCAAATCATGAAGGAAGGAAAATATGTGACCCACCGAGGTGGAATTGTCAGACTGCCATGAGATCACACGATCATTGTGCATCACAGGATTTCCTGGGCAACGTCAACTTGGGAGGGAGTCCAGGACTTTCTCTGGGGAAAGTCCACCCATTTGGCCATATCCACAAAAGATATGCGATAAAACCCAGGATAATCTTAAAGGAAAGAAACCGGTGTCTAGAGGGAATGTAGTAGACCTTTGCAAGTTAGAGGACAAAGTTGAAAACCGACAACACATCCAGAACAAGGAAAACTATCCTTCCTGCAAAGGGGGAGTAGTCAGGCTGGGAGGAGACAGCTCTGAAACACTGTGTGCATGGAGGTTGTCAGGACAACTTTGAATTCTGAGAGTGTTTATGACATTACAGTGAACGTGTCACCCCAGATGGCTGCATGTTTACAGTACCAGGATTGGCTTAGGCTGGGATACTCAAGTGAGAGATACCCAGAAACAGCTTTTCCAAACAGAAACCTGGCACAGAAACTTGAAGAGATCAAAGAGATGCTGATTCCAGGGATAAGAAAGGTATCATTGTGATGATACTTCATTCTTCCTTCGTTTTCTTCCATTCCATGAGCACTGATGCCCTTCCGTTTCCTTGTATCTTGTGGAATTTCTTTCCCCAAAGCTGTGCTACTTCTCGGTTTACATAGCTTTCACCTGTTTGGCACAGGTTATTCCTAGATACCTTGTTCTTCCTACTAGCATGCTTCTTTTTTTTTTTTTTTTGAGGTTCAGTTTTTCTATCCTTTGCAACTTTTGATTGGTTTTATTTAGGCAGATGTTTACTGCTGTGCTCACATCGGCTGGCAATGCAGCTGTATTTGCTGAGGAAGACTGGCCCAGTCTAACGTCGCTTCCCATCTGCCTGTTTCCTTTGTTGCCCATTCCTGTCACACAAGCTTCTTCCAAATAGGCTGCTAAGACAGATGGCAACGAGCATGCTGCCTAGGTTTTCTCCTAGAAGTCTCATGGTTTCAAGTCTTCCATTCAAGTGTTTAATCCATTTCGAGGTGGTGTGTGTGACTAGTGTAACAACATGCTCTACTCTCATTGTATTACATTTGGCCGTGCAGTCTTCCCAGCCCCATTTCTTGTTGAGACTCTCCTTTCTCCGCTGTGTACTCTTGTTTCCCTGGTTGAAAATGTGTTGTGCATGTATGCATGTGCATATATGTGTGAGTTGACCTCTGGGCTCTCGATTCTGTTCCATGGATTTGTGTGCCTGTTTTTGGGCCCAGACTGTGCCGTTTCGGTTCCTAGCGCTTCGTCGTATATGTGGAAATCAGAAAGTGTGATACGTCCTGCTTTGTTCATTTTCTTCAGGATTCCTTTGGGTATTCAGGGTCCTTTCCTTCTGGATAGAGACTTTATTATTCTCTCTTCTATTTCTGTGGGAAAGATCACTGCAACTTTGACTGGGATTGCTTGGAATCCACAGACTCCTTTATCCGCTATGGACGTCTCAAGTGTGTTAGTTCTTCCATTCCAACAGCATGGAATAGTCTTCCGTTTCGTTGTGTCTTCTGGAATTTCTTTAGCCAAAGCTTTGCTAGTATCGGTTTACAATGCTTCCACCTGTTTAGTGAAGGTTAGTCCTAGATATCTTATTATTCTTAGTGACATGCTTCTTTTTTTGAGGCTCAGTTTTTCTATTCTTTGCAACTTTTAACTGGTTCTGTTTTGGCAGAAGTTTATGGCAGTGCTCAGATCTGCTGGTCGTGCTGCTGTATTTGCTGAGCAAGAGTGGCACTGTCTAACGTCACTTCCCATCTGCCTCTACACTATCTCCCAGGACTCTCCCAGGATGGCTGTACCAGCGGTGACGAGGCTCAAACACAAGAGCACCAATGGACGACCACAGTCTGCAGACCCAGAAGGCACGGACTTCACAGCTTCAGCAGTGGCCAGCCCCTTTCATGTTCCATTGGCAACCTGCTGTTTTGGAATGTGACTTCAATATGCTACTGGAGCCCAGCTCTGGCCCTGTGTAGATGAAGCCATGTTGTTTTCTTGGTCCACTGTGATGTCATAGGATTTCTGTGAATTGTGTCTGTGCTGTGCAAGCAAGCTTCATGGACACAAGGTTTCAGAGCCCGCTTGGAGCAGTCTCAGAACTCACCCATTCCATTTAGCCCAGGTTTGACCTTCACTGCAGGTTTTGGGGTTGTGACTTTTCTGACTTTCAAACGTTTAAGCAGAATCTGTCTAAACACGGCCGTCTTTCACTGTGGATTATTCAGTTGTGATTTCTGTTTGCCTTACATTTTCTGGGACTTTTTTTCTTTTCCATAGGCTAATCATCATGGTATTGCTAAGCTATCTCCCTTAGATATGCTTATCAGTGTATTCCCTTTTCATTCCAAGTTATAAATTTTGCATTTCTTTGATCACGATATGTTCTGTGAGCCATTGTGCGAGTGCTTTTGTGTTTGGTGGGTGTTGTCTTTGAATTTCCATCGGTCACTTGAAGGAATCTCTGCTATCCTGGCCGAGGTGACACTGAGCACTGAGAACATGTGGTCATCTTCCTTTGTTAGAGATTCTGAGATCAGAAACTCCAGATTTGAGGCTGTCCTGGCAACCATCTTCACGGACACAATGGTTCCGCAACAAATTAGACGAATCTTATAAATTTCTCTTTCCAGGTGAGAGATCCTTCTGTCTATTTCTGGATTTGGAAAGTTCAAACATCACCCCTGATCCTCGAACACTCTGCTAGATTATGTCTAGATACTGGCTTACTTTCTTTCCACAGGGTTTGTTATTTGTTTGATTTATATCCTCACCTGTGGCGTGTTTATATTTCTTTACATATAATGATAATGTTCTAATTTTCAGCCAACATCCTTATATCTGGTGTTGAAACACATAATCAATACTCCTTCTACGGCAAGAGAAGGGGGAGAGAATCTCATTGATCCCAACTTAGGACTCTAGCCTTGGAGTGCAGCATTCACCAAGGAATGAAGCCCTCTGCAAAAGGGTGCTTTTGAGCCACTTCTAGAGTCCTTCCAAACCAAGAGACATACCCCAAGCATGACAGTTGTCCATTCCTTCCAGGCTTCAAAGAGGTGTCTTGTGACACATTAGCATGTAGCCAGTGGGCACCCGTGATGCCAGAGCTATGCAAAGTGAGACTTCTCTTTAAAAAATGCTAGGGGCCTAGGACGGCAGCCTTGATTCTTCTCTACAATGACCTCAAGAGATCATTCTTGACTTTGGATTATGAGTGAGGCAGAAGGACAACATAGGTCTCATAGTTCCAGCCTCTTGTTTCAAATCAAGTTTCAAGCTTGAATCAGAACGGCCTCCTCTTCGACGTGAGGAGATGGCAATGTTCTCCTCTCAGTGCTTGTCCCTCTATTATGGCTTCTTCCCAATGATTCCTGTCTTATCCCTTGAATTACCATATCTTTGATCTCTTCAACTTTCTGTGCCCTGTTTCTGTGGGCAAAAGCTGTTTCTGAGTATCCCTCACTAGAATATCCTAGCCTATGCCAATCCTCGGGCTGGAAACCTGTGGCCATCTTGGGTGACATGTTCACCGTGATGTCATAAACACCCTCAGAATTCGAAGCTGTCATGATGACCTCCATGCACACAGTTCTTCAGAACCATCTCATCCCAGTCTGATTACTCCCCCTTTCCAGGTAGGATAGTTTTCGTCGTTATGTATTTCTTGTCGGTTTCTAACTTTCTCCTCGAACTTGAAAAGGTCTGCTACCTTCCCTCTAGACACTGGTTTCTTTCCTTTCGGATTAATCTGGGTTTTCTCTCTTATCTTTTGTGGATGAGGCCAAATGGGTGGACTTTCCCAAGAGAAAGTGCCGGAGGCCCTCCCAAGATGACTTTTCCCAGGCAATCCTCTGATGCGCAATGATCGTGTCATCTCCTAGCAGTCTGACAATTCCACTTTGGCAGGTCACATATTTTCCTTCCTTCATTATTTGGGGAAGTGTTCCTGATGCGTTCATAGATTGTAATATTCCCATGGTTGCTTTTCTGATGGTACTCATAACGTCTCTTGAAAATTTCGATTTCTTTAGGATGTCTGTCCACACCATACCGTGAACTCTATATTTGCTAATGCTACTAATCTGATCTGCACCCGTGGTGCTAACCAATGAAGCCCTGGCCGCCCAGGCTGAATGTGGGCACATACCCAGTACACCGCAGGGCCGGCACTGAAATGGACTTTTGGATCAAACTTTTGCCTGAACTAGGGATGATGTTGGCCTGCTTTGGTTATTCGTAACGGTAATTAGTAGTAACATTGTGGACTGTAACCTTTTCCTTTGGCTCCTGAGTTTAGCACGGAACGTGTTCTCTTGGTAATGTTCCTCTTCATCTCTTTGTAATGGTCTTCCTTTCTGTAGCATCATCAAGCATTTTGAGGTGATTACCAATCCTTGAAAGATCATCTTCTCTAAGCTCTTTCAGCCTCCAAAGTTTTAGGCCGTAAATCTGGACCCCTAGAGAACATATGGTGAATAAAGAAACACAAAATTCATAACTTGGAATGAGGGGAGAAAAGACTGATAAGAATATCTATGGGAGATAGCTGTGAAAGACCATGACGAATGATGTGGATTAAGGCTGCCCCAGCTCGAAAAGCCCAAGGTTACCTGGCCTACATACCAAACTACATGACCCGGTGAGTTTTTTTGGGCTTTTTTTGGTATGAATTAGAGGTGTCCCAGTGATAGAAGCCCATTTCATGCTCACCTACATGCCTATCTATATGGACAGATTGGTATTTAATGCTATATGACCACACAATAACCAGACCCCATCTGAACTGAAATCATTTAATGACTTTTAACATCATATTTTCTTTTTCCAGGAAAAATGTCTCGTACCAATGCATTATAAAATTAGCCCTTACCTTCAACTCAGGGCAGCAGCAGGACGTCTGACTGCCCATGGAACCTTTCCCCATGCAGCAGCAGCAGCAGATTTTCACTGCCCATAGGTCCTGTCCCCATGCAGCAACTATTTACTGACCATGGGTCCTGTCGCCATGTTGTCCTGTACCATTCTATAAATAAAAGAGCACCACTTCCAGAATTTGAGAGTCCAAGAAATCTTTCTTTTGATTCTTCAGCTCACCAAGCCCATATCATATCTTGTGGCCCATATAAAAACTTGCTTCAAAGGTTTGTGAGCTCGACTTCTGGTAAGTGCCCTTTTCTTGGTTGTGCATCTCTCTTTTTCAAGGATGGATCTAAATTCACTTCTCCATCAGGAACTTTCTTGGATAGCTGCATGAATCCACGTTTGCTGCCCATGGCTACTCTATGGGGCAAATCATGGCATTCAGCTTGAAGAGAATCAGTACCTTAAGCCTAAGGGCGATGTAGAGTGAATTACTCCATTCCTTCCTGACTCTATCTCTAATATACAAATTTTAGGTGGGCACGGGTCGGCCACTTAAGTCCTTAGGATGGCCGGCAATCTGCAAGACTCCCATGGAAGGTTTCCTTTCCTAAGGCTGGATTGGGATACCTCCCATGGCACCTCACCATGCTCTGAACTGTGTGAATGTCTCAATCGGGACTACAGTTCAAGGAATGTACCAAAGTCTAACCTTTGGTTGCATATGGGAAACCCTTCTTCAGAGAATGGCTCCAACACGCAATTGGGTAGAATGTCCCCCAGCTCAGTGGAAAATTCTACACTATTTTTCTCCATCCTGTTCTCTCTTAAACTTCTCCTTTTCTCTTGGGGACCATTCAACAGGCTCCTATTACTGCCAGGCAGAATAGGAAAGATGTTCACCAGGCACCTGTTACTGCCAGGCATACCATGGAAGGTACACAAGGGATGCAATGCTGGGGGCCACGCCCATCACCCCTTGCTATAGGAACCCCACAGTAGGAACCACATGTAGGATGCTGCCGTTGGGTCAGGGGTGATCTTCAATGTAATGGACATGTCTCTTTCATCTTTGTTAGAGTTACAATGGCCATTTTCATCTCCTTTTCAACTTTGCAACTGGGGAAACAAAGGAATCTTGCAAGGATCAAGGCCTCCACCACTGGAGCCCCAACTTTGGCTTTCTGGGCCTGATCACCCCAGCGACCCTAAGTAGGGTGCCCTCTCTTGGCGGTTGACTCATTGAGTAGTTTAGTCACCTACTGAGTTGGCTATGAGGGTAGGAGACCTGTGATTTATTTTGTGAACTGCCGTGCTACGTTAGTGTGCCACAGCACAGGAACTGTTGTGTGACTCTTATCTTGAGAACGCTCTGAGAGCAACCATGAGGGTGAGGTCTGGTGTCTTCTTTTCCTTTCTCTGTTTTTCCATCATGTCATCTGTTGTCACCAAGTCGAGCTTAAGTTCTGGCTGGACCTGACCAGAACATGGACCTTCTGTAAAAACGAACAACTTGAAAATATTTTGCAAGGACCTTAACTCTCAACCCGGGTACTGGGAGCCCCGGCCTCCAGCCAGTTCCAGGTGTTTGTAGCCACTGCAGCCTTCTCCAGTCCACTGCCAGTCACACACTGGCTTTAGTGCCATGGGGAATGCCATAAGCATCCCCAGAGACTCACCACTCAGGGTCATTCTAACTAATTAGAAACACTTTCAATTGTATGGGTTATGCCCCAGAGACTCCAGCTGGGAGAAAATTTGCGAGGTTTCTCTGTGCCTTTATGGTGCAGTTGGACAGGCAGATCAACCTAGAACGTCCTTCAAGTTACAGTCCAGTTTCTGAGAAATCAAGAGCAACTGTCGTTAGAAAATCCTTGCAAGACTGGTAAGACAGCTCTAGAGGCAGTTCAGATTCCACCTAGTTCCTTTATCATGAAAAGAATTATCATCCCCCCTTCTCCAGGAACTACTATCTAGCCCATCACTCCCTCTTAAGACTGACAAAAAGAAAGGAGGGGAAAGGAGAAATGGCCATAAGTGTGCCATTGAAAGAGTCTAGCATCTCGAGGGTCTTATCCATAAGTATTACTAAAAAGGCTCAAAACAAAGTTTACCTTCATAACTGGTGAGCTTTATATTATTGTACCTGATTCACGGCAGTAGCTTTTAAAACAGTAGTTGTACAGTCTCTGTGTATGCGTGTCTATGTGTAGGTTATACATGTGATATTTTCAGCCTTGGGTGGTATGACCAATATTAAGATCTCTGTTTAGTTGGCTTATAGTAAGTGTTTACATAAATGCTAAATGCAGTAGAAATCAACTCAGTGCCTTTCAAAGTTAATGTCATGTGAATTGACCTTTGGCAAATGAAAGACTGTTTAAGTTTGTTGGTGTGATTGAAAATAGTCTTGTTGTCAGGGATGTCAGTATTTGCCTAGGGATGCAGGCCTTCAGCCTGGGTTTACTAGTCATATAAGTTCACGTTGTCTGCTAAATTTGTCAGCAAAGTAATAGCTTTAAATGATGACCAGTTTTGTCTAAGGCCTCATGAGGTTTCAGTAGGTAATCTGGACATAATTGATGGAAACAAATGGTTTAAATAGATAATACTCATTAAAGTGAGTACAAAAACTTTTATGGTCTGTATAGTTTGGGAAAGAAAAACAGCTTCGAAATGCTTTTTGGTAACCATCTTGAGTTTTGCCGAGTTAAGTTAAATGATAAAAATCTGAATATCTGGGTCATTTCTGGATAGGACGAAACACTGAAACATTATTAGTAAACACATCTAAGTTATCTACTTTTGGCTTCTTCTTGAAGAGGCTAAAAGCGTGTGGGTGTATTAAAAACCATGCCTTGTGTTTTATTGTAAAGTGGCGTGTTTCTAAATTTATGAAGAGTTCAGAATGCTGATATAAAAGACAATTCATAATTGTTTTCCTTTTTAGTGTCTAATAGGTCTGTTAAGGGTTAAAAGTTCTAATTAACCTACGTAATTAAAGCTACAGGAAATTACTAACAAAAAGAGCTCTGTATTCAAGGAAGTTAAAATGTACGTTTTCAGTAAAAAAGGTATAAATAATGGAAATATTTTTGTTTAATTGGTTAAGGAAGATAAATTCGTCCTGATGTACTAGAAAGGAAAAAACAAAGACTTTGGGACAAATTCTGAAAACATAAAAGAAAGTTTTAGAAGGTTTGTGAAGAAGAAAATCTGAAAGGAGTTTTATGCCTGGTCAAGAAGACTAAAGTAAGTTCAATTAAGTGAATGAGTTTGAATGTTAAAAATAAGTAGGTGCAGAAATTCAAGTTTGGTTTTCTCTAAAAGGATACATTTTCTTGAACTTTTGATCTTCTCTTGATAAAGAGGATATTAAAGCTATTCCTTTGAGTGAGTCTACCTAAGAGACAAACCTGTTTTGTGAATATAATGACTTAGGTCACTCTTAAGATTATTGACTCTTTCTGTTATCACTTTGAATAGATACCTGAGCATATTTCACAGTGAGTGTTGTTTCACATTTGAACAAGCATTTGAAAAGCTTTTGATATGTTTTGACAAGATTCTCCCTCAAAAATATTCAAATCCTTAATGAAGGCTGTCTTTTGACCTGGTAGACAGAAGAAAAATTAATCTGAGGCTTTTCAGAGGGCCCTTGAGACATCTCAAAGACATTTGCTCTCTCTTCCTATAAGGAGGAAAATACTAAACTAATTAGACTTATTTGGTCTATTACATTGCACGGGAATCATTGTAAAATAAGTAATGATAGACTTTCTTAGGTGTTATTAGATGGGTAAATGTTATTAATATAGATGTCTTAAAATTATATAGCATTCCTAAAATTCTGATCTCTCCTCGTTATCAGTCATAAGTCCACTTATTATCTGGAAGTTTAATATGTCACAGAAGTAGCCAAGTTTCTTTGTCAATTGCCCTTTTGAGTCCTTTGTCCATTTCCAGGTAGTTGTTGTTTTACTCTGATTCTTTTTCCTTTTGCAAGTATGTTTCATCTTCTGAGAAATTCCTGGAAAGTGTTCTGACAAAAAGGTTCTAAACGACAGGCTTCTGATAAACTTTCAGATTGTAAAACTGAACGGAGTAAGAAATTACAGAATTCTAACAGAAACTAAGTTCATCAGTCTATTACCAGAAGATTCAGCCCCAGAACTGATTATGCAGGGCTGTGTGAACTGATAAGGATGATTGTAATTTTTTAGGACTTCTATTTGAAATATTGTTGAGTTTTGATGTGTTGTTTTGTTTTCTCGTAATGAAGGAAAGCTTTTTCTCTTTTCTCTTATGCTAACTATGACTTACAGCCATTTGGTGAAATTATACCTTCATGAGCAAAACTGAAACATTTACCTTTTTCTCCCTACCTTATCCCTAAGGAATTGTCAAACCCTTTGTTACTGAGTATGGTCATTTCGTGGCAATATTTGCATAAGTTCCATAAGAATCTGTTCTCCTTATAACAGGACACATTGGTTATATTACCAAGTCTTTGACTGGAATGTCATATTTGAAACATACAGGCTCAGATACGACAAGACAGCATTTCAGGAACAAAGATTGGACTTTCTGGAATACAGCCACTTGGAAACATGGGCCTGGTACCTTGTTTACAGAGATTCTGGCAATCTTGCCCGGTCACTAAGGAATCTTGCTTATCTGGCACGTGCAGGGAACCTCCGAATATTTTGGGTGACCTCAAACAGAATGCCACTCAAATCTGTAGGTACTGCAGGCCAAATCTGATGGCAAGTCCTTGGCTTGGCTTTTCTGGCCTCTAGAGGCCTTCACAGTTCAATCTGAGACTCCTCAGAAAAAATTCCAGCAAAGCAGATTTTAAAAAACCTGTATAAGCAATTCTGATTCTTTCTGCTCTTATGTAAATAATTGGAGCAAGTTGTATTCAAACTACACTTTATTTGCAAACGTGTTAATCATAATTTGGCTATCTTTTGTAAAAATGAGGATGATTTAAGAGAGCATGGCCTCCCCATAGACTTGAATAGATGACAACGTTCTCCTCTCAGTGCTTGTCCCACTATTCTCGCTTCTGGCCAAGGGTTCCATTCTTATCCCTTGAATCAGAGTCTGTTTGACGTCTTCCAGTTTCTGTGCCAGCTTTCTGTTTGTCAAAGATGTTTCTGGGTATTTCTGCCTTTAATAGCCTAGCCTAGGCCAATCCTCAGACTGTAACCATGCAGCCATCTTGGGGGACATTTTCACCGTGATGTCGTAAACGACCTCAAAATTCTAAGTTGTCCTGACAACCTCCATGCACACAGAGTTTCAGAGCCATCTCAGACCAGTCTGACTGCTCACCCTTTCCAGGTAAGATAGTCGTCCTTTTTCTGGATTTCTTGTCGGTTTCTAACTTTCTCCTTGAACTTTGAAAGGGCTGCTACATTCTCTCTAGACACTGGTTTCTTTCCAGTATAAGATTATCCTTGGTTGTATCTCTTATATCTTGTGTAGATGGCCAAGTGGGTGGACCATCCCCACAGAAAGTCCTGGACTCCCTCCCAAGTTGAAGTTGCCCAGGCAATCCTCTGATGTGCAATGATCGTGTCATCTCCTAGCACTCTGCTAATTCCACCTTGGCAGGTCACGTGTCTTCCTTCCTTCTTACTTTGGGGAAGTGTACCACATGCGTTCATTGATTGTAATATTCTCATGGAGCTTTTTCTGGTGCGAATTGATAACGTATCCTCAGAATTGCTACTTGTTTATGATCTCTGTCCACACCGAACCATGAAATCTGTATTTCCTAACACTGCTAAAGTGATCTGCACCCGTAATGTGAAACAGTGAGGCCCCGGCCGCCCAAGTGGAAGGTGGGCCCTTACTCCACCACAAAGCCGGCCCTGAATTCTTATGTTGGACCAACCTTTTGTCTGAACTTGGGAAGACGTGGGCTTGTTGGGATTATTCGTGAAGGTGATTTCTATTAACATCATGGACGGTAACATTTTCCCTTGGTTCATGGGTTTAGCACGCATCATGTTCTGTGGGTAGTAATCCTCTTCATCTATTTGGAATGGTCTAACTTTCTGTAGAATCAATAAGAATTTTGAGGTGATTTTCCATCCTTGGAAGTTCACCTTCTCTAAACGCTTTCAGCCCCAAAAGCATTATGCCGTCATTCTGGACCCCATTTTGGATTTTGATTTTAGGTGAATTTATTGCCATAACCCTGCATTAGAACATCCTATATCTTTCAGATTTGCATCCTCAATGGTTTAGACTTCTGTGTAGGTTACATCATCTTCACCAGCTAAAGCTGAATCATAACCCCTCGCCGCACATTGGTGTCTCATCATTGATTGTAATATTCTCATGGAGCTTTTTCTGGTGCGAATTGATAACGTATCCTCAGATGGTGTCTCATCATCTATTTTACCCTCCACCACTACCCCGCTCTGCATCTGGGAACTCCCAATAAAATGTCCCATGCCACCTGTTGGTTAGTGCTTGCTTTTTCTCCTCCTTGTAAGAGAGATCCTTATGGTATATGACGTTCTCCCTGGGGCTTGTTTCACTTCCCATAAAATCCTCACAGCCATTCTGGGTGTCACAAATGGCTGAAATGCAACCTTTGCTCCAGCTGAGTGGTAAGCATTGTGTGGGTATAGCCCATCTTCCTTATGCATTTTTCCCTTGCTGGGCACCAGGGCGGCTTTCAAATCTTGGATAGCGGGAGTAAGGCTGTTGTGAAATCAGCAGTGCATGTCTCGTTATGAGGTAGTGTTTCTAAGCTCTTTGGACAAACACGCCTCAGAGGAACAGCTGGATCATATGGGACATGGATTCTTAAATTTCTGAGGCAGTTCCACAACGCTTGCCATAGTGGCTGCACCGCTTTCCACTCCCACTTGCAGTGCAGGAGATTTCCCTTCTCTCCACCTCCTCTCTGACACTTGTTATTTCCTGTCTGCTTCCTTCTAGCCATTCTGACCACAGTGAGCTGCCATGTCCTTGCAGTTTGGATTTGCATTTTCCTGAGACTTAATGATGGTGAACAAGTTTTCATGCACCTGCTGGCCCTCTTTCTATCTTCTTCAGAGAAATCTCTGCTTCCATCTTTTGACCAGGTTTTCATTGGCTTGTTTTGTTTCTTGTGGAGACTACTGAGTTGATTTTATCTTTGTGTTTTTCACCCCTTGTCCGATGTGTGGTTTGCAAACATCCTCTCCCAGTTGTTGTGCTGTCTTAGCATTCAGTCGATGGTTTCCTTGCCTGGCAGAAGTGTGTGCATTTGATGTGGTCCCGTTTGTTTCTTGTTTACTTTGTTGCCCTTGCCCAGTCCGACATGCTTCTTCCAAATACGCGGCTCAGACAGATGGCAAAGAGCACTCTGCCTAGGTCTTCTTCTACAAGGTTCACAGTTTCAAGTCTGCCATTCAAGGCTTTAATCCATTTTAGGTGGGGTGTGTGCCAGGTGTAACTTCATGGTGTACTCTCGTTGTGTTCCATGTGGCTGTGCAGGCTTCCCAGCACCATTTATGGTAGAGACTCTCCTTTCTCCGCTGTCTCCTCTTGGCTCCCTGGTCGAAAATGGGGTGTCCATGTACGTTTGAGTTGGGCTCTGGGTTCTCGATTCTGTTGCATGGGTCTGTGTGCCTGTTTTTGGGCCCAGACTGTGCCGTCTCGGTACCTAGTGCTTCGTCCTCTATGTTGAAATCAGAAATTGTGACACGTGCTGCTTTGTTCCTTTTCCTGAGAATTCCTTTCCCTATTCAGGGTCTGTTGTTGCTGGGTAGAAACTTTAGGATTCTCTCTTCTTCTCTGTGGCAAATACTGCTGCAATTTTGACTCGGATTGCATGGAATGCAGAGACTCCTTTCTGCGGTATGAACCATTCAAGTGTGTTAATGCTTCCATTCCTAGATCCCTCAATATCTTTTTTTTCTTGTGTCTTCTTGAATTTCTTCCCCCAAAGGTTTTCTAGTTTTTGAATTAACATAGAATTCACCTGTTTTGCTAAGGTTCTTCACGGAGATCCTATTCTTCGTAATGGCAAGCTCCTGGTTTTTTTTTTCTTAGCTTCAGTTTTTCTATTCTTTGCAACTTTTAATTGGTTTTGTTTTGGCAGAAGTGCATTGCTGTGCTCACATCTGCTGGCAATGCTCCTGTATTTGCTGTGGAAGTCTGGCCCTGTCTAACGTCCCTTCCCATCTGCCTCTACACTACCTCGGACGCCTGCACCAGAATGACTGAAGCAGTGGTGAGGAGGCCCAAACCGAGGATTCCACCCAGCCCATACCGGGCCACAGACCCAGAAGGTGCCCACCTCACACTGCACCAACGGCCGGCCCCTTTCATGTTCGGTGGCAACGTGCAGTTGAGTGCAATGGGAGTTAAATATAGTAGTGAGCCCAACTCTAGCACTGTGTAGATGATGCTAGTTGTTTTTCTGGTCCATTGTGATGTCAGAGGATTTGTCATAATTGTGTCTCTGAGGTCCAGCATGCTTCATGGATACAGGTTTCAGAGCCTGCTTGGAGCAGTCTCATAACTCACCCTTCCCAGTTAGCCCATGCTTGACCTTCACTGACATTTTTTGGCTTGTGTATTTCTCTGACTTTCAAACGTTCAAGCAGAGTCTGTCTAAAGACGGACATCATCTTTCCTTGTGGATTATTCAGGTGTGATTTCTGTTCACCTTCCATTTTCTGGGTCCTCTTTTTCTTTTCCATAGTATACTCGTCATGGTCTTTCTTAGCTATCTCCCTTAGACATGATTATCAGTCCGTTCTCCTTCATTCCAAGTGATTAAGTTTGTATTTCTTTAATCGCTGTATGTTCTCTAGTGCGAGGTGTGAGTGCTTTCGTGACTCTTGGTTGTTGTCCTTGAATTTGCACCAGTCACTTGTAGGACTCTTGGCTATCCTAGCCTAGGTCAAACTAAGCACTGAGAACACGTGGTCATCTGGGTTGGTTTGACATCCTGAGGTCAGAAACTCCAAATTCGAGGTGGTCCTGGCAACTCCCTTCACGGACACAATGTTTCCAAGACAAATTAGACAAATCGGATGAATTCCACTCTCCAGGAAAGATATTTTTCTGTCTCTTTTCCGGATTTGGGAAGTTTTGAACTTGACCCCTGATCCTTGAACGTTCCCCTAGATTCCATCTAGATACGGGCTTACTTAATTTTTTATAGGGTGTGCCATTTGTTTGCCCTACATCCTCTGCCCTGGCCTCTTTATTTTTCTAGAAACACAATTGTAAAGTTCTAATTTTCGTGCAACTTCCTTACATATGGTGTCAAAACACATAATCAATAATCCTTCTACGGCAAGAGGTAGGGGGAGAGAATTTCATTGGAGCTAAACAGATCACTCTAGCCTGCGAGGGCAGCCTTCACAACGGAACGAAACCCTCTGGAAAAGAGTGCTTTTCAGCACACTTGTAGAGCACTTCCAAACAAAGAGACATACCCCAAGCATGACAGGCCTCCATTCCTTCAAGCCTTCCAAGACATCTCTTGGGACACAGTAGCATGTGCCCATTGGGCCCACGTGACACCAGAGCTACGGAAAAATAGACTGACCTTCAAAGAATGCTATGGGCCTCGGAAACAAGGCATTGATTCTTCTCTTCAATGTCCTCAAGACATCTTTCTTGACTTTGCATTATGCTTAAGGCACAAGGGCACTGTAGGTGTGATGAGCCCCAAGTCCGGCCTCTTGTTTCCAATGAAGTTGCAAGCTTGAATCACCATGACCTCCCCATAGACTTGAATAGATGACAATGTTCTCCCCTCAGTGCTTGTCCCTCTATTCTCGCTTCTGGCCTAGGGTTCCTTTCTTATCCCTTGAATCAGACTCTGTTTTATCTCTTCTAGTTTCTGTGCCTGCTTTCTGTTTGTCAAAGCTGTTTCTGGGCATCTCTCCCTTTAATAGCCTAGCCTAGGCCAATCCTCAGACAGCAACCATGGGGCCATCCTGGGGGACATGTTCACCGTGATGTCATAAACAACCTCAAAATTCGAAGTTTTCCTGACAACCTCTGTGCACACAGAGTTTCACAGCCATCAGAGACCAGTATGACTCCTCACCCTTTCTAGGTAGGATAGTTTTCCCTTTTCTGCAATTGTTGTCAGTTTCTATCTTTCTCCTTGAACTTCGAAAGGGCTCCTACATTCTCTCTAGACACTGGTTTCACTCCTGTAAGATTATCCTTGGTTTTATCTCTTATATCTTGGGTAGATGGCAAAATGGGTGGACCTTACCCAGAGAAAGTCCTGGACTCCCTCACAAGTTGAAGTTGCCCAGGCAATGTTCTGATGCGCAATGATCATGTCATCTCGTAGCACTCTGCCAATTCCACCTTGGCAGGTCACATGTTTTCCTTCCTTCTGCCTTTGGGAAGTGTACCAGATGCTTCCATAGATTGTAATATTCTTATGGTTCCTTTTCTTGTGCGTATTGATAACGTATCCTCACAATTGCTGCTTATTTATGATCTCTGCCCGCACCGTACCATGAAATCTATATTTCCTAACACTACTAATGTGATATGCACTCGTAATGTGAAACAGTGAGGCCCGGGCAGCCCAAGCGGAACGTGGGCACTTACCCGCTCCACCACAAGGCCAGCCCTGAATTGTACTTTTGGACCAACCTTTTGCCTGAACTTGGGAAGACGTGGGCCTGTTTGGATTATTCATGAAGGTGATTACTAGTAACATCATGGACGGTAACATTTTCAGTTGGTTCATGGGTTTAGGACTGATCATGTTCTCTTCATAGTATTCCTCTTCACCTATTTGGAATGGTCTGCCATTCTGTAGCATCTGTAAGCATTTTGAGGTGATTTTCCATCCTTGGAAGTTCACCTTCTCTAATCTCTTTCAGCCCCCAAAGCTTTACGCTGTCTAACTGGACGTCTTTTAGGATTTTTGATTTTAGGTATATTTATTGCCATAACCCTGCATTAGAACATCCTACATCTTCCAGATTTACATCCTCATTGCTTTAGACTTCTGTGTGGCTTACATCATCTTCACCAGTGTAAGCCTAATCACAGGTCCTCACCACACAGTTGTGCCTGATCATCTCTTTCACCCTTCCTCACTGCCTCTTTTTGCCTCTTGGAACCCGGAATCCAATGTCCAGTGCCACCTGTTCATTAGTGCTTGCTTTTTCTTCTCCTTGTAAGTGAGATCCTACGGTATTTGGCTTTCTTCCTGGGACTTGTTTCACTTCCACACGCCCTCACAGCCATTCGGGTGGTCACAAATGGCTGGATTGCATACTTTGTTCCGGCTGAGTGGTACACCATTCTGTGGGTATAGCCCATCTTCCTTCTCTATTCGTCCCCTTCTGTGCCCAGGTCGGTTTCCAACTCGTAGATAGCAGGAGTAAGGCTGTGATGAACTCAGCGGTGCACATGTCCTTATGCGGTAGTGATTCCAAGTTCTTTGGATAAACACGTTGCAGAGGAATAGCTGGATCATATGGGACATGGATTCTTCAATTTCTGAGGCTGTTCTACACCGCTTGGCATAGTGGCTGCACCGGTTTATACTCCCACCATCAGTGCAGGAGGCTTCCCTTCTCTCCACCTCCTCTCTGACACTTGTTGCTTCCTGTCTGCTTCCTTATAGCCATTCTGACCACAGTGAGCTGCCATGCCCTTGCAGTTTGCATTTGCATTGGCCTTAGACTGAATGATGGTGAACTAGTTTTCATGCACCTGTTGGCCCTCTTTCGATCTTCTTGGGAGAAATCTCTGTTTCCATCTTTTGACTAGGTTTTCATTGGCTTGATTTATTTCTTGTGGAGACGTGTGAATTGATTGTATCTGTGGGCTTTTCACCCCTTGTCTGATGTGTGGTTTGAAAACATCCTGTCCCAGGTGTTGTGCTGTCTTTGCATTGAGTCGATGTTTACCTTCACTGGGCAGAAGCGTCTGCATTTGACGTGGTCCCGTTTGTTTCTTGTTTCCTTTGTTGCCCTGGCCCAGTCAGATATGCTTCTGCCAAATAGGCGGCTCTGATGGCAAAGAGCACTCTGCCTAGGTCTTCTCCTACAAGGTTCACAGTTGCAAGTCTGACATACAGGGCTTTAATCCATTTCAGGCGGTGTGTGTGCCAGGTGTAACATCATGGTGCACTCTCATTGTGTTCCATGTGGCTATGCAGGCTTCCCAGCACCGTTTATGGTAGAGACTCTCCATTCTCCGCTGTCTCCTCTTGGCTCCCTGGTCGAAAATGGGGTGTCCATGTACGTTTGAGTTGGGCTCTGGGTTCTCGATTCTGTTGCATGGGTCTGTGTGCCTGTTTTTGGGCCCAGACTGTGCCATCTCGGTACCTAGTGCTTCGTCCTATATGTTGAAATCGGAAAGTGTGCCATGTCCTGCTTTTTTCGTTTTCCTGAGGATTCCTTTGCCTATTCAGGGTCTCCTGTTGCTGGCTAGAAACTTTAGGATTCCCTCTTCTGTGTCTGTGGGAAACATTGCTGCAACTTTGACTGGGATTGCATGGAATCCAGAGATTCCTTTCTCTGGTATGGACGTTTCAAGTGTGTTAATGCTTCCATTCCTAGAACCTGGAATATCCTTCTTTCTCCTTGTGTCTTCTTGAATTTCTTTCCCTCAACATTTGTTACTTTTCGATTGACATGGCTTTCACCTGTTTTGCTAAGGTTCTTCACAGAGATCTTATTCTTCTCACTGGCATGCCATTTTTTTTTTCTTTTCAGCTTCAGTGTTTCTATTCTTTGCAACTTTGAATTGGTTTTGTTTTGGCAGAAGTGCATCACTGAGCTCACAACTGTTGGCAATGCTCCTGTATTTGCTGCAGAAGTCTGGCCCTGTCTAAAGTCCCTTCCCATCTGCCTCTACACTACCTCAGACGCCTGCCCCATAATGACTGAGGCAGTGGAGAGGAGGATCACCCACTTCATTCCACCCGGCCCACACTGGGACACCAAACCAGAAGGTGCTGACCTCGCCGGTGAACAACCGGCTGGCCCCTTTCATGTTCCATTGGAAACCTGCAGTTGAGTGCAGTGGAACTTGAATGTGCTACTTGAGCCCAACTTTGGCACTGTATAGATGAGGCCACGAAGTTATTCAGGCCCACTGTGATGTCAGAGGATTTGTTGTAATTGTGTCTCTGCTGTCCCGGCAATCTTCATGGACACAGGGTTTCAGAGCCCGCTTGGAGCAGTCTCATATCTCTCCCTTCCCAATTAGCCCAGGTTTGACCTTCACTGCAGTTTTTTGGCTTATGAATATCTCTGAGTTTACAACGTTCAAGCAGAGTCTGTGTAAAGCCTTACATCTTTCATTATGAATTGTTCAGGTGTGACTTCTCTTCGCCTTCCATTTTCTGTCACCTTTTTTTCTTTTCGACAGTATAATCGTCATGGTCCTTCTCAACTATCTCCCTTAGATATGCTTATCAGTCCATTCTCCTTCAGTCCAAGTGAGTAATTTTGTATATCTTTAATCGCCGTATGTTCTCTAGGACGAGATGTGAGTGCTTTCATGATTCTTGGTTGTTGTCTTTGAATTTGCACCAGTCACTGCCAGGACTCTTTGCTATCCTAGCCTAGCTCACACTAAGCACTGAGACCACATGGTCATCTGGGTTGGTTGACATCCTGAGATCAGAAACTCCAAAATCGAGCTGGTCCTGGCAACCCCATTCAGGGACATACTGTTTCTGAGACAAATTAGAGAAATCTGATGAATTCCTCTCTCAGGAAAGAAATTTTTTCTTCTCATTTCTGGATTTTGGATGTTTCGAACTTGATCCCTGAATCCTTGAACTTTCCCTTAGAATGTGTCTTCATAGGGGCTTACTTTAATTCTCTAGAGTGTGCCATTTCTTTGCCTTACATCCTCAGCCCTGGAATGTTTATTTTTCTTGAAACAGATTGTAATGTTCTAATTTTGAGCCAACTTCCTCACATATGGTGTCAAAACACATAATCAATAATCCTTGTACAGAAAGAGTTAGGGGGAGACAATTTCATTGGAAGCAAAGTGAGCACTCTAGCCTGGGAGGTCAGCCTTCACAAAGGAATGAAGCCCTCTGGAAAAGGGTGCTTTTCAACACACTTGTAGACCGCTTCCAGACAAGGAGACATACCCACAGTGACAGGGCTCCATTCCTTCAAGGCTTCCAAAACATCTCTTGGGACACATAAGCATGTACCCAGTGGAAACCCGTGACGCCAGAGCTATGGAAAGTGAGACTGATCTTCAAAGAATGCTAGGGGCCTAGGAAAGGAGGCATCGATTCTTTTCTTCAATGTTTGGAACAGATAATTCTTGACTTTGCCTTATGCTTAAGGCAGAAGGACACTATGTCCGTGAAGGGGGTTGCCAGGACCTCCTCGAATTTGGAGTTTCTGATCTCAGGATGTCAAACCAACCCAGATGACCACGTGTTCTCAGTGCTTAGTTTGACCTATGCTAGGATAGCAAAGATTCCTACAAAGACCAGTGTAAATTCAAAGACAACAACCAAGAGTCACGAAAGCACTCACACCTCGGACTAGAGAACATACGGTGATTAAAGAAGTACAAAATGAATCACTTGGAATGAAGGAGAATGAACTGATAAACATGTCTAAGGGAGATAGCTGAGAAAGACCATGACGAGTATATTATAGAAAAGAAAAAAAGTCCCAGAAAATGGAAGGCGAACAGAAATCACACCTGGATAATCCACAATGAAAGATGATGTCAGTCTTTAGACAGACTCTGCTTGAATGTTTGAAAGTCACAATAATTCACAAGGCAAAAAGCAGCGAAGGTCAAACCTGGGCTAACTGGGAAGGGCGAGTTATAAGACTGCTCCAAGGGGGCTCTGGAACCCTGTGTCCATGAATATTGTTGGGATAGCAGAGACACAATTATGACAAATCCTCTGACATCACAGTGGAAACAAAAAACAACCTGGCCTCATCTACACAGTGCCACAGATGGGCTCAAGTACCATATTCAAGTCCCACTGCACTCAACTGCAGGTTGCCAATGGAACATGAAAGGGGCCAGCCGGTGGTGCAGCAGTGAGGTCCGCACCTTTTGGGTCAGTGGCCGGGTTTGGGCCGGGTGGTATCCTGGGGGTGAGCCTGCTCACCACTGCTTCAGTTATTCTGGGGCAGACATCAGAGGTGATGTAGAGAGAGATGAGAGGGCATGTTAGATAGTGCCAGACTTAAACAGCAAATACAGGAACATTGCCAGCAGATGTGAGCTTAGTGATGCACTTCTGCCAAAGCAAAATCAGTCAAAATTTGCAAAGTATAGAAAGCCTGAAACTGGAAGAAAAAACAACAGCTTGCCTGTTAGGTGAACAAGATCTCTATGAAGAACCTTAGCAAAACAGGTGAAGCTATGTCAATCGAAAACTAGCAAGCGTTTGGTGAAAGATGTTCAAGAAGACACAAGGAGAAAGCAGGAGATTCCAGGATCTAGGAATGGAAGAATTAGCACATTTGAAACGTCCATACTGGAGAAAGGAATCTCTGGATTCCATTCAATCCCAGTCAAAGTTGCAGCAATATTTGCCACAGAGATAGAAGAGAGAATCTTAACGTTTCTAGGCAGCAACAACAGACCCTGAATAGGCAGAGGAATCCTCAGGAAAACGAAAAAAGTAGGACGTAGCACACTTTCTGATTTCAATATAGAGTGCGAAACTCTAGGTAACAAAACGGCATAACCTGGGCCCCAAAACAGGCACACATACCCATGCAGCAGGATCGAGAACCCAGAGCCCAACTCAAACGTACATGGACAGCCCATTTTCTACCAGGGAGCCAAGAGAAGACAGTTGAGAAGGGAGAGTCTGTACAATAAATGGTGCTGGGAAGCCTGCACATCCACATGGAACACAACGAGAGAAGACCATGATGTTACACCTGGCACACACACCACCTGAAATGGATCAAAGCCTTGAATGGCAGACTTGAAACCGTGAACCTTGTAGCAGAAGACCTAGGCAGAGTGCTCTTTGCCATCTGTCTGAGCCGCCTGTTTGGAAGAAGCAAGTCCGACTGGGCCAGGGCAACCAAGTCAACAAGAAACCAACGGGACCACGTCAAATGCGGACGCTTCTGCCCAGTGAAGGAAACCATCGACTGAATGCAAAGATAGCACAACACCTGGGAGAGGAAGTTTGCAAACCACAAATCGGACAAGGGGTGAAAAGCCCAAAGATACAATGAACTCGCACGTCTCCACAAGAAAAAAAACAACAAGCCAATGAAAACCTGGTCAAAAGATGGAAACAGAGATTTCTCCAAAGAAGATCAAAAGAGGGGTAACAGGTGCATGAAAACTTGTTCACCATCATTGAGTCTCAGGAAAATGAAAATCCAAACTGCAAGGACATAGCAGCTCACTGTGGTCAGAATGGCTATAAGGAAGCAGACAGGAAACAACAAGTGTCAGAGAGGAGGTGCAGAGTAGGGAAGCCTCCTGCACTGCTGCTGGGAGTGTAAAACAGTGCAGCCAGTATGCCAAGTGGTGTGTAACTGCCTCTGAAATTTAAGAATCCATGTCCCATATGATCCAGCTATTCCTCTCAGGCGTGTTTATCCAAAGAACTCGGAAACACTACCACATAAAGACATGTGCACAGCTGATTTCACCACAGCCTTACTCCCACTATCCAAGACTTCTAAGCCACACTGGTGCCCAGCAAGGGACGAATGCAGAAGGAAGATGGGCTCTAGCCACATAATGTCATACCACTCAGCCGGAACAAAGGAGGCAATCCAGCCATTTGTGACCACCAGAATTGCTGTGAGGGTATTAGGGGAAGTGAAACAAGCTCCAGGGACAATGTCAAATACCGTAAGATCTCACTTACAAGTAGAAGAAAAAGAAAGTAATAACCAATATGTGGCACGGGATATTTGTGCCTTCCCAGAGGCAAAGCAGTGTGGTGGAGAAGGGTGAAAGATATGATTAGGCACAAGTATGGGGTGAGGGTTTGCAATTCGGCTTACAATGGTGAAGATGATTTAACCTACACAGAAGTCTAAATTGATGAGGATTTAAATCTGGAAGATATAGGATGTTCAACTGCAGTGTTACGGCAATAAATTCACCTAAAATCACGAATCCAAAAAGGTTTCCAGAATGACGGCATAAAGCCCTGGGGACTGAAAGAGATAGGAGAAGGTGAACTTCCAAGCATGGAAAATCACCTCCAAATGCGTACTGATGCTACAGAAAGGTAGACCGTTCCAAATAGATGAAGAGGAATACTACCAAGAGAAGATGATCAGTCCTAAACCCATGAACGACGGGAAAAGGTTACCGTCCAGGATGTTACAACTAATCACCTTCATGACTAATCCAAAAAGGCCCACGTCTTCCCCCTTCAGGCAAAAGGTTGGTCCAACAGGAGAATTCATGGCTGGCCCTGTGGTGCAGCGTGTAAGTGCCCACGTTCCGCTTGTGTGGCCTGGGCCTCACTCCTTCACATCACGGGTGCCGATCACATGAGCAGTTTTAGGAAATATAGATTTCATGGTACGGTGCAGACAGGGATCATATATAAGTAGCAATTGTGAGGATATGTTATCAATACACACCAGAAAAAGAACCATGAGAATATTACAATCTATGAAGGCATCTGGTACACTTCCCCAAAGGAAGAAGGGAGGAAAACATGTGACCTGCTAAGGAGGAATTGCCAGAGTGCTAGGAGATGACATGATCATTGCACATCAGAGGATTGCCTGGGCAACTTCAACTTGGGAGGGAGTCCAGGACTTTCTCTGGGGAAGGTCCTCCCACTTGGCAATCTACACAAGATACAAGAGATACAACCCAGGATAATCTTACAGGAAAGAAACCACTGTCTAGAGAGAATGTAGCAGGCCTTTCAAAGTTCAAGGAGAAAGTGAGAAACCAACAAGAAATTCAGAAAAAGGAAAACTATCCTACCTGGAAAGGGTGAGGAGTCAGACTGGTCTGAGATGGCTCTGAAACTCTGTGTGCATACAGGTTGTCAGGACAACTTCGAATTTTGAGGTTGTTTATGACATCATGGTGCACATGTCCCCCAAGATGGCCGCATGGTTACAGTCTGAGGATTGGCCTAGTCTAGGCCATTAAAGAGAGAGATACCCTGAAACAGCTTTGAAAAACAGAAAGCGGGCACAGAAACTGGAACAGAGAAAACAGACTCTGATTCAAGGGATAAGAAAGGAATCCTTGGCAAGAAGCGAGAATAAAGGGACAAGCTCTGAGAGTAAAACATTGTCATCTATTCAAGTCTATGGGGAGGCCATGCTGATTCAAGCTTGCAACTTGATTGGAAACAAGAGGCCAGACTGGGCCTTTTGAGACCTACAGTGTCCTTCTGCCTTAAGCATAATCCAAAGTGAAGAATGATGTCTTGAGCACATTGAAGAGAAGAATCGATGCCTCCTTTCCTATGCCCCTAGCCTACTTCAAAGATCAGTCTCACTTTCCATAGCTCTGGCGTCACGAGGGACCATTAGTTACATGCTAATGTGTCCCAAGAGATGTCTTGGAAGCCTTGAAGGAATGGAGCCCTGTCATGCTTACGGTATGTCTGTTTGTTTGGAAGTGCTCCACAAGGGTGCAAAAATCAGCATTTTCCAGAGGGCTTTGTTTTTTGTGAAGGCTGCCCTCCCAGGCTGGAATCCTCAGTTTGGCTCCAATGACATTCTCTCCCTTCACCTCTTGTCGTAGGGTTATTGATTATGTGTTTTGACACCATATGTAAGGACGTTGGCTGAAAATTAGAACATTACAATTCTGTTTCAAGAAAAATAAAGAAGCCAGGGCTGAGGATGTAAGGTAAACAAAGTTCACTCCCTATAGAAATAAAGTAAGCCCGTATCTAGACGGAATCTAGGGGACCGTTCAAGTGTCAGGGGTCAAGTTTGAAACTACCCAAATCCAGAAAACGAGAGAAAAATATCTTTTCTGGAGAGAGGAATTCATCATATTTGTCTAATTTGTCTCGGAAACATTATGTTCATGAAGGGTGTTGGCAGGACCCCCGTGAAATTTGGAGTTTCTGATCTCAGGATGTCAAAAAACCCCAGATGACCACTTGTTCTCCGGGCTTAGTTTGACAAACGCTAGAATAGCAAAGATTCCTACGAGTGACAAGTGCAAATACAAAGACAACAACCAAGAATCACGAAAGGACTCACATCTCGCCCTAGAGAACATACGGTGACTACAGGAATGCAAAATTAACCCCTTGGAATGAAGCAGGACACACTGATAAGCATGTCTAAGGGAGACAGCTGAGAAAGACCATGACGATTATACTATGGAAAAGAAAAAAAAGGTCCCAGAAAATGGAAGACGAACAGAAATCACACCTGGATAATAATGAAAGATGTGCGTCTTTAGACAGACTCTGCTTGAACGTTTGAAAGTTAGAGAAATTCACAAGCCAAAAAACGGCAGTGAATGTCAAACCTGGGCCAACTGGCAAGCATGAGTCATGAGACTGTTCCAAGCGGGCTCTGAAACCCTGTGTCCATGGAGCTTGCTGGGACAGCAGAGACACAATTCTGACAAATCCTCTAACATCACAGTGGACCCGATAAACAACCTGGGCTCATCTATACAGTGCCACAGTTGGGCTCAAGAAGCACATTCAAGTCCCATTTCACTCAACTGCCGGTGGCCAAGGGAACATGAAAGTGGCTGGCCGGTGGTGCAGCTGTGAGATCTGCACCTTCTGGGTCGGTGTCACCTGGTGGTCCAGTTGGAATCATGTGGGTGAGCCCCCTGACCACTGCTTCAGTAATTGTAGGGCAGGAATCCGAGGTATTGTAGAGGTAGATGGGAAAGGACTTCAGACAGGGCCAGACTTCCACAGCAAATACAGGAGCATTGCCAGCAGATGTGAGCTCAGTGATGTACTTCTGCCGAAACAAAACCAATTCAAAGTTGCAAAGAATAGAAAAACTGAAGATAAAAAAAGAAAAAAATACAGCTTGCCAGTACGAAGAATAACATCTCTATGAAGAACCTTAGAAAAACAGGTGAAAGCTATGTTAATTCAAAAACTAGCAAACGTTTGGGGAAAGAAATTCAAGAAGACACAAGGAGAAAGAAGGATATTCCAGGATCTAGGAATGGAAGAATTAACACACATGAAACGCCCATACCTGAGTAAAGGAATCTCTGGGTTGCATGCAATCCCAGTCAAAGTTGCAGCAATACTTGCCACAGAGATAGAAGAGAGAATCCTAATGTTTCTAGCCAGCAACAAGAGACTCTGAATAGGCAAAGGAATCCTCAGGAAAACGAAAAGCAGGACGTATCACACTTTCTGATTTCAACATATAGGACGAAGCGCTAGGTAACGAAATGACACAGTCTGGGCCCAAAAACACGCACACAGACCCATGCAACAGAATCGAGAACCCAGAGCCCAACTCAAACGTGCATGGACAGCCCCTTTTCGAGCAGGGAGCCAAGAAGAGACAGAGGAGAGAGGAGAGTCTCTACAATAAATGGTGCTGGGAAGGCTACACAGCCACATGGAATACGAGAGTAGACCATGATGTTACACCTGGCACACACACCACCTCGAAATAGATTAAAGCCTTGAATGGCAGACTTGAAACTGTGAACCTTGTAGGAGAAGACCTAGGCAGAGAGCTCTTTGCCATCAGTCTGAGACGCCTATATGGAAGAAGCATGTCTGACTGGGAAAGGGCAACAAAGGAATCACGAAACAAACGGGACCACATCAAATGCACACGCTTGTGCCCAGTCAAGGAAACCTTCCACTCAATGCGAAGACAACACAACAACTGGGAGAGGATGTTTGCAAACCACACATCAGACACGGGGTGGAAAGCCCAAAGATACAATCAACTCGCACGTCTCAACTAGAAAAAAACAAGAAGCCAATGAAAACCTGGGTAAAAGATGGAAACAGAGATTTCTCCCAAGAAGATCAAAAGAGGGCCAGGAGGTGCATGAAAACTTGTTCACCATCATTAAATCTCAGGCCATGCAAATCCAAACTGGAATGACAAAGCAGCTCACTGTGCTGAGAATGGTTATAAGGAACCAGAAGGAAAACAGCAAGTGTCAGAGGGGAGATGGCAGAAGGGAAGCCTCCTGTACTGCCGGTGGCAGTGTAATCCGGTGCAGCCACTACACCAAGAGGTGTGGTGCTGCCTCAGAAGTTTAAGAATAGATGTGACATATGATCCAGCTATTCCTCTGCGGCCTGTTTATCCTAAGAACTCGGAAACACTACAGCATAAAGACATGTGCACCGCTGGGTTCAGCATAGCCTGACTCATGCTATCCAAGACTAGGTAGCCGCCCTGGTGCCCAGCAAGGGACGAAGGCAGAAGGAAGATGGGCTATAGCCACACAATGGCATACCACTCAACCAGAACAAAAGATGCAATCCAGCCATTTGTGATCACCTGTATAGCTGTGAGGGTTTTCGGGGAAGCGAAAGAAGCCCCAGGGAGAATGTCAGATACCATAGGATCTCACTTACAAGGAGAAGAAAAAGCAAGCAGTAACCAACAGTTGACAGGGGACATTTGATTGAACATTCCCAGAGACAAAGCAGGGTGGTGTGGGAGGGTGAAAGAGATGATTAGGCACAAGATTGCAGTTAGGGCCTGCCATTAGGCTTATGCCACTGAAGATGATGTAACCTACACAGAAGTCTAAATAGATGAGGATGCAAATCTGAAAGATATAGGATGTTCTAATGCAGGGTTATGGCAATAAACTCACCTAAAATCAAAAATCAAAAAAGAGGTCCAGAATGACGGCATAAAGCTTTGGAGGCTGAAGAGATTAGAGAAGGAGAACTTCCAAGGATGGAAAATCACCTCAAAATGCTTACTGATGCTACAGAAAGCTACATCATTCAAAACAGTTGAAGAGGAATACTACCGAGAGAACATGATCAGTCCTAAAACACTGAACCAAGTGAAAATGTTACCGTCCATGCTGTTACTACTAATCACCTTCAGGACTAATCAAAACAGGCCAAGGACTTCCGAAGTTTAGGCAAAAGGTTGGTCCAAAAGAACAATTCAGGGCCAGCCCTGTGGTGGATTGGGTAAGTGCCCACATTCCCCTTGGGCCCCGGGCCTCACTGTTTCACATCACGGGTGCAGATCACATTAGCAGTGTTAGGAAATATAGATTTCATGGTACGGTGCGGACAGGGATCATAAAATAAGTACCAGAAAAAGAACCGTGAGGCTTTTACAATCCATGAAGGCATCTGGTACACTTCCCCAAAGGAAGGAAGGAAAACATGGGACCTGCCAAGGTGGAATTGGCAGAATGCTAGGAGATGACACGCTCATTGCGCATCAGAGGATTGCCCGGGCAACTTCAACTTGGGAGGGAGTCCAGGACTTTCTCTGGGGAACGTCCACCCACTTGGCCATCTACATAAAATGTAAGGGATAAAACCCAGGATAATCTTACAGGACAGAAACCAGTGTCTAGAGAGAATGTGGCAGGCCTTTCAAAGTTCGAGTAGAAAGTCAGAAACCGACAAGAAATCGAGAAAAAGGAAAACTATCCTACCTGGAAAGGGTGAGGAGTCACACTGGCCTGAGATGGCTCTGAAATTCTGTGTGAACGCAGGTTGTCAGGACAACTTCGAATTTTGATGTTGTTCATGACATCACGATGAACATGTCCGCCAAGATGGCCACATGGTTACAGACTGAGGATTGGCCTAGGCTAGGCTATTAAAGGGAGGGATACCCAGAAACAGCTTTGAAAAACAGAAAGCGGACACAGAAACTGGAAGACATAAAACAGACTCTGATTCAAGGGATAAGAAAGGAATCCTTGGCAAGAAGCGAGAATAGAGGGACAAGCACTGAGAGGAGAACGTTGTCATCTATTCAAGTCTATGGGGAGGCCATGCTGATTCAAGCTTGCAACTTGATTGGAAGCAAGAGGCCGGACTTGGGCCTTATCACACCTACGTTGTCCTTCTGCCGTAAGCATGATCCAAAGTCAAGAATGAGGTCTTGAGGACGTTGAAGAGAAGAATCGATGCCTCCTTTCCTAAGCCCCTGGCATTCTTTGCAGATCAGTCTCACTTTCCATAGCTCTGGCTTCACGGGACCCCACTGGCTGCATGCTAATGTGTCCCAAGAGATGTCTTGGAAGACTTGAAGGAATGGACCCCTGTCCTGCTTGGGGTATGTCTCTTTGTTTGGAAGTGCTCTACAAGGGTGCTGAAAAGCACCCTTTTCCACAGGGCTTCGTTCGTTCATGAAGGTTGCCCTCCCAGGCTAGAGTGCTCAGTTTTCCTCCAATGCAATTCTCTCCCCCACCTCTTGCCGGAGACGGATCATTGATTATGTGTTTTGACACCATATGTAAGGAAGTTGGCTGAAAATGAGAACATTACAATTCTGTTTAAAGAAAAACAAACAGGCCAGGGCTGAGGATGTAAGGCAAACAAATGGCACAGCCTATAGAAATAAAGTAAGCCTGTATCTAGACGGAATCTAGGGGAACGTTCAAGGATCATGGGTCAAGTTTGAAACTTCCCAAATCCGGAAAAGAGACAGAAAAATATCTTTCCTGTAGAGAGGAATTCATCAGATTTGTCTAATTTATCTTGGAAACATTGTGTCCGTGAAGATGGATGCTAGGACCACCTCGAATTTGGAGTTTCTGACCTCAGGATGTCAAACCAAAACAGATGGCCACGTGTTCTCAGTGCTTAGTTTGACCTAGGCTAGGACAGCAAAGACTCCTTCAAGTGACCGGTGCAAGTTCAAAGACAACAACCAAGAGACACGAAAGCACTCACACCTCGGCCTAGAGAACATACGGTGATTCAAGAAATGCAAAATTAATCACTTGGAATGAAGGAGAACGGACTGATAAGCATTTCTAAGAGAGATAGCTGAGAAGTACCATGACGATTATACTATGGAAAAGAAAACAAGATCCCAGAAAATGGAAGGCAGACAGAAATCACACCTTGATAATCCACAATGAAAGATGATGTCAGTCTTTAGACAGACTCTGCTTGAACGTTTGAAAAGCAGAGAAATTCACAAGTCAAAAGACGGCAGCTAAGTGGGAAGGGTGAGTTATGAGATTGCTCCGAGCGGGCCATGAAACCGTGTGTCCATGAAGCTTGCCTGGACAGCAGAGAGATGATTATGACAAATCCTCTGACATCACAGTGGACCCGAAAAACAACCTGGCCTCATCTACACAGTGCCAGAGTTGGGCTCAAGTAGCATATTCAAGTCCCATTGCACTCAACTGCAGGTTGCCAATGGAACATGAAAGGGGCCGGCCGGTGGTGCAGCGGTGAGGTCCGCACCTTTTGGGTCTGTGGCCCGGGGTGAGCCGGGTGGACCCTCAGGGTGAGCCTGCTCACCACTGCTTCATTCATTCCGGGGCAGGTGTCCGAGGTGGTGTAGAGGCAGATGGGAAGGGACGTTAGACAGGGCCAGACTTCCACAGCAAATACAGGAGCATTGCCAGCAGATGTGAGCTCAGCGATGCACTTATGCCAAAACAAAACCAATTCAAAGTTTCAAAGAATAGAAAAACTGAAGCTGAAAAGAAAAAATGAAAAACTGCATGCCAGTGAGAAGAATAAGATCTCTATGAAGAAACTTAGGAAAACATGTGAAAGACATGTCAACCGAAAAGTAACAAACGTTGGGGGAAAGAAATTCAAGAAGACACAAGGAGAAAGAAGGAGATTCCAGGATCTAGGAATGGAAGAATCAACACACTTGAAACGTCCATACCAGAGAAAGGAATCTCTGGATTCCATGCAATCCCAGTGGAAGTCGCAGCAATGTTTCCCACAGAGACAGAAGAGAGAATCCGAAAGTTTCTAGCCAGAACAAAGAGACTCTGAATAGGCAAACTAATCCTCAGGAAAACGAACAAAGCAACAGGTATCACACTTTCCGAATAAAACCTATAGGACAAAGCACTAGGTACCGAAATGGCACAGTCTGCGACCAAACACAGGCACACAGACCCATGCAACAGAATCGAGAGCCCAGAGCCCAACTCAAACGTACATGGACAGCCCATTTTCGGCCAGGAAGCCAAGAGGAGACAGTGGAGAAAGCAGAGTGTCTAAAATAAACGGTGCTGAGAAGCCTGCACAGCCACATGGAATACAATGAGAGTAGACTATGATGTTACACTTGGCACACACACCACCTAGAAATGGATTAAAGCCCTGAATGGCAGATTTGAAGCCGTGAAACTTGCAGGAGAAGACCTAGGCAGAGTGCTCTATTCCATCTGTCTGAGCCACCTATTTGGAAGAAGCATGTCTGACTGGGCAAGGGCAACAAGGAAACAAGAAACAAACGGGACCACATCAAATGCACACGCTTCTGCCCAGTCAAGGAAACCAGTGACTCAATGCCAAGACAGCACAACAACTGGGAGAGGATGTTTGCAATGCACACATCGGACAAGGGGTGAAAAGCCCAAAGATACATTCAACTCACACGTCTCCACAAGAAAAACAAGCCAATGAAAACCTGGGCAAAAGATGGAAACAGAGATTTCTCCCAAGAAGATCAAAAGAGGGCCAACAGGTTCATGAAAACTTGTTCACCATCATTAAGTCTCAGGCCCCTGCAAATGCAAACTGCGAGGACACAGCAGCTCACTGTGGTCAGAATGGCTAGAAGGAAGCAGAAAGGAAACAAGTGTCAGAGAGGATGTGGAGAGAAGGGAAGCCTCCTGTACTGCTGGTGGGAGTGTAAACCGGTGCAGTCAGTACTCCAACCGCTGTGGAACTGCCTCAGAAATTGAAGAATCCATGTCCCATAAGATCCAGCTATTCCTGTGTGTCGTGTTTATCCAAAGAACTCGGAAACACTACTGCATAAAGACATGTGCACCACTGAGTTCACCACAGCCTTCCTCCCTCTATCCAAGACTTGGAATCCGCCCTGGCGACCCAGAAAAGGAGGAATTCAGAAGGAAGATGGGCTATACCCACACAATGGCATACCTCTTAGCCGGATCAAATGATGTAATCCAGCCATTAGTGACCACCAGAATGGCTGTGAAGGTTTTAGGGGAAGTGAAACAAGCCCCAGGGAGAAAGTCAAATACTGTAGGATCTCACTTACAAGGAGAAGAAAAGACAAGCAGTAACCAACTATTGGCACGGGACATTTGATTAAGGGTTACCAGAGGAAAAGCGGGGAGGTGGGGTAGGGTGAAACAGATGATTAGGCACAAGTGTGTGGTAAGGGCCTGTGATTCAGCTTACTCTGGTGAAGATGATGTAACCTACACAGAAGTCTAAACTGATGAGGATGCAAATCTGAAACATATAGGATGTTCTATTGCAGCGTTATGGCAATAAATTCACCTAAAATCAAAAATCCAAAAAGGGGTTCAGAATGAAGGCATAGAGCTTTGGGGGCTGAAAGAGATTAGAGAAGGTGAACTTCCAAGGATGGAAAATCACCTCAAAATGCTTACTGATGGTACAGAAAAGTAGACCATTCCAAAAAGAGGAAGAGGAATACTTCCAAGAGAACATGATCCGTCCTAAACCCATGAACCAACGGAAAATGCTACCATCCATGATGTTACTACTAATCACCTTCGCGAATAATCCAAACAGACTCACGTGTTCCCAAGCTCAGGCAAAGGGTTGGTCCAAAAGTACAATTCAGGGCCGTCACTGTGGTGGAGCGGGTAAGTGCCGACATTCCGCTTGGGCGGCCAGGCCCTCACTGTTTCATATCACGGATGCACATCACATTAGCAGTGGTAGGAAATATAGATTTCATGGTACGGTGCGGACAGAGGTCGTAAATAAGTAGCAATTGTGAGGATACCTTAGCAGTACGCGCCAGAAAAAGATCCATGAGAATATTACAATCTATGAAGGCATCTGGTACACTTCCCCAAAGGAAGAAAAAAGGAAGACATGTGACCTGCCAAGGTGGAATTGGCAGAGTGCTACGAGATGACACGATCATTGCGCATCAGAGGATTGCCTGGGCAACTTCAACTTGGGAGGGAGTCCAGGACTTTCTCTTGGGAACGTCCACCCACTTGGCCATCTACCCAAGATATGAGATACAACGCAGGATAATCTTACAGGAAAGAAACCAGTGTCTAGAGAGAATGTAGCAGGCCTTTCAAAGTTCGAGGAGAAAGTGAGAAACCGACAAGAAATCCACAGAAAGGAAAACTATCCTACCTGGAAAGGGCGAGGAGTTGGACTGGTCTGAGATAGCTCTGAAAGTCTGTGTGCATGGAGGTTGTCAGGCCAACTTAGAATTTTGAGGTTGTTTATGACAACACGGTGAATATGTCCCCCATGATAGCCGCATGGTTACAATCTAAGGATTGGCCTAGGCTAGGCTATTAAAGGGAGAGATACCCAGAAACAGCTTTGACAAACAGAAAGCAGGCACAGAAACTGGAAGAGATGAAACAGACTGTGAATCAAGGGATAAGAAAGGAATCCTTGGCAAGAAGCGAGAATAGAGGGACAAGCACTGAGAGGAGAACGTTGTCATCTATTCAAGTCTATGGGGAGGCCATGCTGATTCAAGCTTGCAACTTGATTGGAAGCAAGAGGCCGGACTTGGGCCTTATCAGACCTACATTGTCCTTCTCCCGTAAGCATGATCCAAAGTCAAGAATGATGTCTTGAGGACGTTCAAGAGAAGAATAGATGCGTCGTTTCCTAGGGCCCTGGCATTCTTTGAAGATCAGTCTCACTTTCCATAGCTCTGGCCTCACAGGGGCCCACTGGGTACATGCTCATGTGTCCCAAGAGATGTCTTGGACGACTTGAAGGAATGGACCCCTGTCATGCTTGGGGTATGTCTCTTTGTTTGGAAGGGCTCTACAAGTGTGCTGAAAAGCACCCTTTTCCAGAGGGCTTTGTTCCTTTGTGAAGTCTGCCACCCAGGCTGGAGTGCTCAGTTTGGCTCCAATGAAATTCTCTCCCCGTACCTCTTGCTCTAGAAGGATTATTGACTATGTGTTTTGACACCATATGTAAGGAAGTTGGCTGAAAATGAGAACATTACAATTCTGTTTAAAGAAAAATAAACATTCCAGGGCTGAGGATGTAAGGCAAAGAAATGGCACAGCCTATAGTAATGAGGCAAGCCCGTATCTAGATGGAATCTAGGGGAACATTCGAGGATCAGGGGTGAAGTTCGAAACTTCCCTAATTCAGAGAAGTGACAGAAAAATATCTTTCCTGTAGAGAGGAATTCATCAGATTTGTCTAATTGGTCTCAGACACATTGTGTCCCTGAAGGGAGATGCCAGGACCACCTCGAATTTGGAGTTTCTGATCTCAGGATGTCAAACAAACCCAGAGGACCACTTGTTCTCAGTGCTTAGTTTGACCTAGGCTAGGATAGCAAAGATTCCTACAAGTGACCGGTGTAAATTCAAAGACAACATCCAAGAGTCATGAAAGCATTCACGCCTTGGCCTAGAGAACATATGGTGATTCAAGAAATGCAGAATTAATCACTTCGAATGAAGGAGAACGGAGTGATAAGCATGTCTAAGGGAGACAGCTGAGAAAGACCATGACGATTATACTCTGGCAAAAAAAAAAAAAGGTCCCAGAAAATGGAAGCCGAACAGAAATCACACCTGAATAATCCACAGTGAACGATGATGTCAGTCTTTAGACAGACTCTGGTTGATCATTTGAAAGTCAGAGAAATTCACTACCCAAAACACGGCAGTGAATGTCAAACCTGGGCTAACTGGGAAGGATGAGTTATGAGACTGTTCCAAGCGGGCTCTGAAACCCTGTGTCTATGAAGTTTGCCGGGACAGCAGAGACACAATTATGACGAATCCTCTGACAGCACAGTGGACCAGAAAAACAACCTGGCCTCATCTACACAGTGTCAGAATTGGGCTCAAGTAGAATATTCAAGTCCCACTGCACTCAACTGCAGGTTGCCATTGGAACAGGAAAGGGGCTGGCCGGTGGTGCAGAGGTGAGGTCCGCACCTTTTGTGTCAGTGGCCCGGAGTGGGCTGGGTGGAATTATGGGGCTGAGCCTCCTCACCACTGCTTCAATCATTGTGCGGCAGCCATCTGAGGTAGTGTAGAGGCAGATAGGAAGGGACGTTAGACAGGGCCAGACTTCCACAGCAAACACAGGAGCATTATCAGCAGATGTGAGGACAGCAATGCAATTCTGCCAAAACAAAACCAAGTGAATGTTGCAAAGAATAGAAAAATTGAAGCTAAAAAAAAAAAAACAGCTTGCCAGTGAGAAGAATAAGATCTTTATGAAGAACCTTAGCAAAACAGGTGAAAGCTATGTCAATCGAAAACTAGCAAACGTTTGGGGAAAGAAATTCAAGAAGACACAAGGAGAAAGAAGGATATTCCAGGTTCTAGGAATGGAAGAATTAGCACACTTGAATCGTCCATTCCGGAGAAAGGAATCTCTGGATTCCATGCAATCCCAGTCAAAGTTGCAGCAATATTGGCCACAGAGATCTAAGAGAGAATCTGAAAGTTTCTAGCCAGCAACAAGAGACCCTGAATAGGCAAAGGAATCCTCAGGAAACAGAACAAAGCAGGACGTGTCACACTTTCTGATTTCAACATATACAACGAAGCGATAGGTACCGAAACGTCACAGTCTGGGCCCAAAAACAGGCACGCAGACCCATGTAACATAATCGACACCCCAGAGCCCAAGGGAAAAGTACATGGACAGCCCATTTTGGACCAGGGAGCCAAGAGGAGACAGCGGAGAATGGAGAGTCTCTACAATAAAGGGTGCTGAGAAGCCTGCACAGCCACATGGAACACAACGAGAGTACACCATGATCTTACACCTGGCACACACACCACCTGAAATGGATTAAAGCCTTGAATGACAGACTTGAAACCGTGAACCTTGTAGCAGAAGACATAGGCAGAGTGCTCTTTGCCATCTGTCTGAGCCGCCTATTTGGAAGAAGCATGTCGGACTGGGCAAGGGCAACAAAGTAAACAAGAAACAAACGGGACCACATCAAATGCACACACTTCTGCCCAGTCAAGGAAACCATCGACACAATGCAAAGACAACACAACAACTGGGAGAGGATGTTTGCAATGCACACATCGGACCAGGGGTGAAAACCCCAAAGATACAATCAACTCACACGTCTCCACAAGAAACACAACAAGCCAATGAAAACCTGGGCAAAAGATAGAAACAGAGATTTCTCCCCAGAAGATCGAAAGAGGGCCAACAGGTTCATGAAAACTTGTTCACCATCATTAAGTCTCAGACCAATGCAAATCCAAACTGCAAGGACATGGCAGCTCACTGTGGTCAGAATGGCTATAAGGAAGCAGACAGGAAACATCAAGTGTCAGAGAGGAGGTGGAGAGAAGGGAAGCCTCCTGCACTGCTGGTGGGAGTGTAAACGGGTGCAGCCAGTACTCCAAGCGGTGTGGAACTGCCTCAGAAATTGAAGAATCCATGTCCCATATGATCCAGCTATTCCTCTGTGGCGTGTTTATCCAAAGAACTTGGAAACACTAACGCATAAAGACATTTGCACCACTGAGTTCAGCACAGCCTTACTGCCGCTGTCCAAGACTTGGAAGCCGCCCTGGTGCCCAGCAAGGGACTAATGGAGAAGGATGATGGGCTATAGCCACACAATGGCATACCACTCAGCCAGAACAAGGTATGCAAGAAAGCCATTTGTGACCACCAGAATGGCTGTGAGGGTTTTAGGGGAAGTGAAACAACCCCAAGGGAGAAAGTCAAAAAGGTAGGATCTCACTGACAACGAGAAGGAAAAGCAAGCGCTACCCAACAGGTGGCACGGGACAATTGATTGGGGGTTCCCAGAGGCAAAGCGGGGCATTGGGGGAGGGTGAAAGAGATGATGAGGCACAAGGGTGTGCTGAGGACCTGTGATTCGGCTTAGGTTGTTGAAGATGATGTAAGCTCGACAGAAGTCTAAATCGATGAGGATGCAAATCGGAAAGATATAGGATGTTCTAATGCAGGGTTATGGCAATAAATTCACCTAAAATCAAAAATCCAAAAAGGGGTCCAGCATGACGGCATAAAGCTTTGGGGCTGAAAGAGATTAGAGAAGGTGAACTTCCAAGGATGGAAAATCACCTCAACATGCCTACTCATGCTACAGGAATGTAGACCATTCCAAACAGATGAAGAGGAATACTACCAAGAGAACATGATCCGTCCTAAACCCATGAACCAACGGAAAATGTGACCGTCCATGATGTTACTAGTAATCACCTTCATGAATAATCCAAACAGGCCCACGTCTTCCCAAGTTCAGGCAAAAGGTTGGTCCAAAAGTCCAATTCAGGGCCAGCCCTGTGGTGGAGCAGGTAAGTGTCCACATTCCGCTTGGGCACCCCGGCCTCACTCTTTCACATCATGGGTGCAGATCACATTAGCAGTGTTAGGAAATATAGATTTCATGGTAATATGAGGACAAGGATCATAAATAATTTGCAATTGTGAGGATAAGTTATCAAAACACACCAGAAAAAGAACCATTAGAATATTGCAATCTATGAACGCATCTGGTACACTACCCCAAAGGAAGAAGAAAGGAATACATGTGACCTGCCAAGGTGGAATTGGCAGAGTGCTAGGAGATGACACGATCATTGCACATCGGAGGATTGCCTGGGCAACTTCAACTTGGGAGGGAGTCCAGGGTTTTCTCAGGGGAAGGTCCACCCACTTGGCCATCTACACAAGGTATAAGAGATACAACCCAGGATAAGCTTACAGGAAAGAAACCAGTGTCTAGAGAGAATGTAGCAGGCCTTTCAAAGTTCGAGGAGAAAGTTAGAAACCGACAAGAAATCTGGAAAAATGAAAACTATCCTACCTGGAAAGGCTGAGGAGTCAGACTGGTCTGAGATGGCTCTGAAACTCTGTGTGCATAGAGGTTGTCGGGACAACTTAGAACTTTGAAGTTGCTTATGACATCACAGTGAGCATGTCCACCAAGGTGTCCGCATGGTTACAGTCTGAGGCTTGGCCTTGGCTAGACTATTAAAGGGAGAGACACCCAAAAACAGCTTTGATAAACAGAAAGTGGACACCAAAACTGGAGGAGATAAAACAGACTCTGATTCAAGGGATAAGAAGGAATCCTTGGGAAGAAGCGAGAATAGGGGGACAAGCACGGACAGGAGATCATTGTCATGTATTCAAGTCTATGGGGAGGCCATGTTGATTCAAGCTTGAAACTTGATTGGAAACAAGAGACCAGACTTGGGGCTCATCTGACCTACTTTGTCCTTTTGCCTTAAGCATAATCCAATGTCAAGAATGATGTCTTGAGGACATTGAAGTGAATAACCGATGCCTGCTTTCCTAGGCCCAGGGCTTTCTTTGATGATCAGTCTCACTTTCCATACCTCTGGTGTCACGGGGGCCCACTGGGTACACGCTAATGTGTTCCAAGAGATTTCTTGGAAAGCTTGAAGGAATGGACCCCTGTCATGCTTGGGGTATGTCTCTTTGTTTGAAAGGGCTCTACAAGGGTGCTGAAAAGCACCCTTTTGCAGAGGACTTAGTTCCTTTGTGAAGGCTGCCCTCCCAGTCTGGAGTGCTCAGTTCGGCTCCAATGAAATTCTCTCCCCCTACCTCTTGCCGTATAAGGATTATTGACTATGTGTTTTGACACCATATGTAAGGAAGTGGGCTGAAAATTAGAACATTACAATTGTGTTTCTAGAAAAATAAACAGGCAAGGTCTGAGGATTTAAGTCAAACAGATGACACTATAGAAATAAGGTCAGCCCGTATCTAGACGGAATCTAGGCGAACGTTCAAGGATCTGGGGTCAAGTTCGAAACTTCCCAAATCCGGAAAAGAGACAGAAAAATATCTTTCCTGGAGAGAAGAATTCATCAGATTTGTCTAATTTGTCTCGGAAACATTGTGTTCATGAAAGGGGTTGCCAGGACCACCTCGAAGTTGGAGTTTCTGATCTCAGGATGTCAAACAAACCCTGAAGACCACGTGTTCTCAGTGCTTATTTTGACCTAGGCTAGGATAGCAAAGATTCCTACAAGTGACCAGTGCAAATTCAAAGAAAACAAGCAAGAGTCACGAAAGCACTCACTCCTCGGCCTAGAACACATGAGGTCATTAAAGAAATACAAAGTTAATCACTTGGAATGAAGGATAATGGACTGATTAGCATGTCTAAGGGAGATAGCTGAGAAAGACCATGACGAGTATACTATGGAAAAGAAAGAAAGGTCCCAGAAAATGGAAGGCCAACAGAAATCACATCTGAATAATCCACAATGAAAGATGATGTCCGTCTTTAGACAGACTCTGCTTGAACGTTTCAAAGTCAGAAAAATTCACAAGCCACAAAACAGCAGCGAAGGTCAAACCTTGGCTAACTGGGAAGGGTGAGTTATGAGACTGCTCTAAGCAGGCTCTGAAACCCTGTGTCCATGAAGCTTGCCGGGACAGCAGAGACACAATTATGACAAATCCTCTGAAATCACAGTGTAGACGAAAATCAACCTGGCCTTATCTACAGTGCCAGAGTTGGGCTCAAGTAGCATATTCAAATCCCATTGCACTCAACTGCATCTTGCCAGTGGAACATGAAAGGGGCAAGCCAGTGGTGCAGTGGTGAGGTCTGCACCTTCTGGGTCGGTGGCCCGGGTTCAGCCGATTGGAATACTGTGGGTGAGCCTGCTCACCACTGCTTCAGTCATTATGGGGCATACATCTGAGGTAGTTCAGAGGCAGATGGGAAGGGACGTTAGACAGGGCCAGACTTCCACAGCAAATACAGGAGCATTGTCAGCAGGTGTGAGCTCAATGATGCACTTATGCCAAAACAAAACCAGTTAAAAGTTGCAAAGAATAGAAAAACTGAAGCTAAACCAAAAAAAAAAAACAAACCAGCTTGCTAGTGAGAAGAATAAGATCTTTGTGAAGAACCTTAGCAAAACAGGTGAAAGCTATGTCAATCGAAAACTAGCAAACGTTTGGGGAAAGAAATTCAAGGAGACACACGGAGAAAGAACGATATTCCAGGATCTTGGAATGGAAGAATTAACACACTTGAAACGTCCATACTGGAGAAAGGAATCTCTGGATTCCATGAAATCCCAGTCAAAGTTGCAGCAATATTGGCCACAGAGATAGAAGAGAGAATCCGAAAGTTTCTAGCCAGCAATAAGAGACCCTGAGTAGGCAAAGGAATCCTCAGGAGAACGAAGAAAGCAGGACATGTCACACTTTCTGATTTCAACATATAGGACGAAGCGCTAGGTACCGAAACGGCACGGTCTGGGCCCAAAAACAGGCACACAGACCCATGCAACAGAATCGACAGCCCACAGCCCAACTCAAACGCATATGTACATCCCATTTTGGACCAGGGAGTCAAGAGGAGACAGTGGAGAAAGGAGAGTCTGTAGAATAAACGGTGCTGGGAAGCCTGCACAGCCACATGGACACAACTAGAGTAGACCATGGTGTTACACCTGGCACACACACCACCTCGAAATGGATTAAAGCCTTGAATGGCAAACTTGAAACCTTGAACCTTGTAGAAGAAGACCTAGGCAGAGTCCACTTTGCCATCTGTCTGAGCCCCCTATTTGGAAGAAGCATGTCGGACCACGCAAGGGCAACAAAGGAAACAAGAAACAAATGGGACCACATCAAATGCACACGCTTCTGCCCACTCAAGGAAACCATCGACTCAATGCAAAGACAGCACAACAACCATGGGAGGATGTTTGCAAAGCACACATAGGACAAGGGTTGAAAAGCCCAAAGATATAATCAACTCGCATGTCTCCACAAGAAAAAAAACAAGAAGCCAATGAAAACCTGGGCAAAAGATGGAAACAGAGATTTCTTCCAAGAAAATTGAAAGAGGGCCAACAGGTGCATGAAAACTTGTTCACCATCATTAAGTCTCAGGCCAACGCAAATCCAAACTGCAAGGACATAGCAGCTCACTGTGGTCAGAATGGCTATAAGGAAGCAGACAGGAAACAACAAGTGTCAGAGAGGAGGTGGAGAGAGTGGAAGCCTCCTGCACTGCTGGTGGGAGTGTAAACAGGTGCAGCCACTACTCCAAGCAGTGTGGAACTGCCTCAGAAATTTAAGAATCCGTGTCTCATATGATCCAGCTATTCCTCTGTGGCGTGTTTATCCAAAAAACCCGGAAAAACTACTGCATAAAGACATGTGCACCACTGAGTTCACCACTGCACTACTGCCGCTATTGAAGACTTGGAAGCCGCCCTGGTGTCCAGCAAGGGACGAATGCAGAAGGAAAATATGCTGTAGCCACACAATGGCATACCACTCAGCCGGAACAAAGGAGGCAATCCAGCCATTTGTGACCACCAGAATGGCTGTGAGGGTTTTAGGAGAGGTGAATCAAGCTCCAGGGAGAAAGTCAAATACCATAGGATCTCACTTACAAGGAGATGAATAAGCAAGCACTAAACAACAGGTGGCACGGGACATTTGATTGGGGGTTCCACAGGCAAACAGGGGCGGTGGGGGAGGGTGAAAGAGATGATGAGGCACAAGTGTGTGGTGAGGGCCTGTCATTAGGCTTACGCTGGTGCAGATGATGTAAGCTACGCAGAAGTCTAAATTGACGAGGATGCAAATCTGAAAGATAAAGGATGTTCTAATTCAGGGTTATGGCAATAAATTCACCAAAAATGAAAAATCGAAAAAGGAGTCCAGAATGACGGCATAAAGCTTTGGGGGCTGAAAGAGATTAGAGAAGGTGAACTTCCAAGGATGGAACGTCCTCTCAAAATGCTTACTGATGCTACAGAAAGGTAGACCATTCCAAACAGATAAAGAAAAATACTACCAAGAGAACATGATCCGTCCTAAACCCATGAACCAACGGAAAATGTTACCGTCCATGATTTTACTACTAATCACCTTCACGAATAATGCAAACAGGCCCACGTCTTCCCATTTCAGGCAAAAGGTTGGTCCAAAAGTCCAATTCAGGGCTGTCTCTGTGATGGAGGGCGTAAGTGCCCACGTTCCTCTTGGGCGGCCCAGGCCTCACTGTTTGACATCACGGGTGCACATCACATTAGCAGTGTTAGGAAATATAGATTTCATGGTACTATGCGGACAGGGATGATAAATAAGTTGGAATTGTGAGGATACGTTATCAATACGCACCAGAAAATGAACCATGAGAATATTACAATCTATGAACGAATCTGGTACACTTCCCCAAAGGAGAAAGGAAGGAAAACATGTGACCTGCCAAGGTGGAATATGCAGAGTGCTAGGAGATGACACGATCATTGCGCATCAGAGGATTGCCTGGGCAACTTCAACTTGGGAGGGAGTCCAGGGTTTTCTCAGGGGAAGGTCCACCCACTTGGCCATCTACACAAGGTATAAGAGATACAACCCAGGATAATCTTACAGGAAAGAAACCAGTGTCTAGAGAGAATGTAGCAGGCCTTCAAATTTCGAGAAGAAAGTTAGAAACTAACAAGAAATCCAGAGAAAGGAAAACTATCCTACCTGGAAAGGGTGAGGAGTCAGACTGGTCTGAGATGGCTCCGAAACTCTGTGTGCATGGAGGTTGTCAGGACAAGTTAGAATTTTGAGGTTTTTTATGACATCACAGTGACCATGTCCCGGTCGTTTTCTAACTTTCTCTTCTAACTTTGAAAGGTCTATTACATTCTCTCTACACACCGGTATCTTTCCTTTAAGATTATTCTTGGTTTTATCTCTTATCTTTTGTGGATATGGCCAAATGGGTGGACTTTCCCCGGAGACAGTCCTGGAGGCCATCCCAAGTTGAAGTTGCCCATTCAATTGCCTGATGCACAATGATCATGTGATCTCCCGGCAGTCTGACAATTCCACCTTGGCAAGTCACATGCTTTCGTTCCTTCATCATTTGGGGAAGTGTACCTGATGCGTTCACAGATTGTAATATTCTCTAGGTTCTCTTTCTGGTGTGTATTGATAAGGTCTCCTCACCATTTCTACTTGTTTATGTTCTCTGTGCCCATCAGACCGTGTAATCTGGATTTCCTAATGCTTGTAATATGGTCTACACCCGTGATGCTAACCTTTGAAACCCGGTCAGCTCAAGCGGAACATGTGCACTTACCCGCTACACCACAGGGCTGGCCCTGAATTGGACTTTTGGACCAAACTTTGGCCTGAACTTCGGAATATGTTGGCCTGCTTCGATCATTTGTGAAGGGAATCAGTAGTAACATCATGCACGGTAACATTTTCCTTTGGGTCATGAGTTTGGCTCGGACAATGTTCTCTTGCTAGTATTCCTCTTCATCTCTTTGCAAAGGTCTACCTTTCAGTAGCATCATTAAGCATTTGGAGGTGATTGCCAATCCTTGGAAGTTCATCTTCTCTTATCTGTTTCAGCCTCCAAAGCTTTAGGCCGTAAATCTGCACCCCTCTTTGGAGTTTTGATTTTATGTGAATTGATTGTCATAACCCTACATTGTAAGATCCTATAGCTTTCAGATCTACATCCGCATAGATTTAGACTTCTGTGTAAGTTACATCATCTTCACCACCGTAAGCCTAATTACAGGCCCTCACCACACACTTGTGCCTAATCGGCTCTTTCTCCCTCCGGTGGCTGCCCCCATTTCCCTCTGGGAACTACCAATCCTATGTCACGTGCTACCTGTTTGTTGGTCCATTTTTCCTCTTCTCGTTATGCATGAGATCCTGTGGTATTTGACCTTTCCCCAGGGCTTTTTTCAGTTCCCCTAATACCCTCAGGAGCCTTTCTGGTGTTCACAAATGGCTGCACTGCCTCCGTTCCTACAACTGAGTGTTATGCCATTGTGTGTCTATAGCCCATCTTCCTTCTTCTTTCGTCACATTATGGGGACCAGGGCGGCCTCGAAGTCTTGGATATCGGGAGTAAGGCTGTGGTGAGCACAGTGGTGCACGGATCTCTATGCGTTAGTGTTTCCAAGTTCTTTGGATAAATATGCTGCCAAGGACTACCTGGATCTTATGGTAGATGGAGTCTGACATTTCTGAGGCTGTTCCACACAGCTTTGCATAGTGGCTGCACCGGTTTACACTCCCACCATCAGTGCAGGAGGCTTCTCTTCTCTCCACCTCCTCTCCGAAACCTGTGGTTTCCTGTCTTCCTCCGTATAGCCCTCTGACCACTGTGAGCTGCTGTCTCATTGCCGTTCGGATTCACATTGACCAGAGACTTAATGATAATGAGCATGTTTTCATATAGCCTGTTGGCCATATTTCTATCTTCCTGGGAGAAATGTCTGTTTCCATCTTTTTAACAGGTTGTATTGGGCTCGTTGTTTTTTTTCCTGTGGAGACGTATGACTTCATTGGATCTTTTGGCTATTCACCTCTTCTCCGATGTGTGGTTTGCAAACATCCTGTCGCAGTTGTGCTGTCTTTGCATTGAGCCGATGGTGTCGTTGGCTGGGCAGAAGGTTCTGCGTTGGATGGAGTCCTGCTTGTTTCTTGTTTCCTTTCTTGCCATTGCTCAGCCACACATGCTTCTTCAAAACAGGCAGCCAAGCCAGATGGCAAAGAGCAAGCTGCCTGCGTTTTCTCCTCGTAGTGTCACGGTATCAAGTCTTCCATTCAAGGCCTGAATCCATTTCGAGGTGGTGTATGTGCCTGGTGTAACATCATGGTCTACTCTCATTGTGTTACATGCGGCTGTGCAGTCTACCAAGCACCGTTTCTTGTCGATACTCTACTTTCTCTGCTGTCACCTCTTGGCTCCCTGGTCGTAAATGGGCTGTCCATGGATGTGTGAGTTGACCTCTGGGGCCTCGATTCTGTTGCATGAGTCTGTGTGCCTATTTTGGGGTCCAGGCTGTGCTGTTTTGGGACCTAGCTCTTTGTTCTATATGTGGCATTCAGAAAGGGTGATAATTGCTGCTTTGTTCGTTTTCCTGAGGATTCCTGTGTCTATTCAGGGTCCTTTGTTGCTGGATAGAAACTTTAGGATTCTCTCTCCTATTTGTGTGGGAAAGATTGCTGCAACTTTGCCTGGGACTGCATGGAATCCAGACATTGCTTTGTCGTCAAAAATAATCCATAACCAATCTATAATTGAAACTTAGGGTAAGCTTACTCTGAGCTTAAATCTGAGGATTATAACCCGGGTCCTTTCTTCCCAAAGGAAGAAAGGGCATCAAAGAAGTGGGGTGCACAGACTGGTTATATGCTCCCAGAGAGGATGTTTCACATAGGATTGAAATGTCCCATTTACAATAGTCACGAGACTGCTCTGTTGGCACAGTGATTGATGGAAATAGCAGGTAGGTCTTCTGTCTCAGTGAACACAGCACGGTGGCGGTCTGTTGTCTCCAGCTGACTGGTCACAGGTGGGCTGGGTGGTCAAAGGTGAGTGCAGCAATGTGCTCATAGCCTAGGACAAAATGCTTATCCCTAAGGAAATGTTAATGTTGGGGGACGTCGCACCTTTATCTCAAGGGCCATAGGAAATGTCTAAGCAGATATGCAATGCGTGCTAAATAGCCATAGTCAGGCCCTTTTGGAAAAAACAAAATCAGGCCGAATTAGGTCTATACCAAATGGCTTCCTCATATACTCCAATATGTCTTATTGCTTCCCATTTTTATTTGTCAGCTTTATGCCGTATGGACGTTTCAAGTGTGTCCATTGTTGCATTCGAAGGGCACGGAATAGCCTTGCGTTTCCTTGTGACTTGTGGAATTTCTTTCCCCAAAACTTTGCTAGTTTTTGGTTTCCATCGCTTCCTCCTGTTTGGCAAAGCTTATTCGTAGGTATAATTTTCTTCTCACTGGCATGGGTCTTTTTTATTTTGAGGTTCAGCTTTTCTATTCTTTGCAACTTTTAATTGGTTTTGTTTTGGCAGAAGTTTATGGCTGTGCTCAAATCTGCTGGCCATGCTGTTGTATTCTCTGAGGAAGAGTGGTGCTCTCTAAAGTCGCTTCCCATCTGCCTCTACACTAGGTCACACGCCTGGCACAGAATGGCTGGACGATCATTGAGGAGGCTGACCCCCAGGATTCCACGTGGCTGACCCTGTGCTACTGACCCAAAAGAAGTGGACTCCACACTGCCCCACTGGCCAGCCCCTTTCATGTTCCATTGGCAACCTGCAAGTGAGTGGAATGGGACTTGAATATGCTACTTGAGCCCAAATCTGGCCGGGTGTAGATGAGCCCAGCCTGTTTATCTGGCACACTGTGATGTCGGAGGATTTGTCAGAATCGTGTCTCCTCTGTCCAGTCTAGCTTCGTGGACACAGGCTTCAGAGCCTGCGGGAAGCAGTCTCATAACTCACCCTTCCCAGTTAGACCAGGTTTGACCTTCGCTGTAATTTTTGGGGTTGTGAGTTTCTCAGACTTTCCAGCGTTCAAGCAGAATCTGTCTAAAGACTGATGTCGATCACTGTGGATTATTCACATGTGATTTCTGTTGGCCTTCCATTTGACAGGACCTTATTTTCTTTTCCATCATCCAATCGTCATGGTCTTTCTGAGGTATCTCCCTTTGGTATGCTTATCAGTGCGTTCTCCTTCATTCCAAGTTATGAATTTTGCATTTCTTTAATCACCTTAGGTTCTGTAGGCTGAGGTGTGAGTCCTTTCATGATTGTTGGGTGTTGTCTTGGAATTTTTATAGGTCACTTGTAGGAATCTTTGCTATCCTGGTCGAGTTGACACTGAGCCCTGAGAACTCGTGGTCGTCTTGGCTGGTTTGCCATTCTGAGATCAGAAACTCCAGATTCGTGGGGGTCCTGGCAACCACCTTCACGGACATTATGTTTCTGAGACAAGTTAGCAAAATCTGATGAACTCCTCTCTCCAGGTAACAGATTTTTCTGTCTCTTTTCTGGATTTGGGAAATTTCGAACTTAACCCCTGATCCTTGGGTGCTCCACCAGATTAGGTCTAGATACTGGCTTACTTTATTTCCACAGGGTTTTCTATTGGTTTGACTTACATCCTCAGCTCTGGCATGTGTAGTTTTCTTTAAATATAATGGTAGTGTTCTAATTTTCAGCCAACCCCCTTCCATATGGTGTCAAAACACAGAGTCAGTACTCCTTCTACGGCAAGAGATAATGGGAGAGAATTTCATTGGAGTCCAACTGAGCACGCTAGCCTGGGGGGGCAGCCTTCACACAGGAATGAAGCCCTCTGGAAAAGGGTGCTTTCCAGCACACTTCCAGTGTCCTTCCAAACCAGCAGAAATACTCAAAGAATGACAGGTGTGCATTTCTTCAAGGCTTCAAAGAGATGTCTTGGGACACATTAGCATGTACCCAGTGGGCCCCCATGACTCCAGAGCTGTGGAAAAGGAGACTTCTCTTCAAAGGATGCTAGGGGCGTAGGACGGAGGCTTCTATTCTTCTCTTCAATGTCCTCAAGAGATCATTCTTGACTTTGGATTATGAGTAAGGCAGAAGGCCAACGTAGGACTGAAAGGCGCCAAGTCCAGCCTCTTGTTTCAAATCAAGTTTCAAGGTTGAATCAGCACGGCCTCCCCATCTACTCCAGTAGATGACAATGTTCTCCTCTCAGCGCTTGTCCCTCTATTAGCGCTTCTTCCAAGTGATTCCTTTCTTATCCCTTGAATCAGCATCTCTTTGATCTCTTCAAGTTTCTGTGCCTGGTTCCTGTTGGGAAAAGCTGTTTTTTCGGTATCTCTCACTTCACTTTCACAGCCTAGGCAAATACTCGCCCTGGAAACATGCGGCCATCTTTGGTGGCATGTTCACCGTGATGTCATAAACACCCTCGGATTTTTCTAATTTATCCTGACAACGTCCATGCACACAGTGTTTGAGAGCCATCTCATACCAGTCTGAAGCCTCCATCATTCCAGGTAGGATAGTTCTCCTTGTTCTGCATTTCTTATCAGTTTCTAAGATTCTCCTCGAACATTGAAAGGTCTACTACCTTCCCTCCAGAGACCGTTTTCTTTCCTTTAAGATTATGCTGGGTTTTACCTCTTAACTTTTGTGGATATGGCCAAATGGGTGGATTTTCCACAGCGAAAGTCCTGGAGTCCCTCCCAAGTTGAATTTGCCCAGGCAATCCTATGACTCGTGTGATCACCTGGCAGTCTGACAATTCCACCTTGTCGGGTCACATGTCTTCCTTCCTTCATCATTTGGGGACGTGTACCTGATACGTTCATAGATTGTAATATTCTCATGGTTCCTTTTCTGGTGTGTATTGATAAGTTCTCCTCACAATTTCTACTTCTTTATGATCTCTGTGCCAACCATACCTTGAAATCTGGATTTCCCATTGCTATTAATCTGATCCCCACCCGTGATGCTAGGCAGTGCTGCCCGGGCCGCTCAAGAGGAATGTGGGCACTTACTTGCTACACCACAGCGCCAGCCCTGAATTGGACTTTTGGAGCAATCTTTCGCTGAACTTGGGAAGAAGCTGGCCTTTTTCGATCATTCCTGAAGGTAATTAATAGTGACCTCATAGAGGGTAACATTTTCCCTTGGTTCATGAGTTTAGCACGGAACACATTCTCTTTGTAGTATTCATCTTAATCTATTTGCAATGGTCGACCATTCTGTAGCATCATTAAGCATTTTGAGGAGCTTCACAACCCTTAGAAGTTCATCTCTCTAATCTCTTTCAGCATCAAAAGCTTTATGCCGCAAATATGCACGCCTTTTAGGATTTTTTCTTTCCCTCTGGGAACCACAAATCCAAAGGGAAGGCCGGTATCCAAAGCTAGAAAGCTCAGTTTGGCAACAATGAAATTCTCTCCCCCATCCCTCGCCATAGAAGAGTATTGCTTATGTGCTTTGACACCATATGTGAGGAAGTTGTCTGAAAATTAGAACATTACACTTATATTAAACAAAAAATAAATATGACAGAGATGACGATGTAAGTCGAACAACTAACGAATCCTACAGAAATAAAGTAAACCAGCATCCAGACGTAGTCTACTGAAATGATCAAGGATCCAGGATCCACTTCGAGCGTCCCCAAATTCAGAAAAGAGACATAAAAATATCTTACCTGGAGACAGGAATTCATCAGATTTCTCTAATTTGTCTCGGAAACATTATGTTCATATGGTGGTTGCCAGGACAACCTAGAATTTGGAGATTCTGATCTCAGAATGTCAAACCAACCAAGATGACCTCGTGTTCTCAGTGCTCCATTGGACCTAGGCTAGGATAGCAAAGATTCCTTTAAGTGAACCATTGAAATTCAAAGACAATACCCCAAAATCACGAAAGCACTCACACGTCGGCCTAGAGAACATATGGTGACTAAAGAAATACAAAATTAATAACTTGAATGAAGGAGAACGGACTGATAAGCATATCTATGGGAGACAGCTGAGAAAGACTATGACAATTGATGTGGATTAAGGCTGCCCCAGCTCGAAAAGCCCAAGGTTATCTGGTGTACATGCAGAACTATATGACCCGGTGAATTTCTGTTGGTATGAATTAGAGGTGCCCCAGTGAGAGAAGCCCAGGTCATGCTCACCTACATGTCTATCTATATGGCCAGATTAGTATCTAATATTATATGACCACACAATAACCAGACCCCATCTGAACTGAAATCATTTAATGACGTTTACATCATATTTTCTTTTTCCAGTAAAAATAAGTCATGTACCCATGACTCATAAAATTAGCCCTTACCCTCAACTCAGGGCAGCAACAGGAGCTCTGAATGCCCATGGGTCCTTTCCGGCTTCAACAGCAGCAGCAGCTCTTCGCTGCCCATGGGTCCTGTCCCCATGCATGCAGCTCTACACTGCCCATAGATCCTGTCCCCATGCAGCAACTCTTTACTGCCCATGGGTCCTGTCCCCATGTTATCCTGTAACGTTCACTAAATAAAAGTGCACCACTACCAGACGTTGAGAGTCCAAGAAATCTTTCAACATTTCAGCTCGCTGAGCCTGCATCATATCTTGTGTCCTGTATGGGGAACTTGCTTCGTCAGTTTTTGAGCTCGACTTCTGGTAAGTGCCCCTTTCTTCCTGGTGCCTCTCTCTTTTTCGAGGATGGATCTAAACTCACTTGTCCATCAGGAACTTTCTTGGTTAGCTCTATGAATCGATGTTTGTTGCCCATGGCTACTCTATGGGACAAATCATGGCATTCAGCTTGAAGAGAATCAGTAGCTTAAGCCTCAGGGTGACGTAGCATGAATTAATCCATTCCTTCCTGAGTCTATCTCTAATATATAAATATTACCTGGGCATGCATAGGCCACTTAAGTCATTAGGATGGTTGGCAATCTGCAAGACTCCGTTGGAAGGTTTCTTCTCCTAAGGCTGGATTGGGATACCTCCCATGGCACCTGACCATGCTCTGAACTGTGCAAATGTCCCAATCGGGAATCGAGTTCAAGGAAACTACCAAAGTCTAACCTTTGCTTGAGTATGGGAAACCCTTCTTCAGAGAATGACTCCAACACGCAATTGGGTAGAATGTCCCTCAGAGCGGCGGAAAATTCCTCACACTTTTTCTCCATTATGTTCTCTCTTAAACTTCTCCTTTTGTCTCGGGGACCATTCACCAGGCACCTATTACTGCCAGGCAGAATAGGAAAGATGTTCACCAGGCACCTGTTACTGCCAGGCATCTGAGGGAAGGTATACAAGGGATGCAATGCTGGCAGACACCCCCGTCACCCCTTGCTATAGGAACCCCACAGTAGGAACAACAGGTGGGATGCTTCCCTAGGTTCAGGGGCGATTTTCAAGGTAATGGACGTGTCTCTTTCATCTTTGTTAGAGATACAATGGCCATTTTCGTCTCCTTTTGAGCTTTGCAACTGGGAAACAAAGAAATCTTTCAAGAGTCAAGTCCTCCAACACTGGGAGCCCCAACTTTGGCTTTCTGGGCCTGATCACCCTGGCGACCCCAAGTAGGGTGCCCTTTGTTGGCGGTTGACTCATTGAGTATTTTAGTCACCTACTGAGTTGGCTATGAGGGTAGGAAATCTGTGATTTTTTCTGTCAATAGTCATGCTACTGTAGTGTGCCACAGCACGGGAACTGTGGTGTGACTGTTATCTTGAGAACCCTCTGAGCGGCCATGAGGGTGAGGTCTGGTGTCTTCTTTTCCTTTCTTTGTTTTGGTCATCATCTCCTCTGTTGTCACCAAGTCGAGGTTAAGATCATGCTGGACATGATCAGAACCTGCACCTTCTGTGAAATCGAAAAACTTGAAAACATTTTTCAAGGGACTTAACTCTCAACCCGGGTACTTGGAACCCCGGCCCCCAGTCAGTTCCAGGCCTTTTTAGGAACTCATAAAACCCATAAAATTGAATACAACTCCACCCTTCTCCACTCCACTGTCAGTCGCACACTGGCTTTACTGTCATGGGGAATGCCATAAGCATCCCCAGAGACTCACCACTCAGGGTCATTCTAACTAATTAGAAACACTTTCAATTGTATGGGTTATGGCACAGAAACTGCAGCTGGGAGAAAGTTTGTGAGGTTTCTCTGTGCATTCTTTATGGTGCAGTTGGACAGGTAGATCAACCTAGAACGTCCTTCAAGTTACAGTCCAGTTTCTGAGAAATCAAGAGCAATCGTCCTTAGAAAATCCTTGCAAGACTGGAAAGACAGTTCTAGAGGCAGCTCAGTTTCGAACTAGTTCCTTTATCATGAAAAGAATTATCATCCCCCCTCTCCAGGAACTACTACCTAGCCCATCACTCACAGTTAAGACTGAAAAAAAGAAAGGAGGGGAAAGGATAAATGGCCATAAGTGTGTCATTGCAAAAAGTATAGCATCTAGAGAGTCTTCTCCATAAGCATTAGTAAAAAGTCTCAAAACAAAGTTTGGATTCATAACTGGTGAGCTTTATATTATTGTACCTGATTCACGGGAGTAGCTTTTAAAACGATAGTTGTACAGTCTCTGTGTATGTGTGTCTATGTGTACGTTATACATGTGATATTTTTACCCCTGGATGGTATGGCCAAAATAAAGATCTCTGTTTAGTTGGCTTAAAGTAAGTGCTTTCATAAATTCTAAATGTAGTAGAAATTAACTCAGTGCCTTTCAAAGTTAACATCATGTGAATTAACCTTTGGTAAATGAAAGCTTCTTTAAGTTTGTTGGTTTGATTGAAAATAGTTTTGTTGTCAGAGTTGTCAGTATTTGCATAGGATGCAGGCATTCAGCCTCGGTTTACTAGTCATATAAGTTCACGTTGTCTGCTAAATTTGTCAGCAAAATAATATATTCAAATGATGACCAGTTTTGTCTAATGCCTCATGAGGTTTCCGTAGGTAATCTGAACATAGTTGTTGGAAACAAATGGTTTAAATACATAAAACTCATAAAAGTGAATACAATAACATTTATGGTCTCTATACTTGGGGGAAAAAACCAGCTTCAAATTCTTTTGGTAACAATCTTGGATTTTGCCAAGTAAAGTTAAATAATAAATAACTGAATATCTGGATGATTTTTGGATAGGATGAAACACTGAATCATTATTAATAAACATATCTAAGTTATCTACTTTTGGCTTCTTATGGAAGAAGCTAAAAGCGTGTGGGTGTATTAAAAAGCATGCCTTGTGTTTTGTTGTAAAGCGGCGTGTTTCTAAACTTAGGAAGTGTTTAGAATGCTGATATAAAAGACAATCCATAATTGTTCACCTTTTTAGTGTTTACTAGGTCTGTTAAGGGTTAAAATTGTAATTATCTTATGGAATTAAACCTAGTGGAAATTACTAAGGAAAAGAGCTTTGTATTCAAGGTGGTTAAAATGGATGTTTTCAGTAAAAAGGGTATAAATAATGGAAATATTTTTGTTTGATGGGTTAAGAAAGATAAATTTGTCATGAAGTACTAGAAAGTTAAAAACAAAGACTTTGGGTCAAATTCTGAAAACAAAAAAGAAAGTTGTAGAAGGTTTGTGAAGGATAAATTCTGAACGGAATTTTATGCCTGGTCAAGTAGAATAAAGTAAGTTCAATTAAGTGCATGAGTTTGAATGTTCAAAATAAGTAGGTGCAGAAATTCAAGTTTGGTTTTCTCTAAAAGGATACATTTTCTTGAACTTTTGTTCTGCTCTTTGTAAAGAGGTCATAAAAGCTATTCCTTTGAGTAAGTCTACCTAAGAGACAAATCTGTTTTGTGAAAGTAATGACTGTGGTCCCTCTTAAGATTTTTGACTCTGTTATAACTTTGAATAGATACCCGAGCATTCCTTCACAGTGAGTGTTGCTTTCTATTTTAACAAGCATTTGAAAAGCTTTTGATATGTTTTGAGAAGATTCTCCCTCAAAAATATTCAAATGCTGACTGAAGGTTTCCTTTTGACCTGGTAGGCAGAAGAAAAATTACTCTGAGGATTTTTAGAGGGCCCCTGAGACTTCTTGAAGACATTTGCTCTCTCTTCCTAATAAGAAGGAAGATATTAAACTAATTAGGCTTACTTGGTCTATTAAATTACATGGTAAACATTGTGAAATAAGTGATGATAGACTTCCTTAGGTGGTATAAGATGGGTAAATGTTATTAATATAGGTGTGTTAACATTATATAGCATTCCTAAGAGTCTGATCTTTCCTGGTTAACAGTCATAAGTCCAATTATTATCAGCAAAGGTTATATGTCACAAAAGTAGCCAAGTTTCTTTGTCAATTGCCCTTTTGAGTCCTTTGTCCATTTCCAGGTAGTTGTTGTTTTACTCTGATGCTTTTTTCTTTTGCAAATATGCTTCATCTTCCGAGAAATTCCAGGAAAGGTTTCTGACACAAAGGTTCTAAATGACAGGTTTCTGATAAACTTTCAGATTGTAAAACTGAACGGAGTAAGAAATTACAGAATTCTAACAGAAACTAAGCTCATCGATCTGCTAACAGAAAACTCAGCTCAAGAATTGATTATACAGGACTGTGTGAAATGATGAAGATGGTTGTAATTTTTTAGATCTTCTGTTTGAAATATTGTTGAGTTTTGATGTGCTGTTTTGTTTACTCGTAATGAAGGAAAGCTTATTCTCTTTTCCCTTATGCTAACAATGACTTACAGCCATTTGGTGAAATTATACCTTCGTGAGAAAAACTGAATCATTTATCTTTTTCTCCCTACGTTATCCCTAAGGAATTTGGAAACCCTTTGTCACTGAGTATGGTTATTTATTGGCAATATTTGCATAAGTTCCATAAGAATCTGTTCTCCTTATAACAGGCCTCATTGGTTATACTACCAAGGCTTTGACTGGAATGTCATATTTGAAACATACAGGCTCAGATATGACAAGACAGCATTTCAGGAACAAAGATTGGACTTTCTGGAATACAGTCCCTAGGAAACATGGGCCTGGTACCTTGTTTACAGAGATTCTGGCAATCTTGCCCGGTCACTAAGGAAGCTTGCTTATCTGCCAGGTGCAGGGAACCTCCGAATATTTTGGTGGACCTCAAAGAGAACTCAACTCACATCTGTAGGTACTGCAGGCCAAATCTGATGGCAAGTCCTTGGCTTGGCTTTTCTGGCATCTAGAGGCCTTCACAGATCAATGTGAGATTACTCTCCCTGCGGCAGCCCCCATTCATACTATAAAAATATCCACCAGGTCATGTAGTTTGGCATATAGGCCAGGTCACCTTGGGCTTCTCTAGCTTGGGCAGCATTAATCCACATCATAAACCACCCCTGAACCCATTATGACCGGAAATCTTTGGGGATATGAATGATGGTCAGTCTTCTGTAACTACTTCTGGCTGTACAAGGTCGTACAGCTGCCCCAAAATGGGGCCATAGGTACAGGTAGGAAGTTCAGTGGACCAGAAGTCTTCACCAGTGGAGTTCAAGGGTGACAAGTTGTACAGAGCCTCTGGAGACGAGAGAATCCTTTGACGAGAGGTGGTCCAGGAGGTGAAACATTTTTGACATGCTAAAGAGAAACAATGAAAGAGACAACAAATTATAATAAGAAATACAAGCAGTATGTTTAACCCAATGAATAAGATTTTGAAGTACTGCAGAAACCTGGTCCTGACTAGGAGTTCAACCAGTCGTTTACAGTTAGGGTTGATAAGACATGGATTTAATTTGGTGGTTGGGATAGGAAGCCAGAAATATTTTGATGGTAGTCAGGAATATAGACACAACATTGTTTTTATAATGACACTGATGCCCCCTTCTGCTACTGTCAAGACATCCAGTGCCATTTGGATTTGGAGGACTGCCTTACACACTTGGGATACTTCTAAATTGAGCAGCGAAAGGCTATGTTGTGTATAATTTAATGCCTTCATAGTAAATTTGTTTAGGACTTCCATGTGCAAGACGATATTTTAGATTCCTAATTGGGGAAGGAAAATTGCAGAAAGATGGTCATACCAGTGGAAGACAGAGTGGGTCCAGTGCTGTTGCAGGTTGGGTAACTTAGCAGGAGGAGATATAGTAAATATAGTTCTGCCTTGCATCCAGACAAAGCCTAGGGTGCATCATCCAATCAATCCAGGTGGCAGCCAAGGTAATAAATTGGAGCCACATATCCACTGAGCACCGTTAGTGGCTAACCAATTCATTCTGGGCCATCTATCCCAGTCAGTCCCAAACTAACCTGTATTTTTTTTAAGGCTATGACATAAGAACACATATAAAAGGGATTTTTTCCCAAGGTCAGCTGCTATTAGGCCATGTATCACAGGTGTGGTTGGTTTGTTCCCAACAGAGAGCGGCCTTTTACTGAGTTGCCCACTAGTAGGAGTGAACCAAATATACTCATCCCAAATTAGATATGGTCCATCCTGTGTGTATCGATAAGTTGGGGACTTTACTGTTGGAACATGTTTTGTTTGATACACCTGTGACAAGGCAAATCTAGTTAGTATTTGGACAGTAGTATTGAAGGAAAATGTTTGATTGTGGCCAGGGAACTCCGCGGTGTCAGAGATAGATGGCCACAAGGAGACATTACGATTAGTAATAGATGAATCTTGCGGAAGAAAAGAGCTAGAATCTAGTATCCATGAATGGCGACTGTAGCTTCTACAGAAGCGTAATTTTTTGCTCTCTTAAATCATCCTCATTTTTACAAAAGATAGCCAAATTATGATTAACACGTTTGCAAATAAAGTGTAGTTTCAATACAACTTGCTCCAATTATTTACATAAGAGCAGAAAGAATCGGAATTGCTTATACAGGTTTTTTAAAATCTGCTTTGCTGGAATTTTTTCTGAGGAGTCGCAGATTGAACTGTGAAGGCCTCTAGAGGCCAGAAAAGCCAAGCCAAGGACTTGCCATCAGATTTGGCCTGAAGTACCTACAGATTTCAGTGGCATTCTCTTTGAGGTCACCCAAAATATTCGGAGGTTCCCTGCGCCTGCCAGATAAGCAAGATTCCTTAGTGAACGGGCAAGATTGCCAGAATCTCTGTAAACAAGATACCAGGCCCATGTTTCCAAGTGGCTGTATTCCAGAAAGTCCAATCTTTGTTCCTGAAATGCTGTCTTGTCGTATCTGAGCCTGTATGTTTCAAATATGACATTCCAGTCAAAGACTTGGTAATATAACCAATGTGTCCTGTTATAAGGAGAACAGATTCTTATGGAGCTTATACAAATATTGCCACGAAATGACCATAGTCAGTAACAAAGGGTTTGACAATTCCTTAGGGATAAGGTAGGGAGAAAAAGGTAAATGTTTCAGTTTTGCTCATGAAGGTATAATTTCACCAAATGGCTGTAAGTCATAGTTAGCATAAGAGAAAAGAGAAAAAGCTTTCCTTCATTACGAGAAAACAAAACAACACATCAAAACTCAAAAATATTTCAAATAGAAGTCCTAAAAAATTACAATCATCCTTATCAGTTCACACAGCCTTGCATAATCAGTTCTTGGGCTGGATCTTCTGTTACTAGATTGATGAACTTCGTTTCTGTTAGAATTCTGTAATTTCTTACTCCGTTCAGTTTTACAATCTGAAAGTTTATCAGAAGCCTGTCGTTTAGAACCTTTGTGTCAGAACCCTTTCGTGGAATTTCTCAGAAGATGAAGCATATTTGCAAAAGAAAAAAGCATCAGAGTAAAACAGCAACTACCTGGAAATGGACAAAGGACTCAAAAGGGCAATTGACAAAGAAACTTGGCTACTTCTGTGACATATTAAACTTCCAGATAATAAGTGGACTTATGACTGATAACGAGGAGAGATCAGAATTTTAGGAATGCTATATAATTTTAAGACATCTATATTAATAACATTTACCCATCTAATAACACCTAAGAAAGTCCATCATTACTTATTTTACAATGATTCCCGTGCAATGTAATAGACCAAATAAGTCTAATTAGTTTAGTATTTTCCTCCTTTTGGAAGAGAGAGCAAATGTCTTTGAGAAGTCTCAAGGGCCCTCTGAAAAGCCTCAGATTAATTTTTCTTTTGTCTACCAGGTCAAAAGACAGCCTTCATTTAGGATTTGAATATTTTTGAGGGAGAATCTTGTCAAAACATATCAAAAGCTTTTCAAATGCTTGTTCAAATGTGAAACAACACTCACTGTGAAATATGCTCAGGTATCTATTCAAAGTGATAACAGAAAGAGTCAATAATCTTAAGAGTGACCTAAGTCATTATATTCACAAAAGAGGTTTGTCTCTTAGGTAGACTCACTCAAAGGAATAGCTTTTATAACCTCTTTATCAAGAGCAGATCAAAAGTTCAAGAAAATGTATCCTTTTAGAGAAAACCAAACTTGAATTTCTGCACCTACTTATTATTAACATTCAAACTCATTCACTTAATTGAACTTACTTTAGTCTTCTTGACCAGGCATAAAACTCCTTTCAGATTTTCTTCTTCACAAACCTTCTAAAACTTTCTTTTATGTTTTCAGAATTTCTCCCAAAGTCTTTGTTTTTTTCTTTCTAGTACATCAGGACGAATTTATCTTCCTTAACCAATCAAAAAAAATATTTCCATTATTTATACCTTTTTTACTGAAAACGTACATTTTAACTTCCTTGAATACAGAGCTCTTTTTGTTAGTAATTTCCTGTAGCTTTAATTACGTAGGTTAATTAGAACTTTTAACCCTTAGCAGACCTACTAAACACTAAAAAGGAAAACAATTATGAATTGTCTTTTATATCAGTATTCTGAACACTTCATAAATTTAGAAACACGCCACTTTACAAAAAAACACAAGGCATGGTTTTTAATACACCCACACGCTTTTAGCCTCTTCAAGAAGAAGCCAAAAGTAGATAACTTAGATGTGTTTATTAATAATGTTTCAGTGTTTCGTCCTATCCAGAAACGACCCAGATATTCAGATTTTTATCATTTAACTTAACTTGGCAAAATCAAGATGGTTACGAAAAAGCATTTCGAAGCTGTTTTTCTTTCCCAAACTATACAGACCATAAAAGTTTTTGTACTCACTTTAATGAGTATTATCTATTTAAACCATTTGTTTCCATCAATTATGTTCAGATTACCTACTGAAACCTCATGAGGCCTTAGACAAAACTGGTCATCATTTAAAGCTATTACTTTGCTGACAAATTTAGCAGACAACGTGAACTTATATGACTAGTAAACCCAGGCTGAAGGCCTGCATCCCTATGCAAATACCGACATCCCTGACAAGACTATTTTCAATCAGACCAACAAACTTAAACAGTCTTTCATTTACCAAAGGTTAATTCACATGACATTAACTTTGAAAGGCACTGAGTTAATTTCTACTGCATTTAGCATTTATGTAAACACTTACTATAAGCCAACTAAACAGAGATCTTAATTTTGGTCATACCACCCAAGGCTGAAAATATCACATGCATAACCTACACATAGACATGCATACACAGAGACTGTACAACTATTGTTTTAAAAGCTACTGCCGTGAATCAGGTACAATAATATAAAGCTCACCAGTTATGAAGGTAAACTTTGTTTTGAGCCTTTTTACTAATACTTATGGAGAAGACCCTCGAGATGCTAGACTCTTTCAATGGCACCCTTATGGCCATTTCTCCTTTTCCCTCCTTTCTTTTTGTCAGTCTTAAGAGTGAGTGATGGGCTAGATAGTAGTTCCTGGAGAGGGGGGATGATAATTCTTTTCATGATAAAGGAACTAGATGGAATCTGAACTGCCTCTAGTGCTGTCTTTCCAGTCTTGCAAGGATTTTCTAAGGACAGTTGCTCTTGATTTCTCAGAAACTGGACTGTAACTTGAAGGACGTTCTAGGTTGATCTACCTGTCCAACTGCACCATAAAGGCACAGAGAAACCTCGCAAATTTTCTCCCAGCTGGAGTCTCTGGGGCATAACCCATACAATTGAAAGTGCTTCTAATTAGTTGGAATGACCCTGAGTCGTGAGTCTCTGAGAATGCTTATGCCATTCCCCATGGCAGTAAAGCCAGTGTGCGACTGGCTGTGGACTGGAGAAGGGTGCAGTGGCTACAAACACCTGGAACTGGCTGGAGGCCAGGGCTCCCAGTACCCGGGTTGAGAGTTAAGGTCCTTGCAAAATATTTTCAAGTTGTTCGATTTTACAGAAGGTCCATGTTCTGGTCAGGTCCAGCCAGAACTTAAGCTCGACTTGGTGACAACAGATGACATGATGAGAAAAATAGAGAAAGGAAAAGAAGACACCAGACCTCACCCTCATGGTTGCTCTCAGAGGGTTCTCAAGATAAGAGTCACACAACAGTTCCTGTGCTGTGGCACACTACCTTGGCATGGCAGTTCTCAGAATAAATCACAGGTCTCCTACCCTCATAGCCAACTCAGTAGGTGACGAAACTACTCAATGAGTCAACCGCCAAGAGAGGGCCCCCTCTTAGGGCCGCTGGGGTTATCAGACCCAGAAAGCCATAGTTGGGGCTCCAGTGGTGGAGGCCTTGATCCTTGCAAGATTCCTTTGTTTCCCCAGTTGCAAAGTTCAAAAGGAGATGAAAATGGCCATTGTAACTCTAATAAAGATGAAAGAGACATGTCGATTACCTTGAAGATCACCCCTGATCCTATGGCAGCATCCTCCATGTGGTTCCTACTGTGGGGTTCCTATAACAAGGGGTGATGGGCGTGGCCCCCAGCATTGCATCCCTTGTGTACCTTCCGTGGTATGCCTGGCAGTAACAGGTGCCTGGTGAACATCTTTCCTATTCTGCCTGGCAGTAATAGGAGCCTGTTGAATGGTCCCCAAGAGAAAAGGAGAAGTTTAAGAGAGAACAGGATGGAGAAAAATAGTGTAGAATTTTCCACTGAGCTGGGGGACATTCTACCCAATTGCATGTTGGAGCCATTCTTTGAAGGAGGGTTTCCCATATGCAACCAAAGGTTAGACTTTGGTACATTCCTTGAACTGTAGTCCCGATTGAGACATTCACACAGTTCAGAGCATGGTGAGGTGCCATGGGAGGTATCCCAATCCAGCCTTAGGAAAAGAAACCTTCCAGGGGAGTCTTGCAGATTGCCGGCCATCCTAAGGACTTAAGTGGCTGACCCGTGCCCACCTAAAATTTGTTTATTAGAGATAGGGTCAGGAAGGAATGGAGTAATTCACTCTACATCGCCCTTAGGCTTAAGGTACTGATTCTCTTCAAGCTGAATGCCATGATTTGCCCCATAGAGTAGCCATGGGCAGCAAACGTGGATTCATACAGCTATCCAAGACAGTTCCTGATGGAGAAGTGAATTGTGATTCATCCTTGAAGCTGATGAGTCGGAAGAAAGATTTCTTGGTCTCTCAAGGCCTGGCAGAGGTGCTCTTTTATTTAGAGAATGGTACAGGATAACATAGGGGCAGGACCCATGGGGAGTAAAGAGTTGCTTCATGGGGACAGGACCTATGGGTCGTGAAGAGCTGCAGGCATGGGAACTGGACGCACGGGCAGTGAATAGCTGCTGCTGCTGCATGGGGAAAGGAGCCATGGGCAGTCAGATGTCCTGCTGCTGCCCTGAGTTGAGGGTAAGGGCAAATTTTATAAGGCATGGGTACGTGACATTTTTACTGGAAAAAGAAAAGATGTTGTAAAAAGCCATTAAATGACTTCAGTACAGATGGAGTCTGGTTATTGTGTGGTCGTATAACACTAGATACGAGTTTGGCCATATAGGCATGTAGGTGAGCATCACCTGGGCTTCTCTCACTGGGGCACCTCTAATTCATACCCAAAAAAATTCACCAGGTCGTATGCTTTGACATGTAGGCCAGGTATCCTTGGGCTTTTCGAGCTGGGGCATCCTTAATCCACATCAATCGTCATTGTCTTTCTCAGCTATCTCCCATAGATACGCTTATCAGTCCGTTCTCCTTCATTCCAAGTTATGAATTTTGTGTTTCTTTAATCACCATATGTTCTCTAGGCTGATGTGTGAGTGTTTTCATGATTGTTGGGCATTGCCTTTGAATTTCCATCTTTCACGTGAAGGAATCTTTGCTATCCTAGCCTAGGTCCAACTGAGCACTGGGAACACGAGGTGATCTTGGTTGGTTTGACATTCTGAGATCAGAAACTCCAAATTCTAGGTTGTCCAGGCAACCACCTTATGGACATAATGTTTCTGAGACAAATTAGAGAAATCTGATGAATTCCTGTCTCCAGGTAAGATATTTTTATGTCTCTTTTCTAAATTTGGGAAGGCTGGAACTTGACCCTGGATCCATGGTCCTCCTAGTAGATTACATCTAGATGCTGCTTTACTTTATTTCTGTAGGGTTTGTAAGTTGTTTGATTTACACCCTAAGCTCTGGCATGTTTATTTTTCGTTAAATATAAGTGTAATGTTCTAATTTTCAGCCAACTTCCTCACATATGCTGTCAAAACACATAGTCAATAATCTTCTACGGCCAGAGATGGTAGAGAATTTCACTGGTGCCAAACTGAGCACTCTAGCTTTGGATGTCAGCCTTCACTTTGGATTGGTGATTCCCAGAGGGAATGAAAAAATCCAAAAAGGCGTGCTGATTTGGGGCATAAAGGATTTGAGGCTGAAAGAGATTAGAGAAGATGAACTTCCAAGGACTGTGAATCTCCTCCAAATGCTTAATGATGCTACAGAAAGTAGACCATTGCAAATAGATTATGGGGAATACTATGAAGAGAATGTGTTCCCTGCTAAACAGATGAACCAAGGGAAAATGTTACCGTCTATGATGTTACTAGTAATTACATTCACGAATAATCACAGCAGGCCATCTTCTTCCCAAGTTCAGGAAAAATATGGGTCCACAAGTAAAATTCAGGGCCAGCCATGTGTTCAGGAGTGTAAGTGCCCACATTCCTATTGGGTGGCCTGGGATTCATGGATTCGCATCACTGGTGCTGATCAGATTAGTAACGTTGGGAAAGATAGATTTCATGGTATGGTGTGTACAGAGATCACGAAGAAGTCGAAATTGTGAGCATACATCAGAGATAGGCAATAGGAAAAAAACATGAAAATATTGCAATCTATGACATATCTGGTACACTTCCCTAAATACAGACTGAAGGAAGTGATGTGACCTGCATAGGTAGAATTGGCGGACTGCATGAGATGACACGATCATTGCACATCACAGGCTTCAGTGGGCAACTTCAACTTTGGGTGCACTCCAGAACTTTCACTGGGGAAAGTCTACACATTCGGCCATATTCACAAAATGTAACAGATAAAACCCAGGATAAACTTAAAGTAAAGAAACCATGTCTAGACAGAATGTAGTAGACATTTAAAAGTTCAAGGGTAAAGTTAGAAACCCACAAGAAATCCAGGAAATGGAAAACTATTCAAGCTGGAAAGGGAGAGTAGTCATGTGCGTAGAAGATGCTGGGACAACTTAGAAGTTTGAGGGAGTTTATGACATCACAGTGAACATGTCACCCAAGATGGCCTCATGGTTATAGTCTGAGGATTGTCCTAGGCTACGGCACTCAAGTTAGAGATACGCAGAAGAGAATTTAAAAACAGAAACCAGGCACTGAAACTTGAAGAGAGAGAATACATGCCAATTAAAGGGGTAAGAAAGAAGTCATTGTGAGGAAGCAATAATAGGGGGATAAGTGCTGAGTGGAGAACATTGTAATCTACTCAAGTGTATGGGGGAAGCCATGCTGATGCAAGCTTGAAACTCGATTTGAAATCAGAGGCTGGACTTGGGGCTTATCAGACCTACATTGTCCTTCTGCCTTAATCATAATCCAAAATTAAGAATGATCTCCTGAGGACACGGTAGACAATGATTGATGCTTCCTTTCCTATGCCCCTAGCATTCATTGAAGAGAAGTCTCACTTTCCATAGCTCTGGCATTACAGAGGCCCATTGGGTACATGCTAATGTGTCACAAGATATCTCTTTGAACCCTTGAAGGAATGGACCCCCGTCATGCTTCGTGTATGTCCCATTGTTTGACAGGGCTCCAGAATTGTTCTGAGAAACACCCTATTCCAGATGGCTTCGTTGCTTTGTGAGGGTTGCCCTACCAGGCTAGTATGCTTGGTTTGGCTTCAATGAAATTCTCTCCCCGTATCTCTTGAAGTAGAATGATTATTAATATCGTGTATTGACAGCATATGTAAGGAGGTTGGCTCAAAATTAGAACATTACAATTATGTTTATAGAAAAATAAACATGCCAGAGCTGAGGATGTAAATCGAACAAGTAAAACACTCTATAGAAATATAGTAAGCCAGTATCTAGACATAATCTAGTGGAACACTCAAGGATCGGGAGTAAAGTTCGAAACTTCCCAAATCCAGAAATGAGACAGAAAAGTATCTTACCTGGAGCGGAGTTCATCAGATTTCTCTAATATGTCTCGGAAACATAACGTCCGTGAAGGCGGTTGCCAGCACAACCTCGAATCTGGAGTTTCTGATCTCAGAATGTCAAAGCAAGCAAGACGACCACGTGTTCTCAGGGCTCAGTGTCACCTCGGCCAGGATAGCAGTTTCCTACAGGTGACCAATGGAAATTCCACGACAACACGCAACAATCACGAAAAGACTCAGACCTCGGCATATAGAACATAGGGTGATTACAGAAATACAAATGTCATAGCTTGCAATGAAGGAGAACGGACTGATAAGCCTATCGAAGAGAGATAGGTCAGAAAGACCGTAACGATTAGACTTTGGAAAAGAGAAAAAAATCCCTGAAAATGGAAGGCCAATAGAAATCACATCTGAATAATCCACAGTGAAAGACTTCAGTCATTAGACAGACTCTGACTGGACGTTTGAAAGTCCGAGAAAGTCACAACGCCAAAAACTGCAGTGAAGGTCAAACCTGGACTAACTGGGAAGGGTGAGTTATGGGACTGCTCCACGCGGGCTCTGAAAGCCTGCATCCACAAAGCTACACAGGACAGCAGACACACGATTCTGACAAATCCTCCGACATCACAGAGGGCCAGAAAAAGGAGCTGGCCTCGTCTACACAGGGCCAGAGGTGGGCTTAAGTAGCATATTCAAGTCACATCCCACTCAACTGCAGGTTGCCAATGGAACACGAAAGGGGCCGGCCAGTGGGGAAGTGGTGAAGTCCGCGCATTCTGGTTTGGAAGCCCGGCTTCGGCCACATGGAATCCTGCAGGTGAGCATCCTCACGGCTCGTCCAGCCATTCTGGGGCAGATGTGTGAGGTGGTGTAGAGGTAGATGGGAAGCGACATTAGACAGCTCCACTCTTCCACAGCAAATACAGCAGCATGGCCCGCAGATGTGAGCACAGCCATAAACTTCTGCCAAAACAAAGCCAATCGAAAGTTGCAAAGAATGAAAAATTGAACCTCAAAAAAGAAAGCATGCCAGTAAGAAGTAAAAGATATCTAGCAATAACCTTGGCCAAACAGGAGAAAGCTATGGAAACCGAAATCCAGCAAAGATTCTGGGGAAGAAACTCCGGAAGACACAAGGAGACGGAAGGCTATTCCGTGTTCTTCGAATGGAAGAACTAACACACTTGAAGCGTCCATACCGCATAAAGCCATCTCTGGATTCCATGCAGTCCCAGGCAAAGTCGCAGCACTATTTCCCACAGAAATGGAAGAGAGAATCCTAGACTTTCTATCCCGCAACAAAAGACTGAATAGCCAAAGGAATACTGAGGAAAACGGACAAAGCATCAGGCATCACACTTTCTGATTTCCAGATATAGGATGAAGTGCTAGGTACGGAAACAGCACAGCCTTGCGCCCAAAAGAGGCACACAGACCCATGGAACAGAATCGAGAGCCCAGAGGTCAACTGACACACGTATGGACAGCCCATTTTCGACCAGGGAGCCAAGAGGAGACAGCAGAGAAAGGAGAGTCTCGACAAGAAATGGTGCTGGGAAGACAGCACAGCCACATGGAACACAGTGAGAGTAGACCATGATGTTACACCAGGGACACACACCACCTCGAAATGGATTAAAGCCTTGAACGGAAGACTTGAAAACGTGCAGCTTCTAGGAGAAAACACAGGAAGCTTGCTCTTTGCCATCTGGCATAGCCACCTGTTTGGAAGAAGCATGTGAGACCGGGCAAGGGAAAGAAAGGAAACAAGAAACAAGCGGGGCTCCAACCAACGCAGAAGCTTCTGCCCAGCCAATGACACCATCGACTGAATGCAAAGACTGTCCAATGCAAAGGTTGGTCCAAAAGCCCAATTTGGGGCCGGGCTGTGGTGTAGCAGGTAAGTGCCCACATCCGCTTGGGCGGCCTGGGCTTCACCGGCTAGCATCACGCGTGCAGATCAGATTACTAGCATTAGGAAATACAGATTTCAAGGTCTGGTGGTCACAGAGATCATAAAGAAGTAGAAATGGTGAGGAGACCTTATCAGAATGCACCAGAAAAAGATCCACGAGAATATTACAATCTATGAACGCATAAGGAACACTTCCCCAAATGATGAAGGAAGGAAAACGTGAGACCTGCCAAGGTGGAATTGTCAGACTGCTAGGAGATCACACGATCAGTGTGCATCAGGGGAATGCCTGGGCAACTTCAACATGAGAGGGCCTCCCGGACGTTCTCTGGGGAAAGTCCACCCATTTGGCCATATCCACAAAAGATAAGAGATAAAACCCGGGATAAGCTTAAAGGAAAGAAACCGGTGTCTAGAGGGAACGTAGTAGACCCTTCAAGTCCTTGGAGAAAGTTAGAAACCGACAAGAAACCCAGAGCAAGGAAAACTATCCTACCTGCAAAGGGGGAGTAGTCAGATTGGGATGAGACGGCTCTGAAACACTGTGTGCATTGAGGTTGTCAGGACAACTTAGAATCTGAGGGTGTTTATGACATCACGGTGAACATGTCACCCAAGATGGCCGCATGTTTACAGTCCGAGGATTGGCCTAGTCTAGGACACTCAAGTGAGAGATACCCAGAAACAGCTTTTCCAAACAAAAACTTGAAAGGATCAAACAGACTCTGATTCAAGGGAGAAGAAAGGAATCATTGGGAACAAGCGATAATAGATGGACAAGCACTGAGAGGAGAACATTGTCACCTACTCAAGTAGATGGTGAGGTCGTGCAGATTCAATCTTGGAACTTGATTTGAAACAAGAGGCCAGACTTGGGGCTTATCAGACCTACATTGTCCTTCTGCCTTACTCATAATCCAAAGCACAGAATGATCTCTTGGGGACGTTGAAGAGAAGAATCGAGGACTCCTTTCATAGGCCCCTAACATCCTTTGAAGAGAACTCTACCTTTGCATAGCTCTGGCCTCACGGGGGCCCACGGGCTACATGCTAAGGTTTCCCAAGAGATCTCTTTGAAGCCTTGAAGGCATGGACGCCTGTCATGCTTGGGGTATGTGGCTTGGTTTGGAAGGGCTCTAGAAGTGTGCTGAAAAGCACCCTTTTCCAGAGGGCTTCATTCCTGTGTGAAGGCTGCCCTCCCAGGCTACAGTGCTCAGTTGGGCTCCAATGAAATTAACTCCCCCATCTCTTGCCGTAGAAGGAGTACTGATTTTGTATTTTGACACCATATGGAAGGAGGTTGACTGAAAACTAGAACATTACCATGATATTTAAAGAAAAATACACACGCCAGAGCTGAGGATGTCAATCAAACAGTAACAGACTCTGTAGAAATAAAGTAAGCCAGTATCTAGATGTAATCTAGGGGAGCGTTCAAGGTTCAGGGCTGAACATCGAAACTTCCCAAATCCAGGGAAAGAGACGGAAGGATTTCTCACCTGGAGAGAGGAATTCATCAGACTCATCGAATTTGTCTTGGAACCATTGTGTCCGTGAAGCTGGTTGCCAGGACAACGTCTAACCTGGAGTTTCTCATCTCACAATGTCAAATGAACCAAGATGGACACGTATCCTCAGTTCTCAGTTGGACATAAGCTAGGATAGCAAAGATTCCTTCAACTGACAGATGGAAATTCAAAGACAACATCCCACAATCACCAAAGCACCCACACGTCGGCCTACAGAACATATGGTGATTAAAAAAATACAGAATTCCTAACCTAGAATGAAGGAGAACCCACTGATAAGTATATCGAAGGGAGAGAGATCAGAAAGACCACTACGATTAGACTAAGGAAAGAAAACAAGCTCCCAGAAAATGGAAGGCAAACAGAAATCACACCTGAATACTCCACAGTGAATGAAGTCAGTGTTTACAAAGAGTCTGCTTGAACGTTTGAAAGTCCGAGAAAGTCACAACCCCCAAATTTGCAGTGAATGTCAAACCTGGGCTAACTGGGAAGGGTGAGTTCTCAGACTGCTCCAAGCTGGCTCTGAAACCCTGTGTCCATGATGCTTGCTGGGACAGCAGAGACCCAATTCTGACAAATCCCAGTGGACCGGAAAAACAACCTGGCCTCGTCTACACTGAACCACATTTGGGCTCAAGTAGCATATTCAAGTCCCATTCCCCTCAACTGCAGGTTGCCAATGGAACACGAAAGGGGCCGGCCAGTGTTGCATAGGTGACGTCCGCGTGTTCTGTGTAGGCAGCGTGTGGTTGGCCGCGTGGAATTCTGGGGGTGAGCCTCCTCACCGCTCGTGCAGCCTTTCAGGGGCAGGCGTCCGAGGTAGTGTAGAGGCAGATGGGAAGCGACGCTAGACAGGGCCAGTCTTCCTCAGCAAATACGGCAGCATTGCCAGCAGATATGAGCACAGCAGTAAACATCTGCCTAAACAAAACCAATTAAAAGTTGCAAATGATAGAAAAACTGAACCTCAAAAAAAAATAAAAGAATGCTTTAGAAGATTAAGGTATCTAGGAATAACCTGAGCCAAACAGGTGAAAGCTATGTAAACCGAGAAATAGCAAACCTTTGGGAAAGAAATTCCAGAGGACAAAAAGAAATGGAAGGGAATTCAGTGCTCTTGGAATGGAAGAAAACGAAGAAAGCATGAGGTATCATCACAATGATTCCTTTCCCATGCCTTGGATCAGCGTCTCATTGGTCTCTTCAAGTTTCTGTGCCCGGTTTCTGTTTGGAAAAGCAGTTTCTGGGTATCTCTCACTTGATTCTCCTAGCCTAGGCCAATCCTTGGACTGTAAACATGTGGCCATCTTGGGTGACATGTTCACCATGATGTCATAAACACACTCAGAATTCTAAGTTGTACTGACAACCTCCATGAACTCAGTGTTTCAGAGCCATCTCATACCAGCCTGACTACTCCCGTTTTCCAAGTAGGATAGTTTTCCCACTTCTGGATTTCTTGTCGGTTTCTAACTTTCTCCTCGAACTTTGAAAGGTCTACAACATTCCCTCTAGACACGGGTTTCTTTCCATGAAGGTTATCCCCGGTTTTCTCTCTTATCTTTTGTGGATGTGGCCAAACGGGTGGACCTTCCCCAGAGAAATTCCTGGAGCTCCTCCCAAGTTGAATTTGCCCAGGCAATTCTCTGATGCGCAATCAGTGTGTCATCTCCTAGGAATCTGACAATTCCACCTGGGCAGGTCACATGTTTTCCTTCCTTCATCATTTGGGAAATTGTACCTTATGCATTCATAGGTTGTAATATTCTCAGCGTTCATTTTCTGGTGTGTATTGAAAATGCCTCCTCAGAATTTCTACTTCTTTATGATCTCTGTGCCCACCATACTGTGAAATCTGTATTTCCTAATGCTAGCAATCTGATCTGCAACCCTGATGATAGCAGGTGATGCCCGGGCCGCCCAATCAGAACTTGGGCACTTACCTGCTACACCACAGGGCCGACCCTGAATTGGGCTTTTGGACAAACCTTTGGCCTGATCTTGGGACGATGTTGGCCTGCTTCGATCATTCGTGAAGGCAGTTAGTAACATCATGGACGGTAGCATTTTCCGCTGGTTCATGAGTTTAGCATGGAACACGTTCTCTTGGTAGTGTTCCTCTTCATCTCCTTGCAATGGTCTACCTTTCTGTAGCGTCCTTAAGCATTTTGAGGTGATTACCAATCCTTCGAAGTTCATCTTCTCTAATTTCCTACAGACTCCAAAGCTTTAAGCCGTGAACCTTAACGTCTTTTGGGAGTTTTGATTTTACGTGAATTGTTTGCCATAACCCAGCATTATAACATCCTATACCTTTCAGATCTACATCCTCATAGATTTAGACTTCTGTGTACGTTACATCATCTTCACCACCGTAAGCCTAATTACAGGCCCTCACCACACACTTGTGTCAAATCAACTATTTCTCCCTCTGGGCCCCGCCACCTTTCCCTCTGGGAACCAGAAATCCCATGTCACGTGCTACCTGTTTCTTGGTCCTTTTTTTCCTCTTCTCCTTGTAAGTGAGACCGAATGGTATTTGACCTTCCCTCTGGGACTTGTTTCCATTCCCCTAAAACCCTCAGGAGCCATTCTGTTGGTCACAAATGGCTGGAATGCTTCTGTTCCTGCAGCTGAGTGCCATGCCGTTGTGTGGCTATAGCCCATCTTTCTTGTCCCTTGATGGGCACCAGGGAGGCTTCCCTGTCTTCAATATCGGGAGTAAGGCTTTGGTGAGCACAGCGGTGCATGGATCTCTGTGCATTAGCGTTTGCACGTTCTTTGGATATATATGCCCCAGAGGAGTACCTGGATCATGTGGTAGATGGATTCTGAAAATTCTGAGGGGATTCCACACCACTTCGCGTAGTGGCTGCACCGGTTTACACTCCCACCAGCAGTGCAGGAGGCTTCCCTTCTTTCCACCTCCTCTCTGAAACTTGTTGGTTCCTGTCTTCATCCTTATAGGCATTCTGACCACTGTGAGCTGCTATCTCAGTGCCGTTCGTATTTGCATTGAGCACAGACTTAATGATGATGAGCATGTTTTCATACAGCCTGTTGTCCATCTTTCTATCTTCCTGGGAGAGCTGTCTGTTTCCATCTTTTGCCCAAGATTTATTTGGATCATTGATTTTTCTCCTGTGGAGACGTATGACTCCATTGCATCTTTGGCTATTCACCCCTTCTCCGATGTTTGGTTTTCAAACCTGCTGTCGCAGTTGTTGTGACGTCTTTGCACTGCGTCGATGGTGTCGTTGCCTGGGCAGAAGCTTCTGTGTTGGATGGAGTCCCGCTTGTTTCTTGTTTCCTTTGTTGCCCTTGCCCAGTCACACATGCTTCTTCCAAATAGGCGGCCAAGCCAGAAGGCAAAGAGCAAGCTGCCTGCGTTTTCTCCTCGAAGTGTCATGGTTTCAAGTCTTCCATTCAAGGCTTTAATCCATTTCGAGGTGGTGTGTGTGCCTGGTGTAACATCACGGTCTACTCTCATTGTGTTACATCTGGCTGTGCAGTCTTTCCAGCACCATTTCCTGTCTAGAGTCTCTTTTCTCCGGTTTCTCCTCTTGGCTCCCTGATCGAAAATCGGCTGTCCATAGATGTGTGAGTTGATTTCTGGGCTCTCGTTTGTGTTCCATGCAGCTGTGTGCCTCCTTTTCAGGCCAGGCTGTGCTGTTTTGGTACCTAGCTCTTCGTCCTACATGTGCAAGTAAGAAAGTGTGATAATTGCTGCTTTGTTCGTTTTCCCCAGGATTCCTTTTGCTATTCAGTGTCCTTTGTTGCTGGATAGAAACTTTAGGATTCTCTCTTCTATTTCTGTGGGAAAGATTGCTGCAACTTTGACTGGGACTGCATGGAATCCAGACATTGCTTTGTCGACAAAAATAATCCATAACCAATCTGTAAATGAAAATTTGGGGGAGTTTATTCTGAGCTTCAATCTGAGGATTATAACCCAGGGCCTTTCTACCCAAAGGAAGAAAGAGCATCAGAGAAGTGGGGTGCACAGACTGGTTGTATTCCCCTCATAGAGGATGTTTCACATAGGATTGAAATGTCCCATTTACAATAGTCGCGAGACTGCTCTGTTGGCACAGCGATTGATGGAAGTAGCAGGTAGGTCTTCTGTCTCAGTGAACACAGTAGGGTGGCAGTCTGTTGTCTATAGCTGACTGGTCACAGGTGAGCTGGGTGGTCAAAGGTGAGTGCAGCAATCAGTTCCTAGCCTAGGGAGAAATGCTTATGCCTAAAGAAATGCTAATGTGGGGGGAAGTTGCACCTTTATCTCAACAGCCATAGGAAATGTCTAAGCAGATATGCAATGCGTGCTAAATAGCCATAGTCAGGCCCTTTTGGAAAAAACAAAATCAGGCCGAATTAGGTCTATACCAAATGGCTTCCTCATATAGTCCAATATATCCAATTGCTTCCCATTTTTCTTTGAGCTTTATGCCGTATGGACGTTTCAAGTGTGTCCGTTGTTGCATTAGAAGGGCACGGAATAGCCTTGCGTTTCCTTGTGTTTTGTGGAATTTCTTTCCCCAAAACTTTGCTAGTTTTTGGTTTCCATCGCTTTCTCCTGTTTGTCCAAGGTTATTCGCAGATATCATTTTCTTCTCACTGGCATGGGGTTTTTTTGAGGTTCAGCTTTTCTATTCTTTGCAACTTTTAATTGGTTTTGTTTGGCAGAAGTTTATGGCTGTGCTCAAATCTGCTGGCCGTGCTGCTCTCATTGCCGAGGAAGAGTGGCGCTGTCTATCATCGCTTCCCATCTGCCTCTACACTAGCTCACACGCCTGGCCCAGAATGGCTGGACGAGTGTTGAGGAGGCTCACCCCCAGGATTCCACACGGCAGACCCTGGCCTGCCGACCCAGAACACGTGGACTTCACCGCTGGCCCACTGGCTGGACCCTTTCGTGCTCCATTGGCAACCTGCGGTTGAGGGGAATGTGACTTGAATATGCTACTTGAACCCAACTCTGGCGCTGTGTAGATGAGACCAGGCTGTTTCTGTGGCCCACTGTGATGTCGGAGGATTTTTCAGAATCGTGTCTCTGCTATCCAGTCTAGCTTGGTGGACACAGGGTTTCAGAGCACACGTGGAGCAGTCTCATAACTCACCCTTCCCAGTTAGGCCAGGTTAGACCTTCCCTGCAGTTTTTGGGGTTGTGACTTTCCCGGACTTTCAATCGTTCAAGCAGAGTCTGTCTAAAGACTGACATCTTTCACTGTGGATTATTGAGGTGTGATTTCTGTTGGCCTTCCATTTTATGGGACCCTGTTTTCTTTTCCATGTTCTAATCGTCATGTTCTTTATGAGCTTGTGCTTAGACATGCTTATCAGTGCGTTCTCCTTCACTCCATTTTAGGAATTTTGTATTTCTTTAATCACCATATGTTCTGTAGGCCAAGGTGTGAGTCCTTTCGTGACTGTTGGGTGTTGTCCTGGAATTTTCATCATTCACTTGAGGGAATCTTTGCTATCCCAGCCTAGATCCAACTGAGCACTGACTACACGTGGTCATCTTGGTTCGTTTGACATTGTGAGATGATAAACTTCAGGTTCGAGGTTATCCTGGCAACCACTTTCATGGGCCCAATGGTTCCGACACAAATTAGATGAATCTGATGAATTCCTCTCTGCAGGTGAGAGACCTTCTGTCCCTTCTCTGGATTTGGGAAGTTTCGAGCTTGACCACTGATCCTTGAACTTTCCACTAGATTACGTCTAGATACTGGCTTACTTTATTTCTACAGGGTTTGTTATTTGTGTGATTTACATCCTCAGATGTGGCATGTTTATTTTTCTTTAAGTATAATGGTAATGTTCTAATTTTCTGCCATCCTCTCTACGTGTGGTTTCAAAACACATAATCAATACTCCTTCTACGGTAAGAGATATGGGGAGAGAATCTCACTGATCCCACTGAGCCCTGTAACCTGGGAGGCCAGCCTTCACAAAGGATGGAAGCCCTCTGCAAAAGGGTACTTTTCAGCACACTTCTAGAGCCCCTCCAAACCAAGAGACATACCCAAGCATGGCAGGGGGCCATTCATTCAAGGCATCAATGAGCTCTCTTGTGACATATTGGCATATACCCAGTGGGCCCCCGTGACTTGAGAGCTGTGGGAAGTGAGAATTCTCTTCAAGAATGCTAGGGGCATAGGAAAGGAGGCCTCGATTCTTCTCTTCAATGTCCTCAATTGATCATTCTTGACTTTGTATTATGGGTAAGGCAGCAGGACAACGTAGATCTGGTAAGCCCTGGGTCCGGCCTCGTTTTTCAGAACACATTTCCAGCTTGAATCAGCATGGCCTCCCCAGACTTCCATAGATGACAATGTTGTCCTCTGAGTACTTGACCCTCTATTGTCTCTTCTTCCCAATGATTCTTTTCTCATCCCTTGAATTAGCATCTCTTTGATGGCTTCAAGTTTCTGTGCCCAGTTTGTGTTTGAAAAAGCTGTTTCTGTGTACCTCTCACTTGAATATCCTAGCCCAGGCCAATCTTCGAGCTGGAAACCTATGGCCAATTTTGGTGACATGGTCACCATGATGTCATAAACACACTCAGAAATCTATGTTGTCTTGTCAACCTCCATGAACACAGTGTTTCAGAGCCATCTCATACCAGTCTGGCGACTCCCCCTTTCCCGGTGCGATAGTTTTCCTTTTTCTGGACTTCTTGTCGGTTTCTAACTTTATCCTCGAACCTTGAAAGTTCTACTACATTCCTTCTAGACAGTGGTTTCTTTCCTTTAAGATAGTCCTGGGATTTATCTCTTATCTTCTGTGGATGTGGCCAAATGTGTGGACTTTCCCCACAGAAAGTCCTGGAGTCCCTGCAAAGTTGAAGTTACCCAAGCAATCCTCTGATGAGCAATGATCTTGTCAACTCATAGCAGTCTGGTGTTTCCACCTTGGCAGGTCAGATGTTTTTCTTCCTTCATCATTTGGGGAAGTGCACCTGATGTCTTCATAGATTGTAATATTCTCATGGTTCATTTCCTGGTGTTTATTCATAAGGTATCCTCACAATTTCTACTTCTTCATGATCTCTGTTGGCACCATACCTTGAAATTTATATTTCCTAATGCTCCTAATCGGACCTGCACCTGAGATGCCAGCCTGCCAGTCCCAGGCCGCCCAAGGGCAACATGGACACTTACCCACTATACCAGAGGGCTGGCCCTGAAGTGGACTTTTGGACCAACCTTTGGCTTGAACTTGGGAAGATGTTGGTCTGCATTGATTATTCGTAAAGGTAATTAGCAGTAACCTCATGGACAGCAACATTTTCAGTTGGCTCAGGAGTTTAGCACGGGTCAGGTTCTGTTGGTAGTGTTCCTCTTCATCTCTTAGCAATGGTCTACATTTATGTTGCATCATTAAGCATTTTGAGGTGATTATCAATCCTTTGAAGTTCATAATCTCTAAACTCTTTCAGCCTGCAAACTTTATCCCTTAAACCTGCTTGCCTTTATGGAGTTTTGATTTTAGGTGAATTTATGTCCATAACCTTGCATTAGAAAATCCTATAGCTTTCAGATTTACATCCTCATAGATTTAGACTTCTGTGTATGCTACATCTTCTTCCCCACAGTAAGCCTAATTACAGGCCCACACCCCACACTTGTGCCTAATCAACTCTTTCTCCCACCGTCCACTGCCACCCGTTCCCTCTGGGAACCACCAATCCCATATCACGTTCTACCTGTTTGTTGGTCCTTATTTTAATCTTCTGCTTGTAAGTGAGATGCGATGGTGTTTGATTTCTCCCTTGGGTTTGTTTCAGTTCCCCTCCCACCCTCAGGAGTGACTCTGCAGTCACAAATCGCTGGACTGCACTCTTTCTTACAGCTGAGTGTTTTGCCTTTGTGTGGATATAGCCCAACTTCCTTCTCCATTGGTCCTTTGATGGGCACCAGTGTGGCTTCCAAGTCTTGGATATCGGGAGTAAGGCTGTGGTGAACACAGCAGGGCACGGATCTGTGTGCATTAGTTTTTCGAAGTTCTTTGGATAAACACGCTGGAGAGGAATAGCTGGATCATATGTTAGATGGATTTGGAAATTTCTGAGGCAATTTCACATGGCTATGCCTAGTGCCCTCACCGGTTTGCACTCCCACCAGTGGTGCAAGACTCTTCCCTTCTCTCCACCTTCTCTCTGACACTTGTTTCCTGTTTTGTTCCTTATAGCCATTCTGAACACAGGGAGCTGTCATCTCATTGTCGTGAGGATTTGCGTTGGCCTTATACTTAATGGTGTTGAACATGTGTTCATACAGCTGTTGGCCACCTTTCTGTTTTCTTGGCGTAAATCTCTGTTTCCATCTTCTGCCCAGGTTTTAATGGGCTTGTTGTTTTTTCTCTTGTGGAGACGTGTGTGGTCATTGTGTCTTTTGGCTATTCAGCCCTTCTCAGATGTGTGGTTTGAAACATCCTCTCCCTGTTTTCGTGCTGTCTTTGCATTGAGTGGATGGTTTCCCCGGCTGGACAGAAGCTTCTACATTGGATGGAGTCCTGCTTCTTTCTTCTTTTCTTTGTTGCCCTTGCCCAGTCACACATGCTTCTTCCAAATAGGCGGCTACCCCAGATGGCAAAGAGCAAGCTGCCTGTGTTTTCTCCTAGAAGTTTCACTGTTTCAAGACTTCCGTTGAAGGCTTTAATCCATTTCGAGGTGGTGTGTGTGCCTGGTGTAACATCATGATCTACTCTTATTGTGTTACATGTGGCTGTGCAGTCTTCCCAGCATCATTTATTTTAGAGACTCTCCTTTCTCCACTGTCTCCTCTTGCCTTCCTCATTGCACATGTGCTCTCCATATATGTGTGAGTTGACCCTTGGGATCTCCATTCTGTTCCATTGGGGTTTGTGCCTGTTTTTGGGACCAGGCTGTGCTGGTTCGGTAGCAAGCGCTTCGTCCTACATGTTGAAATCAAAGTGTGATACGTCCTGCTTTGTTCGTTCTCCTCAGAATTCCTTTGGGTATTCATGGTCCCTTGTTGCTGGATAGAGACTTTAGGATTTTCTCTTCTATTTCTGTGGGAAAGATTGCTGCAAATTTTACTGGGGTTGCATGCAACCCAGAGATTGCTTTATCCATTGCAGACGTTTCAGGTGTTTCAGATCTTACATTCCTAGAGCACAGAATACCCTTCTGTTTCTTTGTGTTTTCTGGAATTTCTTTCCCTAAAGCTTTGCTAGTTTTCGGTTTCCATAGCTTGCACCTGTTTGTCTAAGCTTATTCCTAGGAATCTTATTCTTCTTACTTGCATGTTTTTTTCCCAGAGGTTCAGTTTTTCTATTCTTTGAAACTTTTCATTGGTTTTGTTTTGGCAGATGTTTATGGCTATGCTCACATCTGGTGGTGATGCTGCTGTATTAGCTGGGCAAGAATAACACTGTCTAATGTTGCTTCCCATCTGCCTCTACACTACCTTGGACACCTGCCCCAGAATATCTGGACCATCGGTGAGGAGGTTCACCTCCAGGATTCTGCATGGTCTGCCCTGGGTGCCGACCCAGAATTTGCGGACTTCACCACTGCACCACTGGCCAGCACCTTTCATGTTCCATTGGAAACCTGCCTTTGATGTGGAATGTGAGTTGAATATGCTATTTGGGACAAATCTTGCACTGTGTAGACGAGGCCAGTTTGTTTTTCTTCTCCACTGTGATGTCAGAGGATTGCTCAGAATTGTGTCTCTGCTATCACAGCAAACATCATCGACACAGGTTTTCAGAGCCAGATTTTAACAGTCTCATAACTCACCCTTACCAGTTAGCCTAGGTTTGACATTTGCTACAGTTTTTGGGTTTGTGACTTTCTCTGCCTTTCGAACGTTCAGGGAGTGTCATCTAAAACGGACATCTTTCATTGTGGATTATTCAGGTGTGATTTCTGTGTGCCTTCCATTTTCTGGGACGGTTTTTTGTTTTCCATGTTATAATTGTTGAAATGGGCTCAGCGAGCTGAAGACTGGAATGAAAGATTTCTCGGAATTTGAAGGTCTGGCACTGGTGCTCTTTTATTTAGAGAATAGTATGGGATGGCATGGGGACAGGACCCATGGGTAGTGAAGAGTTGCTGCTGCTCCCTGGGGATGGGACCCATGAGCAGTCAAAGCTCCTGCTGCTACCCTGAGTTGAGGGTTAGGGCAAGTTTTATAAGTCATGGGTACATGATTTATTTTTACTGGAAAAAGAAATGATGTGGTAAAATGTCTTTAAATGATTTCAGTGCAGACGGAGTCTGGTTATTGTGCAGTCATATAACTTTAGATATGGATCTGGCCCTGTAGATCAGCACGTAGGTGAGGATGCGCTGGGCTTCTCTCCCTGAGTCAGCCGTCATTCCACCTGCTCATATAGTTTGGCGTGTAGGCCAGATCACCTTGGGCTTCCCTAGCTGGGGCAGGCTTAATCCACATCATAAACACCCCCTGTACCCATTTGGACTGGAGAGGTTTGGGGATATGGACGATGGTCAGTCTTCTGTAACTACTTATGGCTGTACAAGGTCGCAGAGCTGTCCCTAAATGGGGTCATAGGTACAGGTAGGATGTTCAGTGGACTGGAAGGCTTCACCGGTGGAGTTCAAGGCTGACAAAGTATACAGAGCATCTGGAGACGAGAGAATCATTTGACGAGAGGTGGTCCAGGAGGTGAAACTTTTTTCACATGTGGAAGACAGACAATGAAACAGACAACAAACTATAATAAGAAATACAAGCAGTATGTTTAACCCAATGTATAACGTATTGAAGTAGTGCAAAAACCTGGTCCTGACTTGGAGTTCAACCAATCGTTTAGAGTTAGGGTTGATAAGACATGGATTTAACTTGGTGGTTGGGACAGGAAGCCAGAAATATTTTGATGGTAGTCAGGAATATAGACACAACATTCAGTTTTTATAATGGCATAGGTGCCCCCTTGTGCTGCTGTCAAGACATCCAGTGTCATTTGGATTTGGAGGACTGCCTTACACATTTGGGATACTTCTAAACTGAGCAGCGAAGTGCTATGTTGTACATCATTTAATGCCTTCATAATAAATTTGTTTAGGACTTCCATGTGCAAGACGACACTTTTGATTCCTAAGTGGGGAAGGAAAATTGCGGAAAGATGGTCCTACCAGTGGAAGACAGACCTGGTTCAGCGCTGCTGCAGGTTGGGTAGGATAGCAGGAGGAGATGTAGTAAATGTAGTTCTACCCTGCATCCAGACAAAGCCTAGTGTGCATCGTGCAATCCATTTAGGTGGCAGCCAAGGCCATAAATTGGAGCCGCATAGCCACTGAGCACTATTAGGGACTAACCAAAGCGTGCTGGGCTGTCTATGCCAGTCAGTCCCAAACCAATCAGTACTTTTTTAAGACTAGGATATGAGAACACATATAACAGCGAATTTTTCCCATAGGTCGGCTGTTATTTGGCCATGTATCACAGGTGTGATTGCTTTGTTTCCAACAGAGAGTGACCTTTTACTGAGTTGAGCACTAGTAGGAGTGAACCAAATACATTCATCCCAAATTTCATATGGTCCATCCTGTGTGTATTGATAAGTTGGGGACTTTCCCTTTGGAACTTGTTGTTTCAGATCCACCTGTAACAAGGCAAATCTAGTTAGTATTTGGGGAGTAGTTTTAAAGGAAAATGTTTGATTGTGGCCAGGGAACTCGCAGGTGTCACACATAGATGAGCACAAGGAGACACTATGATTAGTAATAGATGAATCTTGTGGATGAAAAGAGCTAGAATCTAATATCCATGAATGCCCACTATAGCTTCTACAGAAACATAATTTTTTCCTCTCTTAAATCACCCTCATTTTTACAAAAGATAGCCAAATCAGGATTAACAGGTTTGCAAGTAAAGTGTAGTTTCAATACAACTTGCTCCAATTATTTACATAACAGCTCCAAGAATAGCAATTGTTTATACAGGCTTTTTTAAGTATGCTTTGCTGGAAATTTTTATGAGGAATCAGAGATTGAACTGTGAAGGCCTCTAGAGGCCAGAAAAGCCAAGCCAAGGATTTGCCATCAGATTTTGCCTGCAGTACTTACAGATTTGAGTGGAGTTCTCTTTCAGGTCCCCCAAAGTATTCGGTGGTTACTTGCTCCTGCCAGATAAGCACGCTTCCTTACTTAACAGGTAAGATTGCCAGAATCTCTGTAAACAAGGTACCAGGACCGTGTTTCTGAGTGGCTGTATTCCAGAAAGCCCAATCTTTGTTCCTGAAATGCTGTCTTGTCATATCTGAGCCTGTATGTTTCAAATATGACATTCCAGTCAAAGCCTTGGTAATATAACCAATGTGTCCTGTTATAAGAAGAACAGATTCTTATGGAACTTATGCAAATATTGCCACGAAATGACCATACTCAATCACAAAGGGTTTGACAATTCCTTAGGGATAAGGTAGGGAGAAAAAGATGAATGTTTCAGTTTTGCTCATAAAGGTATAATTTCACCAAATTGCTGTAAGTCAAAGTTAGCAGAAGAGAAAAGAGAAAAAGATTTCCCTCATTATGAGAAAACAAAACAACACATCAAAACTCAACAATATTTGAAACAGAAGTCCTAAAAAATTATAATCCTCCTCATCAGTTCACACAGTCCTGTATAATCAATTCTTGAGCTGAATCTTCTGTCAGCAGATCGAGGAGCTTAGTTTCTGTTACAATTCTGTAGTTTCTTACTCGGCTCAGTTTTACAGTCTGAAAGTTTATCAGAAACCTGTAGTTTAGATCCTCTGCGTCAGAATCCTTTCCCGGAATATCTCAGAAGATGAAACATATTTGCAAAAGAAAAAAGCATCAGAGAAAAACAACAATTATCTGCAAATGGACAAAGGACTCAAAAGGGCAATTGACAAAGAAACTTGGATACTTCTGTGACATATGACCCTTCCAGATAATAAGTGGACTTATGACTGATAACCAGGACAGATCAGAATCTTAGGAATTCTATATAATTTGAAGACATCTATATTAATAACATTTACACATCTAATACCACCGAAGAATATCTATCATCACTTGTTTCACAATGTTTCCCATGTAATTTAATAGAAAAAATAAGCCTAATTAGTTTAATGTTTTCCTCCTTACTGGAACAGAGAGCAAATTTCTTTGAGAAGTCTCAGGGGCCCTCTGAAAATCCTCAGAGTAATTTCTCCTCTGTCCACCAGGTCAAAAGAAAGACTTCATTCAGGATTTGAATATTTTTGAGGGAGAAACTTGTCAAAACATATCCAAGTTTTTAAAATGCTTCTTCAAATAGGAAACAACACTCACTGTGAAACAATGCTCAGGTATCTATTCAAAGTGATGACAGAAAGAGTCAAAAATCTTAAGAGTGACCTCAGTCATTATTTTCACAAAACACATTTCTCTCTTAGGTAGACTTACTCAAAGAAAAAGCTTTTATAACCTCTTTACCAAGAGCAGATCCAAAGTTCAAGAAAAAGTATCCTTTTAGAGAAAACCAAATTTCAATTTCTGCACCTACTTATTTTGAACATTCAAACTCATTCACTTAATTGAACTTACTTTAGTCTACTTGAGTAGGCATAAAACTCCTTTCAGAATTTCTACTTCACAAACCTTCTTCAACTTTCTTTTTCGTTTTCAGAATGTGTCAACAACTTTCTTTTTTCCTTTCTAGTACATTAGGACAAATTTATCTTTTTTCACCCATCAAACAAAAATATTTCCATTCTTTATACCTTTTTTACTGACAGCATACATTTTAACTTCCCTGAATACAGAGCTCTTTTCCTTATTAATTTCCTGTAGCTTTAATTCCATAAGTTAATTAGAACTTTTAAGCCTTAACAGATCTACTAAACACTAAAAAGTAAGCAATTATGAATTGTCTTTTATATCAGCATTCTAAACACTTCATAACTTTAGAAACATGCAGCTTTACAATAAAACACAGGCATGCTTTTTGATACCCCCACACGCTTTTAGCCTCTTCCATAAGAAGCCCAAAGTAGATAACTTAGATATGTTTATTAATAATGATTCAGTGTTTCATCCTATCCAAAAGTGACCCGCATATTCATCTTTTTATCATTTAACTTAACTTTGCAAAACTCAAGATTGTTACACAGAAAAATTTTGAAGCTGTTTTGTTTCAACAAGTATACTGACCATAAAAGTTATTGTACTCACCTTTATGAGTTTTAGGTATTTAAACCATTTGTTTCCAACAACCATGTTCAGATTACCTATGGAAACCTCATGAGGAATTAGACAAAACTGGTCATCATTTAAAGCTATTATTTTACTGACAAATTTAAGAAAGTGAACTTATATGACTAGATAACCCAGGCTGAATGCCTGCATCCTATGCAAATACCGACAACTCTGACAACAAGATAATTTTCAATCAAACCAACAAACTTTAACAAGCTTTCATTTACCAAAGGTTAATTCACATCACGTTAACTTTGAAAGGCACTGAGTTAATTTCTACTACATTTAGAATTTATGTAAGCACTTTCTTTAAGCCAACTAAACAGAGATCTTAATTTTGGCCATACCATCCAGGGGTAAAAATATCACACATATAATGTACACATAGACACACATAGACAGAGACTGTACAACCATTGTTTTAAAAACTACTCCAGTGAATCAGGTACAATAATATAAAGCTCACCAGTTATGAATCCACACTTTGTTTTGAGCCTTTTTACTAATACTTATGGAGAAGATCCTCGAGATGGTAGACTTTTAGCAAGGGCGCACTTATGACCATTTATCATTTCCCCTCCTTTTTTTTTTTCACTCCTAAGAATGAGTGATGGGCTACATAGTGGTTCCTTCAGAGGGGGAATGAGAATCCTTTTCATCATAAAGGAAGTAGGTGGAATCTGAACTGCCTCTAGAGCTGTCTTTCCAGTCTTGCAAGGATTTTGTAAGGACAGTTGCTCTTGATTTCTCAGAAACTGGACTGAAACATGAAGGACATTCTAGGTTGATCTACCTGTCCAACTGCACCAGAAAGGCACAGAGATACATCACAAATTTTCTCCCAGATGAAGTTTCTGGGGTATACCCATACAATTGAAAGTGTTTCTAATTAGTTAGAATGACCCGAAGTGGTGAGTCTCTTGGGATGCTTACGTCATTCCCCATGGCAGTAAAGCCAGTGTCGGACTGACAGTGAACTGGACAAGGGTGCAGTGCCTACAAAGGCCTGGAACATGCTGGAGGCCGGAGCTCCCAGTACCCGGTTTGAGATTTAAGTCCCTTGCAAAATATTTTCAAGTTTTTCAATTTTACAGAATGTCCAGGTTCTGGTCAAGTCCAGCCTGAACTTAAGCTCGACTTGGTGACAACAGAGGACACGATGAGCAAAACAAAGAAATTAAAAGAAGACACCAGACCTCACCCACATGGCCGTTCCCAGAGGGTTATCATGATAAAAGTCACACAACAGTTCCCATGCTGGGGCACACTACCCTAGCATGACAGTTCACAGAATAAATCGCAGGTCTCCTAACCTCATAGCCCATTCAGTAGGTGACTAAAATACTCAATGAGTCAACCGCCAACAGAGGGCACCCTACTTGGCATCACCGGGGTGATCAGACCCAGAAAGCCAAAGTTGGGGCTCCCAGTGTTGGAGGACTTGACTCTTGAAAGATTTCTTTGTTTCCCAGTTGCAAAGCTCAAAAGGAGACGAAAATGGCCATTGTAACTCTAAGTAAGATGAGACAGGTCCATTACCTTGAAAATCCCCCCTGAACCTAGGGAAGCATCCTACCTGTTGTTCTTATGGTGGGGTGCCTATAGCAAGGGGTGATGGGGGTGTCCCCCAGAATTGCATCCCTTGGATACCTTCCCTGCTATGCCTGGCAGTAACAGGTGCCTGGTGAACATCTTTCCTATTCTGCCTGGAAGTAATAGGTGCCTGGTGAGTGGTCCCCAAGAGAAAAGGAGAAGTTTAAGAGAGAACATGATGGAGAGAAATAGTGAAGAAGTTTCCGCCACGCTGGCGTCATTCTACCCAATTGCGTGTTGGAGCCATTCTCCAAAGAAGGGTTTCCAATACTCAGCCAAAGGTTAGACGTTGGTAATTTCCCTGAACTGAAGTCCCGATTGGGACATTCACACAGTTCAGATGGTCAAGTGCATGGGAGGTGTCCCAATCCAGCTTTAGTGATAGAAACCTTCCACGAGAGTCTTGGAGATTGCCAACCATCCTAATGACTTAAATGGCTGACCCATTCCCACGTAAACTTTATGTATTAGAGATAGGGTCAGGAAGGAATGGATTAATTCATTCTACATCACTCTTAGGCTTAAGGTACTGATTCTCTTCAAGCTGAATGCCAGATTTGCATCATAGAGTAGCCATGGGCAGCAAACACGAATTCATACAGCTATTCAAGACAGTTCCTGATGGAGAAATGAATTTAGATCCATCCTCGAAAAAGAGAAAGGCACAAGGAAGGAAAGGTCACTTACCAGAATTCGAGCTCACAAACCAATGAAGCACGTTCCCCATATGGGCCACAAGATATGATGTGGGGTCGGCAAGCTCAAGAGTTGAAAATAAGATTTCTTGGACCCTCAAGGTCTGGCAGTGGTGCTCTTTTATTTAGAGAATGATACAGGATAGCATGGGGACAGGACCTATGGGCAGTGAAGAGCTGCAGGCATGGGGACAGGACACATGGGCAGTGAAGAGCTGCTGCTGCTGCTGCATTGGGAAAGGACCCATGGGCAGTCACAGCTCCTGCTGCTGCCCGTAGTTGAGGTTAAGGACTAATTCTATCAGGCATGGGTACGTGACTTATTTTTCCTGGAAAAAGAAAAGATGATGTAAAAAGTCATTAAATGATTTCAGTTCAGATGGGTTCTTCTTATTGTGTGGTCATATAACACTAGATACGAAACTGGACCCATAGATAGGCATGTAGGTGAGCATGACCTGAGCTTCTCTCACTGGGGCACCTCTAATTCATACCAAAAGAAATTCAACGGGTCATATAGTTCTGCATGTTCACCAGCTAACCTTGGGCTTTCGAATGGGGGCAGCCTTAATCCACATCAATCCTCATGGTCTTTCACAGCTGTCTCCCATAGATATGCTCATCAGTGTGTTCTCCTTCATTCCAAGTTAGGAATTTTGTATTTCTTTAATCACCATATGTTCTCTAGGCCGATGTGAGTGCTTTCGTGATTGTTGGGTTTTGTCTTTGAATTTCCATCGTTCACTTGAAGGAATCTTGGCTATCCTAGCCTATGTCCAACTGAGCACTGAGAACACGAGGTCATCTTAGTTGGTTTGACATTCTGAGATCAGAAACGCCAAATTCTAGTTTGTCCTGGCAACCACCTTATGGACATTATGTTTCTGAGACAAATTAGACAAATCTGATGAATTTCTCTCTCCAGGTAAGATATTTTTATGTCTTTTTTTCTGAATTTGGGTAGGCTAGACCTTGACATCGGATCCTTCATTGTTCCAGTAGATTATGTCTAGATACTGGTTTACTCTATTTCTGTAGGGTTTGCTAGTTGTTTGGCTTACGTCCTCAGCTTTGGCATGTTTATTTTTCATTAAATATAAGTGTAATGTTCTAATTTTCAGCCAACTTCCTCACATACGGTGGTAAACCACATAATCAATACTTTTCTATGACAAGAGATAGGGGGAGAGAATTTCATTGGGGCCAAATAAGCATTTTAGCTTTGATGGCAGCCTTCACTTTGGATTGGTGGTTCCCAGAGGGAAAGAAAGAATCCAAAAAGCTGTGCAGATTTCCGGCATAAAGCTTTTGAGGCTGAAAGAGATTAGAGAAGATAAACTTTCAAGGATTGTGAATCTCCTCCAAATGCTTAATGATGCTACAGAAAGGTAGACCATTGCAAATATATTAAGAAGAATACTACAAAGACAACGTGTTCCATGCTAAACTCATGAATCAAGGGAAGATGTTACCTTTTGTGAGGTTACTACTCATTACCTTCATGAATAATCACAGCAGGCCAGCTTCTTCCCAAGTTCAGGCAAAAGATTGGTCCAAAAGTAAAATTCAGGGCCAGTCATGTGTTCTGGTGTGTAAGAGCCCACGTTCCTAGTCTGTGGCCTGGGAGTCATGGATTCGCATCACAGGTGCTGATCAGATTAGTAACATCAGGAGAGATAGATTTCATGGTATGGTGTGGGCAGAGATCATACATAAGTGGAAATTGTGAGCAGACCTTATAGATATGCACCAGGAAAACAACATGAAAATATTGCAATCTATGACGCATCTGGTAGACTTCTCAAATACAGAATGGAGGAAGTGATGTGACTTGCATAGGTGGAATTGTCGGACTGCACAAGATGACACGATCATTGAACATCAGAGGATTGGCTGGGCAACTTCAACTTGGGAGGGACTCGTGGACTTTTTCTGGGGAAAGTCTACATATTTGGCCATATCCACAAAATGTGACAGATAAAACCAAGGATAAACTTAAAGTAAAGAATTCAGTGTCTAGAGAGAATGTAGTAGACATTTAAAAGTCCAAAGATAAAGTTATAAACAGACAAGAAATCAAGGAAATGGAAAACTATCAGACTGGTATCAGATGGCTCTGAAATACTGTGTGCATGGAAGATGCCGGACAACTCAGAAGTTTGAGGGTGTTTATGACATCACAGTGAACATGTCACCCAAGATGGCCCCATCTTTATAGTCCGAGGATTGTCCTAGGCTACGATACTCAAGTGAGAGATACCCAGAAAAGAATTTAAAAACAGAAACCAGCACTGAAACTTGAAGAGTTAGAATTGCTGCTGATTAAAGGGATAAGAAAGAAGTCATTGAGGAGAAGCAATAAATAACAGACAGACAAGCACTGAGTGGAGAACATTGTGATCTTCTCAAGAATATGCGTAGGCCATGCTAATTCAAGCTTGAAACTTGATTTGAAACCAGAGGCTGGACTTGGGTCTTATCAGACGTACAAATTCTCCTGCCTTAATCATAATCCCAAATCAAGAATGATCTCCTGAGGACATTGTAGAGAAGGATCGATGCTTCCCTTCCTATGCCCCTAGCACTCATTGAAGAGAAGTCTCACTTTCCATACCTCTGGTTTTATGGAGGCCCACTGAGTACATGCTAATGTGTCACAATACATCTCTTTGAACCCTTGAAGGACTAGAACCCCATCATGCTCCAGGTATGTCGCATTGTTTGGCAGGGCTCCAGAAGTGTGCTGAGAATCACCCTTTTCCAGAGGGCTTCATTGCTTTGTGAGGGATGCCCTACCAGGCTAGTGTGCTCAGTTTGGCTCCAATGAGATACTCTCCCCCATCTCTTGGAGTAGAATGAATACTGATGACGTGTATTGACACCATGTGAAAGGAGGTTGTCTGAAAATTAGAACATTACAATTATCTTTATAGAAAAATAAACATGAGGTTGTAAATCAAACAAATAACACACCTTATAGAAATACAGTAAGCCAGTATCTAGACGTAATCTACTGGAACGTTCAAGGATCGGGGGTCAAGATCGAAACTTCCCAAATCCAGAAATGAGACAGAAAAATATCTTACCTGGAACGGAATTCATCACATCTGTCTAATTTGTCTCGGGTACATTATGTTCATGAAGAAGGTTAACATGACAAACTAGAATTTGGAGTTTAAGATGTCAGAATGTCAGACCAACCAAGATGAACACGTGTTCACAGTGCTCATTTTGACCAAGGCTAGCATGGTAAAGATTGCTACAAGTGACCAAGGTAAATTCAAAGACAACACCCAACAATGAAAAGCACTCACAGGTAGGCCTATAGAACATAGGGTGGTTAAAGAAATAGAAAATTGATACCTTGGGATGAAGGAGAACTGGCTGACAAGCATACCAAACGGGGAAATCTGAGAAAGACCACGATGATTATGCTATGGAAAAACAAAACGGGCTCAAAAGAAGGAAGGCAAACACAAATAACACCTGAATAATCCACAACGAATGGTGTCAGATTTTAGACAGACTCTGCTTGAACTTTTGAAAGTCAGAAAGTGACACAAACCAAAAAACTGCAGCTAGGTAAAACCTGTGCTACCTGGAAAGGGTGGGTATGAGACTCCTCCAAACGTCCTTTGAAACCCTGTGTCCATGAAGCTTGCCGGGAGAGCAGAGACATAATTATGACAAATTCTCTGACATCACAGTTGACCAAAAATACAAACTATCTACATCTACTCAGTGCCAGAGTTGGGCTGAAGTAGCCTATTTAAGTCACATTCCACTCAAATGTAGGTTGCCGATGGAACATGAATGGGGCTGGTCAGTAAAGAATTGGGGAAGTCTGCGCATTCTGAGTTGGCAGCCAGGAGTTGGCAGGGTAGAATACTGGGGGTAAACCTCCTCACCACTGGTACAGCCATTCTGGGGCAGGTGAGGGAGGTAATGTAGAGGCCGATGAGAAGCGACGTTAGACAGGGCCACACTTCCTCAGCAAATACAGGAGCACTTCCAGCAGATGTGAGCACTGTGATAAATCTCTTTCAAAAGGAAACAAATTAAAAGTTGCAAAGAATAGAAAAATTGAACCTCAATAAAAAAGCAAAAGGATGCCAGTAAGAAGAATAAGATACCTAGGAATAACCTCACCCCAACAGATGAAAGATCTGTAAACAGAAAACTAGCAAACATTTGCAGAAAGAAATGGGAGAAGACACAAGGAAGCGGAAGCATATTCCATGCTATTGAAATGGAAGAATTAACACACTTGAAATGTCCACACCGCATAGAGAAATCTCTCTATTCCATGCAGTCCCAGTCAAAGTTGCAGCAATATTTCTCACAGAGATAGAAGCGAGCATCCTAAAGTTTACATCCAGCAAGAAAAGACCCCGAATAGCCAAAGGAATCCTGAGGAAAAAGAACAAAGCTCAATGTATCACACCTTCTGATTTCAACATATAGGACGAAGAAATTGAAATGCAAGCAGCGCAGGCTGGGATGCAAAACAGAGAAACAGAACCATGGAACAGAATCAAGAGCCCAGTGGTATAGGGTCACATATATGGATAGCCAATTTTCGATCATGGCGCCAAGAGGAGACAGTGGAGAAAGGAAAGTCTCTACAATGAACGGTGTTGGGAAGAGTGCAGAGTCTCATGTAAGACAAGGAGAGTAGACCATGGTGTTACACCACGCACAAACACCAACTCGAAATGGATTAAAGTCTAGAATGTAATACTGGAAACCATGAGACTTCTGGAAGAAAACGTAGGTAGGGTGCTCTTTGTCATTTTTCTTAGCCTCATACTTAGAAGAAGCATATCTGTCTGGGAAAGGGCAATAAAGGAAACAAGAAACAAATGGGACTACATCAGACATAAAAGCTTCTGCATAGCCAAGGAAATCATTGATGCAATGCAAAGACAGCACAACAACTGGGAGAGGATGTTTGCAATCCACACATTGGTGAAGGGGTGAATAGCCAAAAGATCCAATAAACTCATACGGCTCCACAAGAAAAAAAAAAAAAAAAACAAGCCCCATTAAAATCTGGGCAAAAGCTGGAAACAGAGATTTCTCCCAGCAAGATAGAAAGATGGCCAACAGGCTGTATGAAAACATGTTCATCATCATTAAGTCTCTGGTCAGTGCAAATCTGAAAGGCAATGAGATAGCAGATCACGGCAGTCAGAATGGCTATAACGATGAAGACAGCAAATAAGTTTCGGAGAGGAGGTGGAGAGAAGAGAAGCCTCCTGCACTGCTGGAGGGACTGTAAACAGGTGCAGCCACGACACAAAACGGTGTGGAATTGCCTTAGACATTTCAGAATACATCGACCATATGATCCAGCTATTCCTCTGTGGTGTGTTTATCCAAAGAACTTGGAAACACTCATACACAGAGATTGGTGCACACCTCTATTTACCCTGGCCTTATTCCCGATATCCAAGACTTGGAAGCCTGCCTGGTGCCCATCAAAGGATGAATGGAGAAGGAATATGGGCTATAGCCACACAAAGGCATAGCAGTCAGCTATAGGAACAGATTCAGGCCAGCCATTTGTGACCACCAGAATGGCTCCTGAGGGTATTGGGGGAACTGAAAGAAACCCCAGGTGTATGGTCAAATACCACAGGATCTCACATACAAGGAGAAGAGCAAGAACGGACCAACAAACAGGTATCACATGACAATGGATTGGGATTTCCCAGAGGGAAAGTGGGGCAGTGGCCAGAAAGAGAAAGTGTTGATTAGGCACATGTGTGTGGTTAGGGACAGAAATTAGGCTTACGTTGGTGAAGATGATGTAACCTACTCTGAAGTCTAAATCAATGTGGATGTAGATCTGAAAGCTATAGGTCATTATAATGTTGGGTTACGGCAATCAATTCACATAAAACCAAAACTCCCAAAAGAGATGCAGATTTACAACCGGAAGCTTTGGAGACAGAAAGAGGTTAGAGAAGATGAACTTCCAAGTATTGGTAATCACCTCAACATGCTCAATGATGCTACAGAAAGGTAGACTTTTGCAAAGAGATGAAGAGGAATACTACCGAGAGAACATGCTCTGTGCTAAACTCATGAACCAACAGAAAATGTTACCGTTCATGATGTTACTACTGATTCCTTCACGAATGATCGAAGCAGGCCAACATCTTCACAGGTCAGGTCAAAGGTTGGTCCAAAAGTGCAATTCAGGGCCGGCCCTGTGATGTAGCAGGTAGGTTCCTACATTCCACTTGGGTGGCCCGGGCTTCACCAGCTAGCATCAGGGGTGCGGATGAGATTACTAGCATTAGGAAATATAGATTTCAAGGTATGGTGGGCACAGAGATCATAGAGAAGGAGAAATTGTCACGAGATCTTAACAATATGCACCAGAAAAAAAACCATGACTATATGACAATCTATGAATGCATCAGGAACACTTCCCCAAATGATGAAAGAAGGAAAACATGTGACCTGCCAAGTGGAATTTTTAGACTGCTAGGAGATCGCACGATCATTGTGCATCAGGGGATTGCCTGGGCAACTTCCAATTGGGAGGGCCCCCAGGACTTTCTCTGAGGAATGTCCACCCAATTGGGCATATACACAATGGATAAGATATAAAACAAGGGATAATCTTAAAGGAAAGGAACCAGTGGGTAGAGGGAATGTAGCATACCTTTCAAGTTCCACGAGAAAGTTAGAAACTGACAAGAAATCCAGAACAACGAAAACTATCCTACCTGGAAAGATGGAGTCGTCAGACTGATATGAGATGACTCTGAAACACTGTGTGCATGGAGGTTTTCAGGACAACTTAATATTCTGAGGGTGTTTATGACGTCATGGTGAATGTGTCACCCAAGATGGCAGCAAGTTTAGAGTCCGAGGATTGCCCTGGCTAGGATACCCACGTGAGAGATATCCAGAAACAGCTTTTCCAAACAGAAACTGCACACAGAAACTTGAAGAGATCAAAGAGGCACTGATTCAAGGGATAAGAAAGGAATCATTGGGAAGAAGGGATACTAGAGGGGCAAGCACTGAGAGGAGAACATTGTTATCTACTCAAGTAGATGTTGAGGCCGTGCTGATTGAAGCTTGCAACTTGATTTGAAACAAGAGGCTGGACTTGGGGCATATCACACCTACATTTTCCTTCTGCCTTACTCATAAACCCAAATCAAGAATGATCTCTTGAGGACATTGAAGAGAACAATTGAGGCCTTCTTTCCTAGACCCCTAGCATTCTTTGAAGAGAGGTCTCCCTTTGCATAGCTCTGGCGTCACGGGGTCCCACTGGGTACACGCTAATGTGTCCCAAGACATCGCTGTGAAGACTTAAAGGAATGGATGATTGTCATGCTTGGGGTGTGTCCTTTGGTTTGGAGGGCTGTAGAAGTGTGCTTAAAAGCACCCTTTTCAAGAGGGCTTCGTTCCTGTGTGAAGGCTGCCCTCCCAGGCTACAGTGCTCAGTTGGGCTCCAATGAAATTCTCTACCCCATCTCTTGCCATGGAAACAGTATTGATTTCTTGTTCTGACAACATATGGAATGAGGTTTGCTGAAAATTAGAACATTGCCATTATGTTTAAATAAAAATACAGCTGCCAAAGTTCAGAATGAAAATCAAACCAATAGCAAACCATGTAGAAATAAAGTAAGCCCAGTATCCAGACGTAATCTGTTGGAGCATTCAATGATCAGGGGTCAAGTTTGAAACTTCCCAAATCCATAAAAGAGACAGACAAATCACTTACCTGGAGGGAGGAATTCATCAGATTTCTCTTGAAAACACAATGTCCGTGAAGGTGGTTGTCTGGAAAACCTCTAATCTGGAGTTTCTGATCTGAGAATCTCAAACCTAACAAGACGACCATGTGTTCTCAGGGCTAAGTGTCACCTGGGCCGGGATAGCAAAGATTCCTACAAGTGACCGATGGAAATTCCAAGACCACACCCAACAATCACGAAATGACTCACACGTCGGGCTACAGAACCTATGGTAATTAAAGACATACAAAACTCCTAACTTGGAAAGAAGGAGAACGCACTGATAAGCAAATCGAATGGAGATATCTCAGCAAGACCATAACAATTAGACTATAGAAAAGAAAAAAGTATCCCGGAATATGGAGGCCAACAGAAATCAAAGCTGACTAATCCACAGTGAAAGACGTCAGTCATTAGACACACTCTGTTTGAACGTTTGAAAGTCAGAGAAAGTCACAACGCCAAAAACAGCAGCAAAGGTCAAACCTGGCCTAAATGAGAAGGGTGACTTATGAGACTGCTCCCCGCGGGCTCTGAAACCCTGTGTCCACGAAGCTAGACCGGACAGCAGAGACACGATTCTGACAAATCACCCAACATCACAGTGGGCCAGAAAAGCAAGCTGGCCTCATCTACACAGAGCCAGAGTTGGGCACAAGTAGCATATTCAATCACAATCCACTCAACTGCAGGTTGGCAATGGAACATGAAAAGGGCCAGCCAGTGGGGCCGTGGTGATGTCCGCACATTCTGGTTCAGCAGCCCAGGTTCGGTGATGTGGAATCCTGGAGGTGAGCCACCTCACTGCTCGTCCAGCCATTCTGGGGAAGGCATCTGAGGTAGTGTAGAGGCAGATGGGAAGCGACGATAGACATCGCCATTCTTCCTCAGGAAATGAAGCAGCATGGCCAGCAGATGTGAGCACAGCCATAAACTTCTGTCAAAACAAAACCAATTGAAAGTTGCAAAGAATAGAATAACTGAACCTCAAAAAAGAAAGCATGCCAGTAGGAAGAAAAAGATATCTAGGAATAAACGTGGCCAAACAGCAGAAAGATATGGAAACAGAAAACTTGCAAAGGTTTCGGCAAAGATATTACAGAAGACACAAGGGAACGGAAGGCTATTCCGTGCTCTTCCAATGGAAGAACGAACACACTTCAAACGTCCATACCGCATAAAGCAGTGTCTGGATTGCATGCAGTCCCAGTCAAAGTTGCAACAATCATTCCCACATAAATACAACACAGAATCCTAAAGTTTCTATCCAGCAACAAAGGACCCTGAACAGCCAGACGAATCCTCAGGAAAACGAACAAAGCAGCAAGTATCACACTTTCTGATTTCAACATATAGGACGAAGCCCTAGGTACGGAAACAGCACAGCCTGGGCCCCAAAATAGGCACACAGACTCATGCAACAGAAGGAGATGCTGGAGGTCAACAGACACATCTACTGACAGCGCATTTTCGAACAGTGAGCCTAGAGGAGAAAGTGGAGAAAGGAGAGTCTCCACAAGAAACGCTGCTGAGAAGACTGCACACCAACAGGTAACACAATGAGAGTAGACCATGATGTTACACCAGACATACACACGACCTCGAAATGGATTAAAGCCTTGAATGGAATACTTGAAACCGTGCAACTTCTAGGAGACAAACCAGGCAGCTTGCTCTTTGCCATCTGGCTTGGCTGCCTATTTGGAAGAAGCATGTGTCAGTGGGCAAAGGCAAGAAAGGAAACAAAAAACAATCGGGACTCCATCCAATGCAGAAGCTTCTGCCCAGCCAACGACTCCATTGACTCAATGCAAACACAGCACAACAACTGCGACAGGCTGTTTGCAAACCACACATCGGAGAAGGGGTGAGTAGCCAAAAGATCCAATGAACTCATACGTCTTCACAGGAATAAAAACAACGAGCCCAATAGAACCTGGGCAAAAGATGGAAAAAGACATTTCTCCCAGGAAGATAGGAAGACAGCCAACAGGCTGTATGAAAACATGTTCATCATCATTAAGTCTCTGGTCAATGCAAATCCGAACGGCAATGAGATAGCAACACACAGTGGTCAGAATGGCTATAAGGATGAAGACGGGAAACAATAAGATTCACAGAGGAGGTGGAGAGAAAGGAAGCCTCCTGCACTGCTGGTAGGAATGTGAACCGGTGCAGCCAACGCAAAGTGGTGTGGATTGCCTCAGAAATTTCAGAATCCACCTACCATATGATCCGCTTATTCCTCTGTGGCGTATATATCCAAACATCATGGAAACACTAATGCACAGAGATCGATGCACTGCTGTGTTCACCACAGCCTTACTCCCGATATCCAAGACTTGGAAGCGTCCGTGGTGGCCATCAAGAGATGAATGGAGAAGGAAGATAGGCTATAGCCACACGATGGTATAGCTCTCAGCTGTAGGAATGGATGCAGTCCAGCCATTTGCGACCACCAGATGGCTCCTGAGGGTCTTAGGGGAACTGAAGCAAGCCCCAGGGATAAGGTTGAATACCACAGTATCTCACGTACAAGGAGAGGAGGAAAAACGGAGCAACAAAAAGGTAGGACGTGACATGGGATTGGTAGTTCCCAAAGGGAAATGGATGCGGGGGTCTGAGGGAGAAAGAGTTGATTAGGCACAAGTGTGTGGTGAGGGCCTGTAATTAGGCTTACAGTGGTGAAGATGATGTAACCTACACAGAAGTCTAAATCTCTGAGAATGTAGATGTGAAAAGCTATAGGATGTTATAATGCTGGGTTACGGCAATCAGTTCACATAAAATCGAAACTCCAAAAAACGGTGCAGATTTACGGCCTAAGCTTTGGAGGCTGAAAGAGATTAGAGAAGATGAACTTCCAAGGATTGGTAAGCACCTCCAAATGCTTAATGATGCTACAGAAAGGTAGACCTTAGCAAAGAGATGAAGCGGAGTACTAGCAAGAGAATATGTTCCATGCTAAACTCATCAACCAAAGGTAAATGTTACCGTCATTCATGTTACTACTGATTCCCTTCACGAATGATCGAAGCAGGCTAACATCCTCCCAAGATCAGGCCAAAAGTTGGTCCAGAAGTCCAATTCATTGGCGGACCTGTGATGTAGCAGGTAAGTGCCCACCTTCCGCTTGGGCGTCCTGAGCTTCACAGGATAGCACCACGGTTGTGGATCAGATTACTAGCATTAGGAAATCCAGATTTCACGGTCTGGTGGGCACAGAGTTCATAAAGAAGTAGAAATGGTGAGGGAAACTGAGCAATACGCACCAGAAAAAACCATGTGAATATTACAGGTATGGACGCATCAGCTACACTTCCCCAAATGATGAAGGAAGGAAACATGTGACTTGCCTGGTGGAATTGTCAGACTGCTAGGAGATGACACGATAAGTGTGCATCAGGGGATTGCCTGGGCAACTTCAACTTGGGAGGGAGTCCATGACTTTCTCTGGGGAAAGTCCACCCATTTCACCATATCCACAAAACACAAGAGATAAAATCTTTGATAATCGTAACGGGAAGAGACTGGTGTGTAGAGGGAATGTAGTAGACCTTTCAAAGTTCGAGGAGAAAGTTAGTAACCGACAAGAAATCCAGAGAAAGGAAAACTATCCTACCTGGAAATGGGGAGTGGTCAGACTGGTATGCGATGGCTCTGAAACACTGTGTGCATGGAGGTTGTCAGGACAACTTAGAATTCTGAGGGTGTTTATGAACATGTCACTCAAGATGGCCACATCTATACAGTCCGAAGATTGGCCATTGTGTGGCTATAGATCGTCTTCCTTCTCCATTCATCACTTGATGGGCACCACGTAGGCTTCCAAGTCTTGGATATTGGGAGTAAGGCTGTGGTGAACACAGTGGTGCATGGATCTCTGAGCATTAGTGTTTCCAAGTTCTTTGGATATATATGCCACAGAGGAATAGCTGGATCATATGGTAGATGGATTCTGAAAATTCTAAGGCAATTCCACAGCACTTTGGGTAGTGGCTGCACCTGATTACACTCCCCCCAGCAGTGCAGGAGGCTTTGCTTCTCTCCACCTCCTCTCCGAGACTTGTTGTTCCCTGTCTTCATCCCTATAGCCATTCTGACCACAGTGAGCTGCTGTCTCATTGCCGTTCGTATTTGCATTGCCAAAGAATTAATGATGAAGAACATGTTTTCATACAGCCTGTTGGCCATCTTTTATCTTCCTGGGAGAAATATCTGTTTCCACCTTTTGCCCAGATTTATGGGGATCGTTGTTTTTTTACTGTGGAGACATATGAGTTCATTGGATATTTTGGCTAATCACCCCTTCTCCGATGTGTGGTTTGCAAACATCCACTCACAGTTGTTATGCTGTCTTTGCATTGAGTCAATGGAGTCGTTGGCTGGGCAGAAGCTTCTGCATTGAATGGAGTCCCGCTTGTTTCTTGTTTCCTTTGTTGCCCTTGCCCAGTCACACACGCTTCTTCCAAATAATTGGCTAAGCCAGATGGCAAATAGCAAGCTGCCTGCGTTTTCTCTTAGAAGTTACACCGTTTCAAGTCTTCCATTCAAAGCCTTTATCCATTTCCAGGTGGTGTGTGTGGCTGGTGTAACATTATGGTCTACTCTCATTGTGTTACATGTGGCTGTGCAGTCTTCCCAGCATCATTTCTCGTCGAGACTCTCCTTTCTCCGCTGTCTCCTCTTGGCTCCTTGGTCTACAATGGGCTATCCATATATGTGGGAGTTGACCTCTGGGCTCTCGATTCTGTTCCTTGTGTCTATGTCCCTCTTTTTGTGGCCAGCCGTTGCCGTTTCGGTACCTAGCAGTTCGTCCTATATGTGGAAATTCGAAAATGTGGTACTTGCTGAGTTGTTCGTTTTCCTCAGGATTCCTTTGGCCTTTCCTGCTCCTTTGTTGCTGGATAGAAACTTTAGGATTCTCTCTTCTATTTCTGTGTGAAAGATTGCTGAAACTTCGATGGGGCTTGTGTGGAATCTAGAGATTGCTTTATCCAATATGGACGTTTCAAGTGTGTTCGTTCTTCCATTCAAAGAGCGTGGAATAGACTTCTGTTTCCTTGTGTCTTCTCTAATTTCTTTCCGCAAAGCTTTCCAGTTTGTTGGTCCTTGTTTGTCTCTTCTCCTTGTAAGTGAGCTCCTATGGTATTTGAGTTTCTCTCTGCGAGTTGTTTCACTTCCAATGAAACCCTCAGGAGCCATCCTTCTGGTCACTAATGGCTGGATTCTCTACTTTGTTATGGCTCATTGATATGCCATTGTGTTCATAAAGCCCAGCTTCCTTCTCCAATCTTCCCTATTTATTCCTCCTTCTGCCTTGATGGGCATCACGGCGGCTTTCAAGTCTTGGATAATGGGAGTAAGGCCAGGGTGAACACAGGGGTGCACATATATCGGTGCGCGACTTCTTCCAAGGTCTTTGGATAAACACGCCACTGAATAATAGCTGGATCATATAGTAGATGGATTCTGACATGTCTGAGGCAATTCCACAGGGCTTTGCTTCGTGGCTGCACCAGCTTACACTCACAGCAGCACTGTAGGAGTCTTCCCATCTCTGCAGCTCCTCTCTGACACTTGTTTCCTGACTTTTTACCTATAGTCATTCTGACCACATTGAGCTGCTATCTCACTTCCGTTTGGATTTCAATTGCCCTGAGTCTTAATGATGATGAACATGTTTTCATACACCTGTTGACCATCTCTATCTCTTCTTGGGCGAAATCTCTGTTTCCACCTACTGCCCAGGTTTTAATGGGCGTATTTTTTTTCTCTTGTGGACCCATATGATTTTACTGCATCTTTTGGCTATTCACCCATTCACTGATGTGTGGTTTTCAAACATCCTCTCCCAGTGGTTGTACTGTCTTTGCATTGAGTCGATGGTTTTGTTGGCTGGGCAGAAGCTTTTGCGTTTGATGTAGTCCCATTTGTCTCTTGTTTCCTTTATTGCCCTTGCCCAGACAGAAAGGCTTCCTCCAAATAGGAGGCTAAGACAGATGACAAAGAGAAAGCTGCCAGCGTTTTCTTCCAGAAGTCTCATGGTTTCCAGTCTTACATTCAAGACTTTAATCCATTTCGAGTTGGTGTTTGTGCCTGGTGTAACACCGTGGTCTATTCTCCTTGTCTTAGGTGAGGCTCTGCAGTCTTCCCATCACCATTTATTGTAGAGACTTTCCTTTCTCCCCTGTCTCCTCTTGGCGCCATGGTCGAAAATGGGCTGTCCATATATGTGTACGTATACCTCTGGGCTCTTGATTCTGTTAGATGGTTCTGTGTGTCTGTTTTGCATCCCAGCCTGTGCCGTTTCCATTCCTAGTTCTTCTTCCTCTATATTCAAATCAGAAAATGTGATACATTGAGCTTTGTTCTTTTTCCTCAGGATTCCTTTGGTTATTTGGAGCCTTTTGTTGCTGGATGTAAACTTTAGGATGCTCGCTCTATCTCTGTGAGAAATATAGCTGCAACTTTGACTGTGATTTCATGTAATCTAGAGATTGCTTTAGCTGGTGTGGAGGTTTCCAGTGTGTTAATTCTTCCATTTCAAGAGCATGCAATATCCTTCCGCCTCCTTGTGTCTTCTCCCATTTTTCTTCCGCAAAGGTTTGCTAGTTATCAATTTACAGAGCTTTCACCTGTTGGGGTGAGGTTATTCGTAGGTATCTTATTATTCTTACTGGCATTTTTTTTGAGGTTCAGTTTTCCTATTGATTGCAACTTTTAATTTGTTTCCTTTTGACAGACGTTTATCACTGGGCTCACATCTGCAGGAAGTGCTCCTGTATTTGCTGAGGAAGAGTGGCCCTGTCTCACGTCGCTTCTCATCTGCCTCTACACTCCCTCCCACGCCTGCCCCAGAATGGCTGGACCAGTGGTGAGGAGGTCTGCCCCCAGGATTCCACCCAGCCAAGTGCAGGCTGCTGACCCAAAACCCGTGGACTTCCCAAGTTCTCCACTGCCCGACCCCTTTCAAGTTCCCTTGCAACCTGCAGTTGTGTGGAATGTGACTTAAATAGGCTACTTCAGCCCAATTCTGCCACTGAGTTGATGTAGACGGTTTGTATTTTTTCTCAACTGTGATGTCAGAGAATTTGCCATAATTGTGTCTCTGCTGTCCAGGCAAGCATCATGGACACAGAGTTTCAGAGCAGGTTTGGAGCAATCTCAGACTCACCCTTTCAAGGTAGCCCAGGTTTTACCTCACTGCAGCTTTTTGGTTTGTGACTTTCTGACTTTCAAAAGTTCAAGCAGAGTCTGCCTAAAGTCTGACATCTTTTGTTGTGGATTATTCAGGTGTTATTTGTGTTTGCATTCCCTTTTCTGAGCACATTTTGTTTTTCCATAGTATAATCATCATGGTCGTTCTCAGATTTCCCCCTTTGGTATGCTTGTCAGTCGGTTGTCCTTCATCCCAAGGTATCAATTTTCTATTTCTTTAACCACCCTATGTTCTATAGACCTACGTGTGAGTGCTTTTCATTGTTGGGTGTTGTCTTTGAATTTACATGGTCCCGTGTAGCCATCTTTGCCATGCTAGCCTTGGTGAAGATAAGCACTGAGAACACGTGTTCATCTTGGTTGGTCTCACATTCTGAGATCTTAAACTCCAAATTCTAGGTAGGCATGGCAACCTCCTTCATGAACATAATGTAGCCGAAGCAAATTCGGCAAATCTGAGGAATTCTGCTCCAAATAAGATACTTTTCTGTCTCATTTCTGGATTTGGGAAGTTTCAGTCTTGACCCCCATCCTTGAACGTTCCTCTAGATTACGTCTAGATACTGGCTTACTTTATTTCTATAGGGTGTGTTATTTGTTTGATTTACATCCTCAGCTCTGGCAAGTTTATTTTTCTATAAAGATAATTGTAATGTTCTAATTTTCAGCCAACCTATTTACATATGGTATCAATACACGTCATCAATAATCATTCTACTCCAAGAGATACGGGGATAGAACTTCATTGGAGCCAAACTGAGCACACTAGCCTGTTATGGTGGCCCTCACAAAGCAACGAAGCCCTCTGGAAAAGGGTGCTTCTCAGCACATTTCTGAAGCCCTGCCAAACAATGAGACATATGCAAAGCATGACGGGGGTCCATTCCTTCAAGGGTTCAAAGAGATATCTTGTGACACATTAGCATGTACCCTTTGGAGCTCCATAATGCCAGAGCTATGGAAAGTGATACTTCTCTTCAATGAATGCTAGTGGCATAGGAAAGGAAGCATCAATCATTCTCTACAATGTCCTCAGGAGATCACTCTTGATTTTGGATGATGATTAATGCAGAAGGAAAATGTAGGCCTGATAAGACCCAAGTCCAGCCTCTGGTTTCAAATCAAGTTTCAAGCTTGAATCTCCATGGCCTCCCCCTATACTTGAGTAGATCACAGTGGTCTCCACTCAGTGATTGTCCCTCTATTATTGTATCTTCAAAATGACTTCTTTCTTATCCCTTTAATCAGCGTCTATTCTATCTCTTCAAGTTTCAGTGCCTGGTTTCTGTTTTTAAATTCTCTTCTGGGTATCTCTCCCTTGAGTATCAGTAGCCTAAGACAATCCTTGGACTATTAACGAGGCCATCTTGGGTGACATGTTCACTGTGATGTCCTAAACACCCTCAAACTTCTCAGTTGTCCCGGCATCTTCCATGCACACAGCATTTCAGAGCGATCTCATACCAGTCTGACTACTCACGCTTTCCAGCTAGAATAGTTTTCCATTTCCTAGATTTCTTGTCGGTTTCTAACTTTATCCTTGAACTTTTAAACGTCTAGTACAGTCTCTCTAGACAGTAGTTTCTTTACTTTAAGTTTATCCTGGGTTTTAGCTGTTACATTTTGTAGATATGGCCAAATGTGTAGACTTTCCCCAGAGAAAGTCCTGGAGTCCCTCCCAAGTTGAAGTTGCCCAGCCAATCCTCTGATGTGCAATGATCACGTCATCTCGTGCAGTCTGACAATTCCACCTATGCAGGTCACATCACTTCCTTCATTTTGTGTTTAGAGAAGTGTACCAGATGTGTCATAGACTGCAATATTTTCATGTTTATTTCCTTGTGCGTATCTATAAGGTATGCTCATAATTTCCATTTATTTTTGATCTCTGTCTGCACCATACCATGAAATCTATCTTTCCTAATGTTACTAATCTGATCAGCACCCATGAATTGAATCCATGAATCCCAGGTCATCCACTAGGAACGTGGGCACTTACACACCAGAACACATGGCTGGACCTGAATTTTACTTTTGGACCAATCTGTTGCCTGAACTTGGGAAGAAGCTGCCCTGCTGTGATTATTCGTGAAGGTAATTAGTAGTAACCTTACTCATGGTAACATTTTCCCTTGCTTCATGAACTTAACACGGAACACGTTCTCTTCGTTGTATTCCTCTTAATCTATTTGCTATGGTCTACCTTTGTGTATCATCATTAAGCATTTGGAGGAGATTCACAATCCTTGGAAGTTCATCTTCTCTAACGTCTTTCAGCCTCAAAAGCTTCATGGTGCAAATCTGCATGCCTTTTTGAACATTATTGATTATGTGTTTTGAAAACATATGTGAGGAAGTTTGCTGAAAATTGAAACATTACACTTATATTTAAAGAAAAATAAACATGCCAGAGCTGAGGATGTAAATCAAACAACTAACAATCCCTACAGAATTAAAGTAAAGCAGTCCTTAGACGTAATCTACTCTAACGATCAAGTTCGAGCCTTCCCAAATTCAGAAAAGAGACATGAAAATATCTTACCTGGAGAGAAGAATTCATCAGGTTTGTCTAACTTGTCTCAGAAACATTATGTCCATAAGTTGCTTGCCTGGACAACCTAGCATTTGGAGTTTCTGATCTCAGAATGTCAAACCAACCAAGATGACGATGTGTTCTCAGTGCTCAGTTGGATCTAGGCTAGGGTAGCAAAGATTCCTTCTAGTGAACAATGGGAATTCAAAGACAATACATAACAATCACAAAAGCATTCATGCATCGGCCTACAGAACATATGGTGATTAAAGAAATACAAAATTAATAACTTGGAATGAAGGAGAATGGACTGATAAGCATACCTATGAGAGATAGCTGAGAAAGAAAAAGGCGATTGATGTGGATTAAGGATTGAAAATAGTCTTTTTGTCAGAGTTGTTGGTATTTGCATAGCATGCAGGCATTCAGCCTGGGTTTTCTAGTCATATAAGTTCACGTTGTCTGTTAAATTTGTCAACAGAATAATAGCTTTAAATGATGACCAGTTTTGTCTAATGCCTCATGAGGTTTCTGTAGGTAATATGAACATAATTGTTGGAAACAAATGGTTTAAATACATAAAACTCATAAAAATGACTACAATAACTTTTATGGTCAGTATACTTGTTGAAAAAAAACAGCTTCAAAATTCTTTTTGGTAACAATCTTGAGTTATGCCAAGTTAAGTTAAATGATAAAAATCTGAATATCTGGGTTGTTTTTGGATTGGATGTAACACCGAAACATTATTAATAAACATATCTAAGTTATCTACTTTTGGCTTCTTATTGAAGAGGCTAAAAGCGTTTGGGTGTATAAAAAGCATGCCTTGTGTTTTATTGTAAAGTGGCGTGTTTCTAAAGTTATGAAGTGTTTAGAATGCTGATATAAAAGTCGATTCATAACTGTTTGCCTTTTTAGAGTTTCCTGCGTCTGTTAAGGGTTAAAAGTTCTAATTAAACTATGGAATTAAAGCTACTGGAAATTACTAAGGAAAAGAGCTCATATTCAAGGAAGTTAAAGTCTACGCTTTCAGTAAAAAAGGTATAAAGAATGGAAATATTTTTGTTTGATGGGTTAAGAAAAATAAATTCGTCCTAATGTACTGGAAAGGAAAAAAGAAAGAGTTTGGGACAAAATCTGAAACCAAAAAAGAAAGTTTTAGAAGGTTTGTGAAGGAGAAATTCTGAAAGGAGTTTTCTGCCTGGTCATGTAGACTAAAGTAAGTTCAATTAAGTGAATGAGTTTGAATGTTAAAAATAAGTAGGTGCAGAAATTCAAATTTTGGTTTCTCTAAAAGGATAAATGTTCTTGAACCTTTGATCTGCTCTTGATAAGGAGGTAATGAAAGCTGTTCCTTTGAGTAAGTCTACCCAAGAGACAAATCTGTTTTGCGAAAATAATGACTGAGGTCAGTCTTAATATTTTTGACTTTTTCTGTTATCACTTGGAATAGATACCTGAGCATGTTTCACAGTGAGTATTGTTTCCTATTTGAAGAAGCATTTTAAAAACTTTTGATATGTTTGAACAAGCTTCTCCCTCAAAAATATTCAAATCCTGAATGAAGGCTATCTTTTCACATGGTAGACAGAAGAATGATTGCTCTGAGGATTTTCAGAGGGCCCCTGAGACTTCTCAAATACATTTGCTCTCTCTTCCTATAAGGAAGAAAATACTAAACTAATTAGGCTTATTTGGTCTATTAAATTACATGGGAAACATTGGGAAATAAGTGATGATAGATCTTCCTACGTGGTATTAGATGGGTAAATGTTATTAATATAGATGTCTTAAAATTATATAGCATTCCTAGAATTCTGATCTGTCCTGGTTATCAGTCATAAGTCCACTTATTATCTGGAAGTGTTATATGTCACAGGAGTAGCCAAGTTTCTTTGTCAATTGCCCTTTTGATTCCTTTGCAAATTTGCAGTTAGATCTTGTTTTACTCTGCTGCTTTTTTCTTTAGCAAATATATTTCATCTTCAGAGAAATTTCTGGAAAGGATTCTAACACAGAGGATCTAATCTACAGATTTCTGATAAACTTTTAGATTGTAAAACTAAACTGAGTAAGAAACTGCAGAATTCTAACAGAAACTAAGCTCCTCGATCTACTGACAGAAGATTCAGCTCAAGACTTGATTATACAGGACTGTGTGAACTGATGAGGATGATTATAATTTTTTAGGACTTCTGTTTGAAATATTGTTCAGTTTTGATGTGTTGTTTTGTTTTCTCATAATGAGGAAAATCTTTTTCTCTTTTCTCTTATGCTAACTATGACTTACAGCAATTTGGTGAAATTATACCTTTATGAGCAAAACTGAAACTTTTATCTTTTTCTCCCTATCTTATCCCTCCGGAATTGGGAAACACTTTGTGACTGACTATAGTTATTTGGTGGCAATATTTGTATAAGTTCCATAAGAATCTGTTCTCCTTATAACAGGACACATTGGTTATACTACCAAGGCTTTGACTGGAATGTCATATTTGAAACATACAGGATCAGATATGACAAGACAGCATTTCCGGAACAGAGATTGCACTTTCTGGAATACAGCCACTTGGAAACATGGGCCTGGCACCCTGTTTACAGAGATTCTGGCAATCTCACCCGGTAAGTAAGGAAGCTTGTTTATCTGCCAGGTGTAAGGAACCTCCGAATATTTTGAGGGAACTCAAGGAGAACTCCACTCAAATCTGTAAGTACTGCAGGCAAAATATGATGGCAAGTCCTTGGCTTGGCTTTTCTGGCCTCGAGAGGCCTTCACAGTTCAATCTGAGATTCGTCAGAAAAAATTCTAGCAAAGCAGATTTTAAAAAGCCTGTATGAGCAATTACTATTCTTGCTGCTGATATGTAAATAATTGGAGAAAGTTGTCTTGAAACTGCACTTTATTTGAAAACCAGTTAATCCTAATTTGGCTATCTTTTGTAAAAATGAGGGTGATTTAAGAGACAAAAATTATGTTTCTGTAGAAGCTATAATAGGCATTCCTGGATACTAGATTCTAGCTGTTTTCTTTGGCAAGATTCATCTATTACTAATCGTAATGTCTATTTGTTGCCATCTATGTCTGACACCTGGGAGTTCCCTGGCCATCATCAAACATTTTCCTTCAATACTACTGCCCAAATACTAACTAGATTTGCCTTGTCATAGGTGGATCCTAAACAACAAGTTCCAAATGTAAAGTCCCCAACTTATCGATACGCATAGGATGGACAATATCAAATTTGGTATGCATATATTTGGTTCACTCCTACTCGTGGTCAACTCAATCAAAGGTCACTCCCTGTTGGGAACAAACCAATCATGCTTGTGATACATCGCCAATTAACACCTGACTGATGGGAAAAATTCACTGTTATATGTGTTCTCATATCATAGGCTTAAAAAAATACTGATTGGTTTGGGACTGACTGGGATAGATGGCCCTGCACACATTGGTTAACCCCTAATTGTGCTCAGTGGCTATGTGGCTCCAATGTACAGCCTTGGCTGCCACCTGGATGGATTGGATGATGCACCCTAGGCTTTGTCTGGATGCAAGGTACAACGAGATCTACCATATCTCCTCCTGCTAACCTACCCAACTTGCAGCAATGCTGAACCAACTGTGTCTTCCACTGGTATGACCATCTTTCCGCAATTTTCCTTCCCTCATTAGGAATCCAAAATGTCGTCTTGCACATGGAAGTCCTAAACAAATTTATTATGAAGGCATTAAATGACACTCAATATAGCACTTCACTGCTCAATTTAGAAGAATCCCAAATGTGAAAGGCAGTCCTCCAAATCCAAATGGCACTGGATGTCTTGACAGCAGCACAAGAGCAACACTGTGCCATTATAAAAACTGAATGTTGTATCCATATTCTTGACTGCCATCAAAATATTTCTGGCTTCCTATCCCCACCACCAAATTAAATCCATGTCTTATCAACCCTAACTCTGAACGATTCGTTGAACTCCTAGTCCGGATCAGTTTTCTGTACTACTTCAAAACCTTATTCATTGGGTTAAACATACTGCTTGTATTTCTTATGATAATTTGTTATCTGTTTCGTTGTTTGTCTTCCGCATGTCAAAAATGTTTCACCTCGTGGACCACCTCTCATCAAATGATTCTCTTGTCTCCAGAGGCTCTGTATACCTTGTCAGCCTTGAACACCATGGGTGAAGCCTTACGGTCCACTGAACTTCCTACCTGTGCCTATGGTCCCATTTAGGGACAGCTCTATGACCTTGTACAGCCAGAATTAGTCACAGAAGACAGACCATCGTCCATATCCCCAAAGATTTCCGGTCCAAATGGGTTCAGGGGGGGTTTATGATGTGGATTAAGCCGGCCCCAGCTAGAGAAACCCACGGTGACCTGGCCTACATGCCAAACTATGTGACCAGGTGGATTTATTCATGGTATGAATTAGGGCTGAGAGGCCAGGGAGAGAAGCCCAGGGCATAATCACATACATGCTGATCTATATTGACAGATTCGTATCTAAAGTTATATGACCGCACAATAACCAGACCCATTCTGCACTGAAATCATTTAAAGATATTTTACATCATCATTTCTTTTTCCAGTAAAGGTAAGTCATGTACCCATGCCTTATAAAATTCACCATAACCCTTAACTCAGGGCAAAAGCAGGAGGTCTGACTGCCCTTGGGTCCTGTCCCCATGCTATCCCCTACTATGCTCTAAATAAAAGAGCACCAATGCCAGACCTTTAGATTCCAAGAAATCTTTCAATCGAGTCTTCAGCTCGCCGAGCCCCTATCAACGATTATACCATGGAAAAGAAAAAACGGTTCAAGAAAATGGAAGGCACACAGAAATCACACCTGAATAATGCAGAATTAAAGACGTCAATTTTGGACATACTCTGAACGTTCTAAAATCAGAGAAAGTCACAACTCCAAAAACTGCATCGAAGGTCAAACCTGGGTTAACTGGTAAGGGTGAGTTACAAGACTGCTAAAATCAGGCTCTGAAAACCTGTGTCGATGAAGTTTGCTGGAATAGCAGAGACACACTTCTGACAAATCCTCTGACATCACAGTGGAGAAGAAAAACAAACTGGGCTCATCTACACAGCGCCAGAGTAGGGCTCAAGTAGCATATTCAAGTCACATTCCACTCAACGGCAGGTTGCCAATGAAACATGAAAGGCTCCACCAGTGGCGCAGTGGTGAAGTCCGCATGTTCTGGGTCGGCAGCCCGGGGCCGGACACGTGGTATCCTGGGTGTGAACCTCCTCACTGCTGGTCCAGCCGTTTTCCAGCAGGCGTCCGAGGTAGTGTTGAGGCAGCTGGGAAGTGATGTCAGACAGCATGACTCTTCCTCAGAAAATACAGCAGCATCGCCTGCAGATGTGAGCACACACACAAACATATGCCAAAACAAAATCAATGAACAGTTGCAAAGAACAGAAAAACTGAACCTCAAAAAAAAAACAAACATGCCAGTAAGACCAAAAAGATTTCTAGTAAAAACCTTAGCCAAACAGCTGCAAGCTATGGAAACCGAAAGCTAGCAAAGCTTTGTGGAAAGAAATTCCAGAAGACACAAGCAAACGGAAGGGTATTCCGTGCTCTAGGAATGTAAGAAGTAAAACACTTGATACTTCCGTAATGGATAAAGCAATCTCTGGATTCCATGCAATCCCAGTCAAAGTTGCAGAATCTTTCCCACAGAAATAGAAAAGAGAATCCTAAAGTCTCTATCCAGTGAAAAGGGACACTGAATACCCAAAGGAATCCTGAGGGAAACAAGCAAAGCAGGACGTATCACAGTTTGTGATTTCAACATGTAGGACGAAGTGCTAGGTACTGAAACGGCACAGTTTGGTCTCAAAAACAGGCAAACAGACCAATGGGACAGAATCCAGAGCCCAGAGTTCAACTCACACATATATGGACAGCACATTTGCAATGAGGAAGGCAAGAGGAGACAGTGGAGAAAGGAGAGACTAACAGAAACAGTGCTGGGAAGACTGCAGAGACACATGTAACACAATGAGAGTAGACCATGATGTTACACCAGGAACACACACCATCTCGAAATGGATTAAAGCCTTCAACGGAAGTCTTGAAACCGTGAAACTTCTTGGAGGAAATGCAGGCAGCCTGATCTTTACCATCTGGCTTAGCCGCCTATTTGGAAGAAGCATGTGTGACTGGGCAAGGGCAACACACGAAACAAGAAACAAACGGGATTCCATCCAACGCAGAACCTACTGTCCAGCCAAGGAAACCATCTGCTCAATGCAAAGACAGCACAACAACAGGGAGAGGATGTTTCAAAGCACACATCAGAGAAGGGCTGAATAGCCAAAACATCCAATGACCACACACGTCTCCACAAGAGAAAAAACTACAAGCCCATTAAAACCTGGGCAAAAGATGGAAACAGCAATTTACCCCAAGAAGATAGAAGGTTGGGAAATAGCTATATAAACACATGTTCATCATCGTTAAGTCTAAGGCCAATGCAAATCCAAACGGCAATGAGATAACAGCTCACTGTGGTCAGAATGGCTACAAGGAACAAGACAGGAAACAAGTGTTGGAGAGGAGGTGGAGAGAAGGGAAGAGTCCTGCAGAGCTTGTGGGAGTGTAAACCAGTGCAGGCACTACGTAAAGCCATGTGACATTACCTCAAAAATTTCAGAATCCATCTACCATATGATCCAGCTATTCCTCTGTGGCATATATATCCAAAGAACTTGGAATCACTAAGGCATGGAGATCCCTGCACTGCTTTGTTCACCACAGCCTTACTCCCGATATCCAAGACTTGGAATCCTCCATGGTGCCCAGCAAGGGCTCTTGGAGAAGGAAGATGGGCTATATCCACACAATGGCATAGCAGTCAGCTGTAAGAAAGTGTGCAGTCCAGCCATTTGTGACACCAGAATGGCTACTGAGTGTATGAAGGTAACTGAAACAATCCCCAGGGAGAAAGTCAAATACCATAGGATCTCACTTACAAGAAGTTTAAAACAAGGAGCAACAAACAGGTAGCATGTGACAGGGGATTGGTGCTTCCCAGAGGTAACAGATGGCAGGGGACGGAGGGAGAAACAGTTGATTAGGCACAAGTGCGTGGTGTGGGCCTGTAATTAAGCTTAGAGTGGTCAAGATGACGTAGCATACACAGAAGTCTAAATCTATGAGGATGTAAATCTGAAAGTTATAGGATGTTATAATGCAGGGTTATGGAAACCAGTTCACATAAAATCAAAACTCCATAAAGGCAAGCAGGTTTATGGCATAAAGATTGCAGGCTGAAAGAGTTTAGAGAAGATGGGCTTCCATGGATTGATAATCACCTTCAAATGCTTAATGATGCTACAGAAAGGTAGACCATTGCAAAGAGATGAAGAGGAACACTACCAAGAGAACACGTTCCATGCTAAGCTCATGAGAGAACGGAAAATGTAGCAGTCTATGATGTTACTACTAATAACCTTTATGAATAATCAAAGCAGGCCAACATCTTCCAAAGTTCAGTACAAAGGTTGGTTCAAAAGTCCTATTCAGGGTCGGCCCAGTGGTGTAGCGGGTAAGTGCCCATGTTCTGCTTGGGCGGCCTGGGCTTTGCTGGCCAGCATCACAGGTCCGGATCAGATTAGGAGCATTTGGAAATATAGATTTCAAGGTATGATGCAGACAGAGATCATGAAGATGTAGAAATTGTGAGGATACCTTATGAATACACACCAGGAAAAGAACCATGAGAATATCACAATCTATGAATGCATCAGGTACACTTCCCCACATGATGAAGGAAGTAAAACATGTAACCAGCAAAGGTGGAATTGCTAGAGTGCTATGAGATGACACGATCATTGTGCATCAGAGGATTGCTGGGAACATAAAGTTGGCAGGGACTCCGGGACTTTCTGTGGGGAAAGTCCACACATTTGGCCACATCCACAAATGATAAGAGATAAATCCCAGGACGAACTTAAAGCAAAGAAACCAGTGTCTAGAAGGAATGTAGTATACCTTTCAAGGTTCGAGGATAAAGTTAGAAACTGACAACAAGTCCCGAAAAAGGAAAACTGTCCTACCTGGAAAGGGAGAGTAGTCAGACTGGTTTGAGATCACTCTGAGACACTGTGTGCATGGAGGTTGTCAGGACAACTTAGAATTCTGAGGGTGTTTATGACATCATGGTGACCATGTCACCCAAGTCGGCTGAGGTTTCCAGCCCGAGGATAGGCCTAGGACAGTATATTCAAGTGACAGTTACCCAGAAACAGCTTTTCCAAACAGAATCCTGGCACAGATTCTTGAAGAGATAAAAGAGACACTGATTCAAGAGTTGAGAATGGAATCATTGGGAAGAAGCGATACTAGAGGGGCAAGCGCTGAGAGGAGAACAGTGTCATCTACTCAAGTAGATGGGGAGACTGTGCTGATTCAAGCTTGAAACTTGTTTAGAAAAAAGAGGCTAGACCTGGGGCTTATCAGACATATGTTGTCCTTCTACCTTACTCATAATCCAAAGTTAAGAATGATCACTTGAGGACATTGAAGAGAAGAATCAAGACCTCCTTTTCTACGCCCCTAGCATCTTGAAGACAAGTCTCTCTTTCCATAGCTCTGGCTTCACAGGGGTCCACTGGGTACATGCCAATGTGTCTCAAGAGATCTCATTGATGCCTGGAAGGAATGGATCTCTGCCATGGTTGGGTATGTTTCTTGCTTTGGAAAGGCTCTAGATGTGTGCTAAAAAGCACCCTTTTCCAGAGGGCTTCGTTCCTTGGTGATGGCTGCCCTCCCAGGCTAGAGTGCTCAGTTGGGATCAATGAGATTCTCTCCCCCATCTCTTATCTTAGAAGGAGTATTGATTATGTGTTTCAAACTACATGTAAGGAGGTAGGCTGAAAAAGTAGAACATTTCCATTATATTTAAAGAAAAATAAACATGCCACAGCTGAGGATGTAAATCAAACAAATAAAAAAAACCCTGTAGAAATAAAGTAAGAAACGATCTACACATAATCTAGTGGAGCGTTCAGGGATGAGGGGTGAAGTACGAAACCACCCAAATCCAGAAAAGGGATGGAAGGATCTCTCCCCTGGAGACAGGAATTCATCAGATTCATCTAATTTGTCTCGAAACCCTTGGGTCCTTGAAGGTGGTTGCCAGGACAACATGGAGTTTCTCATCTCACAATGTCAAACGAAGCAAGATGACCACATGTACTCAGTGCTCAGTTGCACCTAGGCTAGCATAGCAAAGATTACTTCAAGTTACCAATAGAAATTCAAAGATAACACCCAACAATCACAAAAGCACCCACACACCAGCCTACAGAACATACAGTGATTAAAGAAATACAAAATTCCTAACTTGGAATGAAGGAGAATGCAATCATAAGCATGTCAAAGGGAGATAGCTCAGAAAGACCATGACAATTAGACTATGGAAAAGAAAACATGGTCCCAGAAAATGGAAGGCCAACAGAAATCACACCTCAATAATCCACAGTGAAAGACGTCAGTCTTTAGACAGACTCTGCTTGAATGTTGGAAAGTCTGAGAAAGTGACAACCCCAAAACCTGCAGTGAAGGTCAAACCTGGGCTAACTGGGAAGGGTGAGTTCTCAGACTGCTCCAAACGGGCTCTGAAACCGTGTGTCCATGAAGCTTGCCAGGACAGCAGAGACAAAATTCTGACAAATCCTCTGACATCACTGTGCACCAGAAAAACAACCTGGCCTAGTCGACACAGGGCCAGAGTTGGGCTCAAGTAGCATATTCAAGTCACATTCCACTCAACTGCAGGTTGGCAATGGAACATGTAAAGGGCCGGCCAGTGTTGCAGGGGTGAAGTCCACGTGTTCTTGGTAGGCCGGCCGTGGTCAGGAGCGTGGAATCCTGGGGTGATCCTCCTCATGGTTGTTACAGCCATCTGGGGCAGGCGTCCGAGGTAGTGTAGAGGCAGTTGGGAAATGACGTTAGACAGTGCCACTCATCCTCAGCAAGTACAGCAGCATTGTCAGCAGATGTGAGCATAGCAATAAACGTTTGTCAAAACAGAAGCAATTAAAAGGTGCAAAGAATAGAAATAATGAACCTCAAAAAGGGAAGCATGCCAGTAGGAGAAATAAGATATCTAAGACTATGCTTTGCCAAACAGATGCAAGCTATGTAAACCAAAACCTGGCAAAGCTTTGTGGAAAGAAATTCCAGAAGACCTAAGGAAACGGAAGGCTATTTCATGCTCTTCGAATGGAAGAACTAATACACTTGAAACCTCCATACCCCATAAAGCAATCTGTGGATTCCATGCAATCCCAGTCCAAGTTGCAGCAATGTTTCTCACAGAAATAGAGAGAGGATAGTAAAGCCTCTATCCAGCAGCAAAGGAATCTGAATACCCAAAGGAATCCTGAGGAAAACGAACAAAGCATGACATATCACACTGTCTGATTTCCTCATGTAGGACGGAGCACAACGAACCGAAATGGCACAGTCTTGGTCCAAAAACAGGCACACAGACACATGGAACAGAATCGAGAGCCCAGAGGTTAACTTACGTACATATGGACAACCCATTGTCGACAAGGGAACCAAGAGGAGACAGCGGAGAAAGGAGAGTCTCGACAAGCAACTGTGCATGGAAGACTGCACAGCCACATGTAACACAATGAGAGTAGACCATGATGTTACACCAGGCACACACACCACCCCGAAATGGATTAAAACCTTGAATGGAATACTTGAAACCGTGCAACTTCTAGGAGACAACCCAGGCAGCTTGCTCTTTGCCATCTGGCTTAGCCACCTATTTGGAAGAAGCATGTTTGACTAGTCAAGGTCAACAAAGGAAGCAAGAAACAAACGGGACCTCATACACTGCAGAAGCTTTTGCCCAGACAAGGAAACCATCGACTCAGTGCAAAGTCAGCACAACAACTGGGAGAGGATGTTTTCAAAACACACATCAGACAAGGGGTTAAGAGCCAAAAGATCCAATGACCTCATACGTCTCCAAAAGAGAAAGCGCAACAAGCCCACTAAAACCTGGGCAGAAGATGCAAACAGAGATTTCTCCCCAGAAGATAGAAAGATGGCCAATAGGCTGTATGAAAACATGTTCCTCATCAGGAAGTCCCATGCCAGTGCAAATCCAAACTTCAATGAGATAGCAGCTTACTGTGGTCACAATGGACCTAAGTAACAAGCCAGGAAACAAGTGTCTGAGAGGAGGTGGAGAGACGTGAAGCCTCCAGCACTGCTGGTGGTAGTGTAAACTGATGCTGCCACTCCACAAAGCAGTGTGGACTTGCCTCAGAAATTTAAGATTCCATCTACCATATGATCCAGCTCTTCCTCGGTGGTGTAGTTATCCAAAGAACTTGGAAACACCAATGCATAGAGATCCCTGCACTGCTGTGTTCACCACAGCCTTGCTCCTGATATCCAAGACTTGGAAGCTCCCCTGGTGCCCATCAAGGGACGAATGGAGAAGGAAGATGGGCTATAGCGACACAAGGGCATACTACTCAGCTATAAGTAAGGATGAATCCAGCCCTTTGTGACCTCCAGAATGGCTCCTGAGGGTCTTATGGGAAGTGAAACCAGTCACAGGGAGAAAGTCAAATCCCGTAGGTTCTCACTTACAAGGAGAACAGAAAAACATGGGCTAATGTACAGGTACCATGGGACAGTGGATTGGTGGTTCCCAAGGGGACTGGGGGGCAGAGGGATGGTGCAAGAGATGATTAGCCACAAGCATGTGATTCAGGCCTGTAATGAGGCTTCCAGAGGGGAGGATGATATAACCTACACAGAAGTCTAAATCTCTGGGGGTGGAAATCTGAAAGCTACAGTATGTTATAATGCAGGGTTACAACAATAAATTAACATAAAATCCAAAATCCAGAAAGGCGTGCGGATTTACGGTATAAAGCTTTGGCGTCTGAAAGAGATGAGAGAAGATGAACTTTCAAGTATTGACAATCACCTCCAAATGCTTAATAGTGCTACAGAAAGGTAGACCATTGCAACGAGATGATGAGGAATACTACCAGGAGAACATGTTCCATGCTAATCTCACGCACCAATGGAAAATGTTCCCCTCCATGATGTTGCTAGTAATTCCCTTCACCCATAATCAAATGAGGATAACATCTTCCCAAGTTCAGGCCAATGATTGGCCCAAAAGTCCAATTCAGGGCCGGCCCTGTGGTGTAGGGGGTAAGTGCCCGCATTCCGCTTGGGCGGCCCAGGCTTTAGTGGTTCAAATCATGGGTGGGGATCAGATTAGTAGCAAACGGAAATGTAGATTTCACGGTATGGTGCGGACAGAGACCATAAAGAAGTAGAAATTGTGAGGACGTGTTAGCAATATGCACCAGAAAAAGAAACATGAGTGTACTACAATGTGTGAACGCAGCTGGTACACTTGCCAAATGAAGAAAGAAGGAAAACTTGTAACCTGCCAAGGTGGACTTGTGAGACTGCTATGAGATGAAACGATCATTGCACATCAGAGGATTGCCTGGGCAACCTCAACTTGGGAAGTACTCCAGGACTTTCTATGGGGAAGGTCCACCCATTTGGTCATAGCCACAAATTATGAGAGATGACCAAGGATAATCTTAAAGGAAAGAAACCAGTGTCTAGAGAGAATGTAGTACACCTTTCAAAGTTGGAGGATAAAGTTGGAAACCGACAAGAAATCCAGAAAAAGGAAAACTATCCTGCCTGGAAAAGGTGCGTGGTCAGACTTGTATGAGATGGCTCTGAAACATGGTGTGCAGGGAGGTTGTCAGGACAACTTGTAACTTTGAGGGTGTTTATGATATCACGGTGAACATGTCACCCAAGATCGCCGCATATTTCCAGTCGGAGCGTTGGACTAGGCTAGGATATTCAAGTGAGAGATACCCAGACACAGCTGTTACAAACAGAAACCGGGCACAGAATCTTGAAGAGATCAAAGAGACTATGATCCAAGGGATAAGAAAGGAATCATTGGGAAGAAGCGATAATAGAGGGACAAGCACCAAGAGGGGAACATTGTCATCTACTCAAGTAGATGGGGAAACCATGCTGATTCAAGCTTGAAACTTGATTGGAAACAAGAGGCCAGACTTGGGGCTTATCAGACCGACATTGTCCTTCTGACTTAATCTTAATCCAAAATCAAGAATGAAGTCTTCATGACATCAAAGAGGAGAATCCATGCCTCCTTTCCTGGGCCCCTAGCATTCTTTGAGGAGAAGTTTCGCTTTCCATAGCTCTGGCATCACGGCGGCCCACTGGGTAGACGGTTATGTCTCACAAGAGTACTCTTTGAAGCCCTGAAGGTGTGGGCACCTGTCATGCTTGGGGTATGTCTCATTGTTTGGAAGGGCTCCAGAAGTGTGCTGAAATGCACCCTTTTCCAGAGGGCTTCGTTCCTTTGTGAAGGCTACCCTCCCAGGCTAGATTGCTCCATTGGACTCTAATGAAGTTCTCTCCCCATATCTCTGACCCTAGAAGGAGTATTGATTATGTGTTTTGACACCTTATGTAAGGAGTTGGTGGAAAATTAGAACATTACAGTGGCATTTAAAGAAAACTACACATGCCAGATCTGAGGATGTAAATCAAACAAATAAACCCTATAGAAATAAAGCAAGCCAGTATCTGGACGTAAGCTAGTGGAATGTTCAAGGATCAGGGCTCAAGTTAGAAACTTCCCAAATCCAGAAAAGAGACAGAAAAATCTGTTGCCTGGAGAGAGGAGTTCATCAGATTTGTCTAATTTGTCTCGGAAACATCATTTCCGTGAAGGTGGTTGCCAGGACACCCATGAATCTGGAGTTTCTGATCTCAGAATGTCAAACCATCCAAGAGGACCTGGTATTCTCAGTGCTCAGTTTGGCCTAGGCTAGGATAGCAGAGATTTCTTCAAGTGACAGATGGAAATTCCAAGACAACACCCAACAATCACGAAAGGACTCACACCTCGGCCTACAGAAAATATGGTGATTAAAAAAATACAAAATTAATAACTTGGAATGAAGGAGAACGCATTGATAAGCATATGTAAGGAGATAGCTGAGAAAGACCATGATGATTAGACTATGGAAATGAAACCAAGGTCCCCGAAATGGAAGGCAAACTGAAATCACACCTGAATAATCCACTGTGAAATATGTCATTCATTAGACAGACTCTGCTCTAATGTTTGAAAGTCCGAGAAATTCACAACCCCAAAAACTGCAGCGAAGGTCAAAGCTGGGCTACCTGGGAAGGGTGAGTTACGAGTTTGCTCCAAGCGGCTATGAAAGCCAGTGTCCATGAAGCTTGCCGGGACAGCAGAGACACAATTCTGACAGATCCTCTGACATCACACTGGACCAGATAAACAAGCTGGCCTCATCTACACAGGGCCAGAGTTGGGCTCAAGTAGCATACTCGAGTCACCTTCCATTCAACTGCAGGCTGTCAATGGAACATGAAAGGGGCCAGCCAGTGGTGCAGCGGTGAAGTCCATGTGCTCTGGGTAGGCAGCCAGCGGTGGCCGCATAGAATCCTGGCGTGAACCTCCTCACGGCTGGTCCAGCCATTCTGGGACAGGCGTCCGAGGTAGTGTAGAGGCAGATGGGAAGAGACGTTAGACAGGGCCCTCTTCATCAGGAAATACAGGAGCATTGCCAACAGGTGTGAGCACAGCGATAAACTTCTGCCTAAACAAAAGCAATTAAAACTTACAAATGATAGAAAAACTTGACCTCAAAAAAAAATAAAAGCATGCTTTAGAAGATTAAGGTATCTAGGAATAACCTGAGCCAAACAGGTGAAAGCTATGTAAACCGAGAAATAGCAAAGCTTTGAGAAAAGAAATTCCACAAGACACAAGGAACTAGTAGGGCATTCAGTGCTCTTGGAATGGAAGAATTAACACATTTGAAACGTCCGTACTGGATAAAGCAATCTCTGGATTCCATGCAATCCCAGTCAACGTTGCAGCAATCTTTCCCACAGAAATAGAAGAGGGAATCCTTATGTTACTCTCCAGCAACAAAAGACCCTGAAGAACCAAAGGAATCCTGAGGAAAACAAAGAAATCATGACGTATCATCACAATGATTCCTTTCTTATCCCTTCAATCAGCGTCTCTTTGGTCTCTTCAAGATTCTGTGCCTGGTTTCTGTTTGTAAAAGCTGTCTCTGGGTATCTCTCACTTGACTATCCTAGCCTAGTCCAAGGCTAGGACTGGAAGCATGCGGCCATCTTGGGTGACACATTCACTGTGATGTCATAAACACCCTCATAATTCTAAGTTGTCCTGAACACCTCCATGCACGCAGTGGTTCAGACCCAACTCATACCAGTCTGACTATTCCCCCTTTCCAGGTAGGATAGTTTTCCTTGTTCTGGATTTCTTGTCAGTTTCTAACTTTCTCCTCGAACTTTGAAAGGTGTACTATATTCACTCTACACACCGGTTTCTTCCCTTAAAGATCATCCCTGGTTTTATCTCTTATCTTTTGTGGATATGGCCAAATGGGTGGACTTTCCTCAGAGAATGTCCTGAAGTCCGTAAGAAGTTGATGCTGTCCAGGCAATCCCCTGATGCACAATGATCGTGTGATCTCCTAGCAGTGTGACAATTCCACCTTGGCATCTCACATGTTTTGTTTCCTTCATCATTTGGGCAAGTGTAGTTGATGCGTTCATAGATTGTAATATTCTCATGGTTCTTTTTCTGGTGAGTATTGATAAGGTCATCTCACACTTTCTACTTCTTTATGATCTCTGTGCCCACGAGACCATGAAATCTGGATTTCCTAATGCTAGTAATCTGATCCACACACGTGATGCTAGCCAATGAAGCCCCGGCCACCGACGTGGAACGTGGGCACTTACCTGCTGCAATACAGGGCAGGCCCTGAATTGGACTTTTGGACCAAACTTTGGCCTGAACTTGGGAAGATGTTGGCCTGCTTGGCTCATGCGTGAAGGGAATCAGTAGTAACAACATGGAAGGTAGCATTTTCCGTTGGTTCATGAGTTTAGCACGGAACATGTTCTCTTCCTAGTATTCCTCTTCATCTCTTTGCAAAGGTCTACCTTTCTGTAGCATCATTAAGCATTTTGAGGTGATTACCAATCCTTGGAAGTTCATCTTCTCTAATCTGTTTCAGCCTCCAAAGCTTTAGGCCGTAAATCTGCACCCCTTTTTGGAGTTTTGATTTTATGTGAATTGGTGGCCGTAACCCTGCATTATAACATCCTATATCTTTCACATTTACATCCTCACAGATTTAAAGTTCTGTGTAGGTTACATCATCTTCACCACCATAAGCCTAATTACAGGCCCTCACCACACACTTGTGCCTATTCAACTATGTCTCCCTCCGGGCCCAGGCTCCCATTCCCTCTGGGAACCACCGGTTCCATCTCACGTGATTCCAGCTTGTTTGTCCTTTTTTTCTATATCTCTTTGTAACTTAGATCGCATGGTATTTGACCTTCTCCCTGGGCTTGTTTCAATTCCCCTCATACCCTCAGGAGCCATTCTGGTGGTCACAAATGACTGGACTGCATCCATTCCTACAGCTGAGTGCTATGCCATTGTGTGGATATAGCCCATCTTCCTTCTCCATTCGTCCCTTGATGGGCACCAGGGCGGCTTACAAGTCTTGTATCTCGGGAGTAAGGCTGTGGTGAACACAGTGGTGCACGGATCTCTATGCATTAGTGTTTCCAAGTTCTATGGATAGACAAGCTGCCGAGGAATAGCTGGATCATATGGTAGAAATTTCTGAGGCAATTCCACACTGCTTTTCCTACTGGCTGCACCGGTTTACACTCCCACCAACGGTGCAGGAGGCTTCCCTTGTCTCCACCTCCTCTCTGACACTTGTTGTTTCCTGTCTTGTTCCTTATAGCCATTCTGACCACAGGGAGCTGTTATCCCATTGCTGTTTGGATTTGCACTGGCCTGAGAATTTATGATGGTGAACATGTTTTCATACAGCTGTTGCCCATCTTTCTCTCTTTGGGAGAAATCTCTGTTTCCATCTTTTGCCCAGGTTTTACTGGGTTTGTTGTTTTTCCTCTTGTGGAGACGTGTGAGGTTATTGGATCGTTTGGCTATTCAGCCCTTCTCTGATGTGTGGTTTGCAAACATCCACTGCCAGTTGCTGTGCAGTCTTTGCATTGACTTATGGTTTCCTTGGCTGGGCAGAACCTTCTGCGTTGGATAGAGTCCCGTTTGTTTCTTGTTTCCTTTCTTGCCCTTGCCCAGTCACACATGCTTCCTCCAAATAGGCAGCTAAGCCAGATGGTAAAGAGCACGCTGCCTGGGTTTTCTCCTAGAAGTTCCATGGACTGAAGTCTTCCATTCAAGGCGTTAATCCATTTTGAGGTGGCATGTGCCTCGTTTAACATCATGTCCTACTCTCATTTTGTTACCTGTGGTTGTGCAGTCTTCCAAGAAACATTTCTTCTCTAGACTTTCCTTTCTCCGCTGTCTTCTCTTGTCCCTCTGGTCGAAAATGAGCTGTCCATATTTGTGTCAGTAGACCTCTGCGCTCTTGATCGTGTTCTATTCGTCTGTGTGCCTGTTTTTGGGCCCAGACTGTGCTGTTTCAGTACCTAGTGCTTCGTCCTGTATGGTGAAATCAGAAAGGGGGATACGTCCAGCTTTGTTCATTTTCCTCAGGATTCCGTTGGCTATTCAGTGTCCCTTATGCCTGGATAGAGACTTTAGGATTCTCTCTTCTATTTCTGGGGGAAAAATTACTACAACTTTGAACTGGGATTGCATGGAATCCAGAGATTGCTTTATCTGTTACGAACTTTTCAAGTGTGTTAGTTCTTCCATTCCAAGAGCACGGTGTAGCCTTCCATTTCCTTCTCTCTTCTGGAATTTATTTCCCAAAAGCTTTCTTCCCTTTCATGTTACATAGCATGCACCCGTTTGGTTAAGGTCATTCATAGATATCTTATTCTTCTTACTGGTATGCTTCTGTTTTTGAGGTTCAGTATTTATGTTCTTTGCACCTTTTAATTGGTTCTGTTTTGGCTAACGTTTATGGCTGTGCTCACATGTGCTGACACTGCAGCTGTATTTGCTGAAGAAGAGTGGCCCTGTCTAACGTTGCTTCCCATCTGCCTCTGCACTACCTCGGACGCCTGCCCCAGAATGGCTGGGCCAACGGTGAGGAGGCTCACCCCCAGGAATCCATGTGGCCTAGCACGGGATTCCGACCCAGAATGCACAGTCTTCACTGCTACAACACGGGCTGGCCCCTTTCATGTTCCATTGCCAACCTGCTGTTGAGTGAAATGTGAATTAAATATGCTACATAAGCCCAAATCTGGCCCTGTGTAGACTAGGCCTGGTTTTCTTTCCGGTCCACGGTGATGTCAGAGGATTTGTCAGAATTGTGTCTCTGCTGTCCCGGAAAGCTTCATGGACACAGGGTTTCAGAGCCCGCTTGGAGCAGTCTCGTAACTCACCCTTCCCAGTTAGCCCAGGTTTGACCTTCATTGCAAGTTTTGGGGTTGTGACCTTCTCGGTCTTTCCAACGTTCAAACATAGTCTGTCTAAAGACTGACGTATTGCACTGTGGATTATTCAGGTGTGATTTCTGTTGGGCTTCCATTTTCTGGGACCCTGTTTTCTTTTCCATAGTCTAATCGTCATGGTCTTTCTGAGGTATATCCCTTCGAGGTGCTTGTCAGTACATTCTCCTTCATTCCAAGTTAGGAATTTTGTATTTCTTTAATCACCATATGTTCTGTAGGCCGATGTGTGAGTGCTTTCGTGATTCCTGGGTGTCGTCTTTGAATTTCCATCGGTCACTTGAGGGAGTCTTTGCTCTCTTAGTCTAGGTGCAACTGAGCACTGAGTACGCGTGGTCATCTGGGTTCCTTTGACATTGTGAGATGAGAAACTCCAGGTACGACGTTGTCCTGGCAACCACCTTCAGGAACCCAATGCTTCTGAAACAAATTAGATGAATCTGATGAATTCCTCTGTCCAGGTGAGAGACCTTCTGTCTCTATTCTGGATTTGGGTAGTTTCAAACTTCACCCTTGATGCTTGAACTTTCCACTAGATTATGGCTAGATACTGGCTTACTTTGTTTCTACAGGTTTTGTTATGTGTTTGACTTACCTCCTCAGCTGTGGCGAGTTTATTTTTCTTTAAATATAATGGTAATGCTCTAATTTTCAGCAAACTTCCTTACGTGTGGTATCGAAACACGTAATCAATATTCCTTGTACGGCAAGAGAGGGTGGAGAGAATCTCATTGATCCCAACTGAACACTCTAGCCTGGGAGGGCAGCTTTCACAAAGGAACAAAGCCCTCTGGAAAAGGTGCTTTTCAGCACACTTCTAGAGCCCTTCCTAACCAAGCGACATACCCAAGCATGGCAGGGGGCCTTTCTTTCCGGGCTTCAATGAGATCTCTGCTGACACATTGGCATGTACCCAGTGGGCCCCCGTGACTTGAGCACTATGGAAAGGGAGACTTGTCTTCAAAGTTTGCTGAGGCCTAAGAAAGGTGGCCTCGCTTCTTCTCTTCAATGTCCTCAAGTAATCATTCTTGACTTTGGGTTATGGGTAAGGCAGAAGGACAATGTAGGTCTGATAAGCCCCAGGTATGGCCTCTTTTCTCAAAACAAGTTTCAAGCTTGAATCAGCATGGCCTCCACATCTACGTGAGTAGATGACAATGTTCTCCTCTGAGTGCTTGTCCCTCTATTATCGCTTCATTTCAGTGATTCCTTTCTCATCCCTTGAATACGCATCTGTTAGATCTCTTCAAGTTTCTGTGCCCAGTTTCTGTTTGGAAAAGGTGTTTCTGGGAATCTCTCACTTGAATATCCTAGCCTAGACAAATCCTCGGGATGGAAACCTGGGACCATCTTGGGTGACATGGTCACCATGATGTCATAAACACCCTCAGAATTCTAAGTTGTGCTGAAAACCTCCATGCACCCAGTGTTTCAGACCCATCTCATACCAGTCTGACTACTCTCCCTTTCCAGGTGCGATAGTTTTCCTTTTTCTGGACTTCTTGTCGGTTTCTAACTTTCTCCTAGAACCTTGAAAGGTCTACTACATTCCTTCTAGACACTGGTTTCTTCCCTTTAAGATCGTCCTGGGATTTATCTCTTAAGTTTTGTGGATGTGGCCAAATGTGTGGACTTTCCCCACAGAAAGTCCTGGAGTCCCTGCAAAGTTGAAGTTACCCAGGCAATCCTCTGATGAGCAATGATCGTGTCATCTCATAGTAGTCTGGCAATTCCACCTTGGCAGGTCACATGTTTTGCTTCCTTCATCATGTGGGGAAGTGTACCTGATGCGTTCATAGATTGTAATATTCTCATGGTTCATTTCCCGGTGTGTATTCATAAGGTATCCTCACAATTTCTACTTCTTCATGATCTCTGTTGGCACCATACCTTGAAATCCATATTTCCTACTGCTCCTAATCTGATCCGGACCCGTGATGCCACCCTACCAAGCCTAGGCCGCCCAAGTGAAACATGGGCACTTACCAGCTACACCACAGTGCCGGACCTGAATTGGACTTTTGGACCAACCTTTGGCTTGAACTTGGGAAGATGTTGGCCTGCATTGATTATTCATAAATGTAATTAGCAAAAACATTGTGGACGGTAACATTTTCCGTTGGCTCATGAGTTTAGCACAGAACGTGCTGTGTTGGTTGTGTTCCTCTTCATCTCTTTGCAATGGTCTAATTTTCTGTAGCATCGTTATGCATTTGGAGGTGATTATCAATCCTTGGAAGTTCATCTTCTCTAAAATCTTTCAGCCTGCAATCTTTATGCCATAAACCTGCTTGCCTTTATGGAGTTTTGATTTTAGGTGAATTGATTTCCCTAACCCTTCATTATAACATCCTATAGCTTTCAGATTTACATCCTCATAGATTTAGACTTCTGTGTATGGTACATCATCTTCCCCACTGTAAGCCTAGTTACAGGCCCACACTACACCATTGTGCCTAAACAACTCTTTCTCCCCCCGTCCCCTGCCACCCGTTACCTCTGGGAACCACCAATCCCATGTCATGTTCTAATGTTTGTTGGTCCCTATTTTAATCTTCTCCTTGTAAGTGAGATCCTATGGTATTTGACATTCTCCCAGGGGGTTGTTTCAGTTCCCCTCATACCCACAGGAGCCATTCTGGTGTCACAAATGGCTGGACTGCACCCTGTCTTACAGCTGAGTGCTATGCCATTGTGTGGATATAGCCCACCTTCCTTCTCCATGGGTCCCTTGATGGGCACCAGAGGAACTTCCATGTCTTGCATATTGGGAGGAAGGCTGTGGTGAACACAGCACTGCATGGATCTCTGTGCAGTAGTGTTCCCAATTTCTTTGGATAAACACGCTGCAGAGGAATAGCTGGACCATATGGTAGATGTATTTTGAAGTTTCTGAGGCAATTCCACAAGGCTATGCCGAGTGCCTTCACTGGTTTGCACTCCCACCAGCGGTGCAGAACACTTCCCTTCTCTCCACCTCCCCTCCGACACTTGTTGTTTCCTGTCTTGTTCTTTATAGCCATTCTGACCACAGTGAGCTTCTATCTCATTGCTGTTTGGATTTGCATTGGCCTTAGACTTAATGATGATGAACATGAGTTCATAAAGCTGTTGGCAACCTTTCTGTCTTCTTGAGGTAAATCTCTGTTTCCATCTTTTGCCCAGGTTTTAATGGGCTTGTTGTTTTTTCTCTTGTCGAGAGGTGTGAGGTCATTGGATCTTTTGGCTATTCAGCCCTTCTCCAATGTGCGGTTTGAAATATTCTCTTCCTGCTGTTGTGCTGTCCTTGCATTGAGTCGACGGTTTCCTTGGCTGGACAGAACCTACTGCATTTGCTGGAGTCCCGTTTGTTTCTTGTTTCCATTGTTGACCTTGACTAGTCACACATGCTTCTTCCAAATAGGCGGCTATGCCAGATGGCAAAGAGCAAGCTCCCTGGGTTTTATTCTAGAAGTTTCACGGTTTCAAGTCTTAAGTTGAAGGGTTTAATCCATTTCGAGTGTGTGTGTGTGCCTGGTGTAACATCATGGTCTACTCTCATTGTGTTACATGTGGCTGTGCAGGCTTCCCAGCACCGTTTCTTTTAGAGACTCACCTTTCTCCACTGTCTCCTCTTGCCTTCCTCGTTGCAAATGAGTTGTTCATATATGGGTGAGTTGACCTCTGGGCTCTGGATTCTGTTCCATTGGTCTGTGTGCCTATTTTTGGGGGCAGGCTATGTTTCGGTACCTAGCTCTTCGTCCTACATGTTGAAATCAGAAAGTGTTTTACATCCTGCTTTGTTCGTCCTGCTTTTTTCCTCAGGATTCCTTTGGGTATTCAGGGTTCTTGTTGCTGTACAGAGACTTTAGGATTCTCTCTTCTATTTCTCTGGGAAAGATTGCTGCAACTTTGACTGGGATTGCATGGAATCTAGAGATTGATTTATCCTTTATGGCCGTTTCAGTTCTTTTAGTTCTTACATTCCTAGACCGTGGAATACCCTTCCGTTTGCTTGTGTCTTCTGGAATTGCTTTCACCAAAGCTTTGCTAGTTTTCGGTTTGCATTGCTTGCACCTGTTTGTCTAAGCTAATTCCTAGAAATCCTATTCTTCTTCCGTGCATGTTTTTTCTTTCTGAGGTTCAGTTTTTCTATCCTATGCAACTTTTCATTGGTTTTGTTTTGGCAGATATTCATGGCTGTGCTCACATCTGCTGGCGATGGTGCTGTACTTTCTGAGGAAGATTGATGCTGTCTGACGTTGCTTCCCATCTGCCTCTACACTACCTCAGATGCCTGCCCCAGAATGGCTGGACCAGCTGTGATGAGGTTCACCCCCAGGATTCCGCATGGCCTGCCCGGGGCTGCTGACCACAACGTGCAGTGTTCACCACGACACTGGCCAGCACCTTTCATGTTCCATTGGCAACCTGCAGTTGAGTGGAATGTGACTTGAATAGGCTACTTGGGCCAAATGTGGCACTGTGTAGATGAGGCCAGTTTATTTTTCTTCTCCACTGTGATGTCAGAAGATTTGTCAGAATTCTGTCTCTGCTGTCCTGGCACACTTCATTGACACAGGTTTTCAGAGCCCGATGTTAGCAGTGTGATAACTCACCTTTACCAATTAACCTAAGTATGACATTTGCTCCAGTTTTTGTGGATGTGACTTTCTCTGACTTTCGAACGTTCAGAGTATGACTAAAACTTAATTGTTTCATTGTGGATTATTCAGATGTGATTTCTGTGTGCCTTCCATTTTCTGTGACCATTTTCTATTTTCCATGGTATAATTGTTGATATGGGCTCGGCGAGCTGAAGACTCAAATATAAGATTTCTTGGACTCTCAAGGTCTGGCATTGGTGCTCTTTTATTTAGAGAATAGTACGGGATGGCATGGGGACAGGACCCATGGGCAGTGAAGAGCTGCTGCTGCTCCCTGGGGAAGGGACCCATGAGCAGTCAGAGCTCCTGCTGCATCCCTCAGTTGAGGGTTAGTGATAATTTTATAAGGACTGGGTACATGACTTGTTTTTACTGGAAAAAGAAATGATGATTTTCAATGTCTTTAAATGATTTCAGTGCAGATGGTGTCTGGTTATTGTGCGGTCATATAACTTTAGATACGAATCTGCCCATATATATTACCATGTAGGTTAGTATGCCCTGAGATGCTCTCCATGGGACAGCCCTAATTCATATCAACAAAAAATCCACCGGGTCATATAGATTGGCATGTAGGCCAGGTCACCTTGGGCTTTTCTAGCTGGATCAGCCTCAATCCACGACATAAACTCCCTCGAACCCATTTGGACAGGAAATATTTGGGGATATGGACGATGTTCACTCTTCTGTAAATACTTCTGGCTGTACAATGTTGTAGAGGTGCCCCTAAATGGGGCCATAGGCACAGGTAGAAGTTCAGTGGACCAGAAGTCTTCACCTGTGGAGTCCAAGGCTAAGTTATACAGAGCCCCTGGAGAGGAGAGAATCATTTGACGAGATGTGCTCCAAGATGTCAAATATTTTGGCATGCAGAAGACAACGAAACAGACAACAAACTACAAGTAGAAATACAAGCAGTATGTTTAACCCAATGAATAAGGTTTTGAAGTAGTGCAGAAACCTGGTACTGACTGGGAGCTCAACCAATCGTTTAGAGTTAGTGTTGGTCAGACATGGATTTAATTTGGTGGCTGGGCTAGGAAGCCAGAAATATTTTGACGGTAGTCAAGAATATAGGCAAAACATTCACTTTTTATAACGGCACAGGTGCCCCCTTGTGGGGCTGTCAAGACATCCAGTGCCATTTGGATTTGGAGGACTGCCTTACACATTTGGGATACTTCTAAATTGAGCAGCGAAATGCTATGTTGTGCGTCATTTAATGCCTTCATACTGAATTTGATTAGGACTTCCATGTGCAAGACAGCATTTTCAATTCCTAATTGGTGAAGGATAATTGAGTAAAGATGGAAATACCAGTGGAAGACACAGCTGGTCCAGCGCTGTTGCAGTTGGGTAGGTTAGCAGGAGGAGATATAGTAAATGTAGTTCTACCTTGCATGCAGACAAAGCCTAGGGTGCATCATCCAATCCATCCAGGTGGCAGCCAAGGCCATAAATTGGACCCACATCGACACTGAGCACCATTAGGGGCTAAACAAAATGTGCTGGGCCGTCTATCCCAGTCAGTCCAGACCAGTCAGTATGTTTTTTAAGGCTATGATACGAGAACACAAATAACAGGGAATTTTTCCCATAAGTCGAGTGCTATTAGGCCATGTATCACAGGTGTGATTGGTTTGTTCCCAAGAGTGAGTGATCTTTTACTGGGTTTACCACTAGTAGGAGTGAACCAAATATATTCATTCCAAATTTGATATGGTCCATGCTGAGTCTTGATAAGCTGGGGACTTTAAATTTGGAACATGTTTTTTAGGATCCACATGTGACAAAGCAAATTTATTTAGTATTCGGGCAGTAGTATTGAAGGAAAATGTTTGATGGTGGCCAGGGAACTCCCAGGTGTCAGAGATAGATGGCCACAAGGAGACATTACGATTAGCAATAGATGAATCTTGCAAAAGAAAACAGCTAGAATCTAATATCCAGGAATACCTACTATAGCTTCTACATAAACGTATTTTTTCTCTCTTAAATCACCCTCATTTTTACAAAAGATAGCCAAATTAGGATGAACTCGTTTGCAAATAAAGTGTAGCTTCAATACAACATGCTCCAATTATGTACATAAGAGGAGCAAGAATAGTAATTGCTTATACAGGCTTTTTTAAATCTGCTTTGCTGGACTTTTTTATGAGGAATCTCAGATTCAACTGTGAAGGCCTTGCAAGGCCAGAAAAGCCAAGCCAAGGATTTGCCATCAGATTTGGCCTGCAGTACTTACAGATTTGAGTGGTGTTCTCTTTGAGGTCCCCCAAAATATTCGGAGGTTCCTTACACCTGTCAGATAAGCAAGCTTCCTTACTTACTGGGTAAGATTGCCAGAATCTCTGTAAACAAGGTACCAGGCCCATGTTTCCAAGTGGCTGTATTCCAGAAAGTCGAATCTTTGTTCCTGAAATGCTGTCTTGTCACATCTGAGCCTGTGTGTTTCAAATATACATTCCAGTCAAAGCCTTGGTAGTATAACCAATGTGTCCTGTTATAAGGAGAACAGATTCTTATGGAACTTATGCAAATATTGCCACTACATAACCATACTCGGTCACAAAGGGTTTCCCAATTCCAGAGGGATAAGGTAGGGATAAAAAGATAAATGTTTCAGTTTTTCTTCTAAAGGCATAATTTCACCAAACGGCTGTAAGTCAAAGTTAGCATAAGAGAAAAGAAAAAATATTTCCTTCATTGTGAGAAAACAAAACAACACATCAAAACTCAACAATATTTCAAACAGATGTCCTAAAAAATTATAATCATCCTCATCAGTTCACACAGTCCTGTATAATCAACTCTTGAGCTGAATCTTCTGTCAGCAGATCGATGAACTTAGTTTCTGTTAGAATTCTGTCATTTCTTACTCAGTTCAGTTTTACAATCTGAAAGTTTGTCAGAAACATGTAGTTTAGAACCTCTTTGTCAGAATCCTTTCCAGGAATTTCTCGGAAGATGAAAGATATTTGCAAAAGAAAAAAGCATCAGAGTAAAACAACAGCTATCTGCAAATGGACAAAGGACTCCAAACGGCAATTGCCAAAGAAACTTGGCTACTTCTGTGACATATAACATTTCCAGATAATAATTGGACTTATGACTGATAACCAGGACAGATCAGAATCTTAAGAATGCCATATAATTTTAAGACATCTATATTAATAACATTTACCCATCTAATACCACCTAAGAAAGTCTATATTCACTTATTTCCCAATGTTTTCCATGTAATTTAATAGACCAAATAAGCCTAATTAGTTTGGTATTTTCCTCCTCATAGGAAGAGAGAGAAAATTTCTTTGAGAAGACTCAGGGGGCCTCTGAAAATCCTCAGAGAAATTTTTCTTCTGTCTACCAGATCAAAAGAAAGCCTTCATTCAGGATTTGAATATTTTTGAGGGAGAAACTTGTTAAAACATATCAAAAGTTTTTAAAATGCTTCTTCAAATAGGAAACAACACTCACTGTGAAACAATGCTCAGGTATCTATTCAAAGTGATAACAGAAAGAGTGAAAAATCTTAAGAGTGACCTCAGTCATTATTTTCACAAAACAGATTTGTCTCTTAGGTAGAATTACTCAAAGGAATAGCTTTTATAACCTCTTTATCAAGAGCAGATCCAAAGTTCAAGAAAAAGTATCCTTTCAGAGAAAACCAAATTTGAATTTCTGCACGTACTTATTTTTAACATTCAAACTCATGCACTTAATTGAACTTACTTTAGTCTACTTGACCAGGCATAAAACTCCTTTCAGAATTTCTCCTTCACAAGCATTCTACAACTTTGTCCCAAAGTCTTTCTTTTTCCTTTCTAGTACGTCATGACAAATTTATGTTTCTTAACCTATCAAACAAAAATATTTCCATTCTTTATACCTTTTTTACTGAAAACATCCATTTTAACTTCCTTGAATACAGAGCTCTTTTGCTTATTAATTTCCAGTAGCTTCAATTCCATAGGTTAATTAGAACATTTAAACCTTAACAGACCTAGGAAACACTAAAAATGTTAACAATTATGAATTGTCTTTTATATCAGCATTCTAAACACTTCATAAATTTAGAAACGTGGTACTTTACAACAAAACACAAGGCATGCTTCTTAATACACCCAAACGCTTTTAACCTCTTCACTAAGATGCCAAAATCAGATAACTTAGCTATGTTTATTAATAATGTTTCAGTGTTTCATCCTATCCAAAAATGACCCAGATATTCAGATTTTTATCATTTAACTTAACTTGGCATAACTCAAGATGGTTACCAAAAAGAATTTCGAAGCTGTTTTTTTCCCCAAGTATACAGACTGTAAAAGTTATTGTGAGTTTTATGTATTTAAGCCATTTTTTTCCGACAATTATGTTCAGATTACCTACGGAAACCTCATGAGGCATTTGAAAAAACTGGTCATCGTTTACAGCTATTATTTTGCTGACAAATTTAACAGACAACGTGAACTTATGTGACTAGTAAACCCAGGATGAATGCCTGCATACTATGCAAATACCGACAACTCTGACAAGAAGACTATTTTCAATCAAACCAACAAACTTAAACAAGTTTTCATTCACCATAGGTTAATTCACATCACGTTTACTTTGAAAGGCACTGAGTTAATTTCTACTACATTTAGAATTTAAGTAAGCACTTACTTTAAGCCAACTAAACAGAGATCTTAATTTTGGCCATAGCATCCAGAATTAAGTATCACACCTATAACATACACATAGCCACACATACAGAGAGACTGTACAACCATCGTTTTAAAAACTACTGCTGTGAGTCAGGAACAATAATATTAAGCTCACAAGTTATGAATCCAAACTTTGTTTTGAGCCTTTTTACTAATACTTATGGAGAAGACCTTTGACATGCTAGACTTTTGGCAAAGGCACACTTATGTTCATTTATCCTTTCCCCTCATTTTTGTTTTTCAGTCTTAAGAATGAGTGTTGGACTGGACAGTAGTTCCTGGAGAGGGAGGATGATAATCTTTTTCATGATAAAGGAACTAGGTGCAATCTGAACTGCCTCTAGAGCTGTCTTTCCAGTCTTGCAAGGATTTTGTAAGGACAGTTGCTCTTGATTTCCCAGAAACTGGACTGTAACTTGAAGGTCCTTTTAGGTTGATCCACCTGTCCAACTGCACCATAAAGGCACAGAGAAACCTCGCAAATTTTCTCCTAGTTGGAGTTTCTGGGGCATCACCCATACAATTGAAAGTGTTTCTAATTAGTTAGAAGGATTCTGAGTGGTGAGTCTCTGGGGATGCTTACGGCATTCCCCATGGCAGTAAAGCCAGTGTCTGACTGACAGTGGACTGGAAAAGGGTGCAGTGCCCACAGAAGCTGGGAACTGGCTGGAGGTCAGGGCTCCCAGCAGCCGGGTTGAGAGTTAAGTCCCTTGCAAAATGTTTTCAAGTTTTTCGATTTTACAGAAGGTCCAGGTTCTGGTCAGGTTTAGCCTGAACTTAAGCTCGACTTGGTGACAACAGACTACATGATGAGCAAAACAAAGAAAGGAAAAGAAGACACCAGACCTCACCCTCATGGCCACTCCCAGAGGGTTATCAAGATAAGAGTCACACAACAGTTCCCGTGCTGGGGCACACTACCCTAGCACAACAGTTCACAGAATAAATCACAGGTCTGCTACCCTCATAGCCAACTCAGTAGGTGACTAAAATCCTCAATCAGTCATCTGCCAAAAAAGGGCACCCAACTTGGTGTTGCCGTGGTGATCAGGGTAGAAACTCAAAGTTGGGGCTCCCAGGCGTGGAGGCCTTGACTCTTCAAAGATTCTTCTGTTTTCCAGTTGCAAAGCTCAAAAGGACATGAAAATGGCCCGTGTAACTCTAACAAAGATGAAAGAGACACGTCCATTACCTTGAAAATCCCCTGTGAACCTAGGGCAGCATCCCACCTGTCGTTCCTAATGTGGGGTTCCTATAGCAATGGGTGATGGGGAACTCCACCAGCATTGCATCCCTTGTATACCTTCCCTCGGATGCCTGGCAGTAACAGGTGCCTGGTGAACATCTTTCCTATTCTGCCTGGCAGCAATAGATGCCTGGTGAATGGTCCCTGAGAGAAAAGGAGAAGTTTAAGAGAGAACAGGATAGAGAAAAATAGTGAGGAATTTTCCGCCGCTTTGGGGGACATTCTACCCAATTGCGTGTTGGAGCCATTCTCCGAGAAGGGTTTTCCATACTCAACCAAAGGTTAGACTTTCTTACTTGCCTTGAACTGGAGTCCCAATTGGGACATTCACACAGTTCAGAGCATGGTCAGGTGCCATGGGAGGTAGCCCAATACAGCCTGAGGAAAAGAAACCTTCCACGGGAGGCTGGCAGATTCCCGACCATCCTAATGACTGAAGTGGCCAACCCGTGCCCACGTAAAATTTATATATCAGAGATAGAGTCAGGAAGGAACGGATTAATTCATTCTACATCACCCTTAGGCTTAAGGTACTGATTCTCTTCAAGCCGAATGCCATGATTTGCCCCACAGAGTAGCCATGGGCAGCAAACGTGGATTCATACAGCTATCCAAGAAAGTTCCTGATGGAGAAGTGAATTTAGATCCATCCTCGAAAAGGAGAGAGGCACAAGGAAGGAAAGGGCATTTACCAGAAGTCAAGCTCACAAACCGATGAAGCAAGTTCCCGGTAGGGGGGCCACAAGATATGATGCAGGGTTGCCGAACTGAAGAGTCAAAAGAAAAATTTGTTGGACTCTCAAGGTCTGGCAGGATGCTCTTTTATTTAGAGAACGGTACAGGATAGCATGGGGACAGGACCTATGGGCAGTGAAGAGCTTCAGGCATGGGGACAGGACCCATGGGAACTAAAGAGTTGCTGCATGGGGGCAGGACCCATGGGCAGTCACAGCTCCTGCTGCTGCCCTGAGTACAGGGTAAGTGCTAATTTTATAAGCATAGTTACGTGACTTACTTTTGCTGGAAAAAGAAAAGATGATGTAAAATGTCATGAAATGATTCCAGTTCAGTTGGGGTCTGGTTATTGTGTGGTCGGATAACATTAGATACGAATCTGGCCATATAGATAGGCATGTAGGTGAGCATGACCTGGGCTTCTCTCACTGGGGCACCTCTAATTCATACCAAAAAATGATTCACCGAGTCATGTAGTTTGGCATGTAGGCCAGGTAACCTTGGGCTTTTCGAGCTGGGGCAGCCTTAGTCCACATCAATCGTCATGGGCTTTCTCAGCTATCTCCCATCGATATGCTGATCAGTCCATTCTCCTTCATTCAAGTTATTAATTTTGTATTTCTTTCATCACCATATGTTCTCCAGCCTGATGTATGAGTGATTTCCTGATTGTTGGGTATTGTCTTTGAATTTCAATCGTTCACTTGAAGGAATCTTTGCTAAGCTAGCCTAGGTCCAACCGAGCACTGAGAACACATGGTCATGTTTGTCGGTTTGACATTCTGAGATCAGAAACTCCAAATTCTAGGTTGTCCTGGCAACCACCTTATGGACATAATCTTTCTGAGACAAATTAGACAAATCTGATGAATTCCTCTCTCCAGGTAAGATATTTTTATGTCTCTTTTCTGAATTTTGGAAGGCTCGAACTTGAGTCCGGATCCCTGATCGTTCGGGTAGTTTATGTCTAGATACTGGTTTACTTTATTTCTGTAGGATTTGTTAGTTGTTTGATTTACATCCTCTGCTCTGGCATGTTTATTTGTCATTAAACATAAGTGTAATGTTGTAATTTTCAGCCAACTTCCTCATTATGGTGTCAAAAAACATAATCAATACTCTTCTATGACAATACATCGGGGTAGAGAATTGCACTGGGGCCACTGAGCATTCTAGCTTTGGATGGCAGCCTTCACTTTGGATGTGAGGTTCCCAGAGGGAAAGAAAAAATCCAAAAAGGCATGCAGATTTGTGACAAAAAGCTTTTGAGGCTGAAAGACATTAGAGAAAATAAACTTCCAAGGATTGTGAATATCCTCCAAATGCTTAATGATGATACAGAAAGGTAGACCATTTCAAATAGATTAAGAGGACTACTACGAAGAGAACATGTTCCGTGCTAAACTCATGAACCAAGGGAAAATGTTACCGTCTATGAGGTTACTACTAATTACCTTCATGAATACTCACAGCAGGCCAGCTTCTTCCCAAGTTCAGGCAAAAAATTGGCCCCAAAGTAAAATTCAGGGCCAGCCATGTGTTCTGGTGTGTAAGAGTCCATGTTACTAGTGGGCGGCCTGGGATTCAGGGATTCGTATGACACGTACTGATCACATTAGTAACATTAGGAAAGATAAGTTTCATGGTATGGTGCAGACAGAGATCATAAATAAGTGGAAATTGTGAGCATACCTTATAGATATGCACCAGGAAAAGAACATGAAAATATTGCAATCTATGACACATCTGGTACACTTCCCAAAATACAGAGGGAAGAAAGTGATGTGACCTGCATAGGTGGAATTGTCAGCCTGCACGAGATGACACGATCATTGCACATCAGAGGATTGCCTGGGCAGCTTCCACTTGGGAGGGACTCCAAGACTTTCACTGGGGAAAGTCTAAACACTCGGCCATATCCACAAAATGTAACAAATAAAACCCAGGATAAACTTAAAATAAAGAAACCAGTGTCTAGAGAGAATGTACTAGACATTTAAAAGTTCAAGGATAAAGTTAGAAACCGACAAGAAATCCAGGAAATGGAAAGGGTGAGTGTCATACTGGTATGAGATGGCTCTGAAACACTGTGTGCAAGGAAGACGCCGGGACAACTTAGAAGTTTGAGGGTGTTTATGACACCACAGTGAACCTGTCACCCAAGATGCCCTCGTCTTTATAGTCTGAGGATTATCCTGGGATACGATACTCAAGTGAGAGATACCCAGAAAAGAATTTAAAAACAGAAACCAAGCACTGAAACTTGAAGACATAGAATAGACGTTGATTAAATGGGTAAGAAAGAAGTCATCGTGATGAAGCAATAATACAGAGACAAGCACTGAGTGGAGACCATTGTCATCTACTCAAGTATATGGCGAGGCCATGCTGATTCAAGTTTGAAACTTGATTTGAAACCAGAGGCTGGACTTGGGTCTTATCAGACGTACAAATTCTCCTGCCTTAATCATAACCCAAAATCAAGAATGATCTCCTGAGGACATTGTAGAGAAGGATTGATGCCTCCTTTCCTTTGCCTCTAGCATTAATTGAGGAGAAGTCTCACTTTCCATAGCTCTGGCATTACGGAGGCCAACTGGGTACATGCTAATGTGTCACAATACATCTCTTGGAACCCATGAAGGAATGGAACCCGTCATGCTTCTAGTATGCCTCATTTTTTGGCAGGGTGCCAGAAGTGCGCTGAGAAACACCCTTTTCCAGATGGCTTCGTTGCTTTGTGAGGGCTGCACTGCCAGGCTAGTGTGTTCACTTTGGCTCCAATGAAATACTCTCCCCTTATCTCTTGGAGTAGAATGATTATTGATAACGTGTATTGACACCATATGTAAGGAGGTTGGCTCAAAATTAGAACATTACCATTATCTTTATAGAAAAATAAACATGCCAGATCTGAGGATGTACATCAAACAAACAACACACCCTATGGAAATAAAGTAAACCAATATCTACACGTAGTCTAAGGGAACGTTCAACGATCGGTGGTCAAGTTCGAAACTTCCCAAATCCAGGAATGAAACAGAAAAGTACCTTCCCTGAAGCGGATTCATCAGATTCGTCTAATTTGTCTCAGATACATTATGTACATGAAGGAGGTTGCCATGACTACCTATAGTTTGGAGTTTAAGATCTCAGGAGGTAAGACCAAGCAAGATGACCACGTATTCTCAAGCTCACTTTGACTTAGGCTAGCATGGCAAAGATTGCAACAAGTGACCAATGTAAATTCAAAGACAACACCCAACAATGAAAAGCACTCACATGTAGGCCTATAGAACATAGGGTGATTATAGAAATAGAAAATTGATACCTTGGGATGAAGGAGAACTGACTGACAAGCATACCATAGGGAGAAATCTGAGAAAGACCATGATGATTATACTATGGAAAGCAAAATGGGCTCAGAAAAGGGAAAGCAAACACAAATCACACCTGAATAATCCACAACGAAAGATGTCAGACTTTAGACAGACTATGCTTGAACTTTTGAAAGTCAGAGAGTGTCACAAACCAAAAAACCGCAGTGAGGTAAAACCTGGGCTACCTGGAAAGGGTGAGAATGAGACTGCTCCAAACGTGCTCAGAAACACTGTGTCCATGAAGCTTGCCGGGACAGCAGAGACACAATTTTGACAAATTGTTTGACTTTGCAGTTGACCAAAAATGCAAACTGGCTACGTCTACTCAGTGCCAGACTTGGGGTGAAGTAGCATATTTAAGTCACATTATACTGAACTGCAGGCTGCCAAGGGAATATGAAAGGGGCCGGCCAGTGGAGAATTGGGGAAGTCCGTGCATTCGGGGTTGGAAGCCTGGAGTTGACAGGGTGGAATACTGGGGGTAAACCTCTTCACCGCTGGCCAAACCATTCTGTGGCAGGCGTGGGAAGGAGTGTAGAGGCAGATGAGAAGTGACGATAGACAGGGCCACTCTTCCTTAGCAAATACAGGAGCACTGTCATCAGATGTGAGAACAGCGATAAACTTCTGTCAAAAGGAAGCAAATTAAAAGTTGCAAAGAATAGGAAAATTGAACCTCAAAAAAAAATGCCAGTGAGAAGATTTAGATACCTAGGAACAACCTCGCCCCAACAGGTGAAAGCTCGGTAAATCGAAAACTAGCAAACCTTGTGGAAAGAAATGGGAGAAGACACAAGGAAGCGGAAGGATATTCCATGCTCTTGAAATGGAAGAATTAACACACTGGAAACCTCCACTCCGGATAAAGCAATCTCTAGATTACATGAAGTCCCAGGCAAAGTTGCAGCAATATTTCTCACAGAGATAGAAGCGAGCATCCTAAAGTTTACATCCAGCAACAAAAGACCACGGATGGCCAAAGGAATCCTGAGGAAAACGAACAAAGCTCAATGTATCACACTTTCTCATTTCAACATATAGGATGAAGAAATAGGATTGGAAATGGCGCAGGCTGGGATGAAAACAGACACGCAGAACCATGGAACACAATCGAGAGCCCAGAGGTATACACACACGTACATGGACAGCCCATTTTCGACCACGGAACCAAGAGGAGACAGTGGAGAAAGGAAAGTCTCTACAATAAACGGTGCTGGGACGACTGCAGAGCCTCATGTAAGACAAGGAGAGTAGACCACGATGTTACACCAGGCACAAACACCAACACAAAATGGATTAAAGTTTTGAATGTAAGACTGCAAACCACGAGACTTCTGTAAGGAAACCTAGGCAGCATGCTATTTGACATCTGTCTTAGCCTCCTATAAGTAAGATGCATGTCTGCTTGGGCAAGGGCAACAACGGAAACAAGAAACAAATGGGACTACATCAAATGCAAAAGCTTCTGCCCAGCCAAGGAAACCATCGACTCAATGAAAAGACAATACAACCACTGGGAGAGGATGTTTGAAAACCACACATCGGTGAACCGGTGAATAGCCAAAAGATGCAGTGAACTCATATGCGTCCACAAGAGAAAAAAAAATAAGCCCATTAAAACCAGGGCAGTAGGTGGAAACAGAGATTTCACCCAAGAAGATATAGAGATGGCCAACAGGTGTATGAAAACATGTTAATCATCATTAAGACTCAGGGCAATTGAAATCCAAACGGCAGTGAGATAGCAGCTCACTGTGGTCTGAATGACTATAGGTAAAAAGTCAGGAAACAAGTGTCAGAGAGGAGCTGCAGAGATGGGAAGACTCCTACAGTGCTGCTGTGAGTGTAAGCTGGTGCAGCCACGACGCAAATCAGTGTGGAATTGCCTCAGACATGTCAGAATCCATCTACCATATGATCCAGCTATTATTCAGTGGCGTGTTTATCCAAAGACCTTGGAAGAAGTCGTGCACTGATATATGTGCGCCCCTGTGTTCACCCTGGCCTTACTCCCGTGATCCAAGACTTGGAAGACGCCCTGATGCCCATCAAGGCAGAAGGAAGAATAGATAGGGAAGATTGGAGAAGGAAGCTGGGCTTTAAGAACACAATGGCATATCTCTGAGCCATAACAAAAGAGAGAATCCAGCCATTAGTGACCAGAAGGATGGCTCTTGAGGGTTTCATTGGAAGTGAAACAGCTCGCAGGGAGAAACTCAAATACCGTAGCAGCTCACTTACAAGGAGAAGAGGCAAACAAGGACCAACAAACTGGAAAGCTTTGCGGAAAGAAATTAAAGAAGACACAAGGAAACGGAAGTCTATTCCATGCTCTTCGAATGGAAGAACGAACACACTTGAAACGTCCATGTTGGATAAAGCAATCTCTGGATTCCACGCAAGCCCCATCGAAGTTTCAGTAATCTTTCCCACAGAAATAGAAGAGAGAATCCTAAAGTTTCTATCCAGCAACAAAGGAGCAGGAAAGGCCAAAGGAATCCTGAGGAAAACGAACAACTCAGCAAGTACCACATTTTCGAATTTCCACATATAGGACGAACTGCTAGGTACCGAAACGGCAAAGGCTGGCCACAAAAAGAGGCACACAGACACAAGGAACAGAATCGAGAGCCCAGAGGTCAACTCCCACATATATGGACAGCCCATTTTAGACCAAGGAGCCAAGAGGAGACAGCAGAGAAAGGAGAGTCTTGACAAGAAACGGTGCTGGAAAGACTGCACAGCCACTTGTAACACAAGGAGAGTAGACCATGATGTTACACCAGCCACACACACCACCTCAAAATGGATTAAGGCCTTGAATGGAAGACTTGAAACCATGCAACTTCTAGGACAAAACGCAGGCAGCTTGCTCTTTGCCGTCTGGCTTAGCCGATTATTTGGAAGAAGCGTGTGTGACTGGGCAAGGGCAACAAAGGAAACAAGAAACAAGCGGGACTCCATCTAAAGCAGAAGCTTCTGAACAGCCATCGACTCCATCGACTCAATGCAAAGACAGCACAACAACTGCTAGTGGATGTTTGCAAACCACACATCGGAGAAGGGGTGATTAGCCAAAATATCCAATGAACTCATATGTCTCCACAATAAAAAAACAAGGATCCCCATAAAACCTGGGCAAAAGATGGAAACAGATATTTCTCCCAGGAAGATAAAAGATGGCCAACAGGCTGTATGAAAACATGTTCATCATCATTAAGTCTTTGGCAATGCAAATACGAACGGCAATGAGACAGCAGCTCACTGTGGTCAGAGTGGCTATAGGGATGAAGACAGGGAACAACAAGTCTTGGAGAGGAGGTGGAGAGAAGCAAAGCCTCCTGCACTGCTGGGGGAGTGTAATCAGGTGCAGCCACTACCGAAAATGCTGTGGAATTGCCTTAGAATTTTCAGAATCCATCTACCATATGATCCAGCTATTCCTCTGTGGCATATATATCCAAAGAACTTGGAAACACTAATGCTCAGAGATCCATGCACCACTGTGTTCACCACAGCCTTACTCCCAATATCCAAGACTTGGAAGCCTACGTGGTGCCCATCAAGTGATGAATGGAGAAGGAAGACGATCTATAGCCACACAATGGCCAATCTTCGGACTGTATAGATGTGGCCATCTTGGGTGACATGTTCATAAACACCCTCAGAATTCCAAGTTGTCCTGACAACCTCCATGCACACAGTGTTTCAGAGCCATCGCATACCAGTCTGACCACTCCCCATTTCCAGGTAGGATAGTTTTCCTTTCTCTGGATTTCTTGTCGGTTTCTTTCTCCTCGAACTTTGAAAGGTCTACTACATTCCCTCTACACACCAGTCTTTTTCCGTTAAGATTATCAAAGATTTTATCTATCTTTTGTGGATATGGTGAAATGGGTGGACTTTCCCCAGAGAAAGTCATGGACTCCCTCCCAAGTTGAAGTTGCCCAGGCAATCCTCTGATGCACACATATCGTGTCATCTCCTAGCAGTCTGACAATTCCACCAGGCAAGTCACATGTTTCCTTCCTTCATCATTTGGGGAAGTGTACCTGATGCGTTCATAGATTGTAATATTCACATGGTTTTTTTCTGGTGCGTATTGCTCAGTTTCCCTCACCATTTCTACTTCTTTGTGATCTCTGTGCCCACCAGACCGTGAAATCTGGATTTCCTAATGCTAGTAATCTGATCCACAACCGTGGTGCTATCCTGTGAAGCTCAGGCAGCCCAAGCGGAACTTGGGCACTTACCTGCTACATCACATGTCCGTCAATGAATTGGACTTCTGGACCAACCTTTGGCCTGAACTTGGGAGGATGTTAGCCTGCTTCGATCATTCGTGAAGGGAATCAGTAGTAACATGAATGACCATAACATTTACCTTTGGTTGATGAGTTTAGCCCCGAACATATTCTCTTGCTAGTATTCCGCTTCATCACTTTGCTAAGGTCTACCTTTCTGTAGCATCATTAAGCATTTGGAGGTGATTACTAATCCTTGGAAGTTCATCTTCTCTAATCTCTTTCAGCCTCCAAAGTTTAGGCCGTAAATCTGCACCTTTTTTTGGAGTTTTGATTTGATGTGAATTGATTGCCATAACCCAGCATTATAACATCCTATAGCTTTTCACATCTACATTCTCATAGATTTAGACTTCTGTGTAGGTTACATCATCTTCACCACTGTAAGCCTAATTACAGCCCCTCACCACACACTTGTGCCTAATCAACTCTTTCTCCCTCAGGCCCCCGCATCCATTTCCCTTTGGGAACTACCAATCCCATGTCACGTCCTACCTTTTTGTTGCTCCATTTTTCCTCTTCTCCTTGTACGTGAGATCCTGTGGTATTCAACCTTATCCCTGGGGCTTGTTTCAGTTCCCCTAAGACTCTCAGGAGCCATTCTGGTGGTCACAAATGGCTGGACTGCATCTATTCCTACAGCTGAGAGCTATACCATTGTGTGGCCAAAGCCGATGTAGCTTCTCCATTCATCTCTTGATGGTCACCACGGACGCTTCCAAGTCTTGGATATTGGGAGTAAGGCTGTGGTGAACACAGCAGTGCATCGATCTCTGTGCATTAGTGTTTCCATGATGTTTGGATATATACGCCACAGAGGAATAGATGGATCATATGTTAGGTGGATTCTGAAATTTCTGAGGCAATTCCACACCACTTTGCGTAGTGGCTGCACCGGTTCACATTCCTACAGCAGTGCAGGAATCTTCCTTTCTCTCCACCTCCTCTGTGAAACTTATTGTTTCCCGTCTTCATCCTGATAGCCATTCTGATTGCCGTGTGCTGCTATCTCATTGGCGTTCAGATTTGCATTGACCAGAGACTTAATGATGATGAACATATTTTCATCCAGCCTTTTGGCTATCTTCCTATCTTCCTGGGAGAAATGTCTGTTTCCATCTTTTGCCCAGGTTCTATTGGGCTCGTTGTTTTTATTCCTGTGAAGATGTATGAGTTCATTGGACCTTTTGGCTACTCACCCATTCTCCGATGTGTGGTTTGCAAACAGCCTGTCACAGTTGCTGTGCTGTCTTTGCATTGAGTCGATGGAGTCGTTGGCTGGGCAGAAGCTTCTGCATTGGGTGGAGTCCCGTTTGTTTTTTGTTTCCTTTCTTGCCCTTGCCCACTGACACATGCTTCTTCCAAATAGGCAGCCAAGCCAGATGGCAAAGAGCAAGCTGCCTGGGTTGTCTCCTAGAAGTTGCACGGTTTCAAGTATTCCATTCAAGGCTTTAATCCATTTCGAGGTCGTGTGTATGTCTGGTGTAACATCATGGTCTACTCTCATTGTGTTACCTGTTGGTGTGCAGTCTTCTCAGCAGCGTTTCTTGTGGAGACTCTCCTTTCTCCACTTTCTCCTCTAGGCTCACTGTTCGAAAATGCGCTGTCAGTAGATGTGTGAGTTGATCTCCGGCTCTCGTTCTGTTGCATGAGTCTGTGTGCCTATTTTGGGGCCCAGGTTGTGCTGTTTCCGTACCTAGGGCTTCGTCCTATATGTTGAAATCAGAAAGTCTGATACTTGCTGCTTTGTTGGTTTTCCTGAGGATTCCTCTGGCTATTCTGGGTCCTTTGTTGCTGGATAGAAACTTAATATTCTGTCTTGTATTTCTGTGGGAATGATTGTTGCAACTTTGACCGGGACTGCATGCAATCCAGACACTGCTTTATGCAGTATGGACGTTTGAAGTGTGTTCGTTCTTCCACTGGAAGAGCACGAAAAATCCTTCCGTTTCCTTGTGTCTTCTGTAATATCTTTGCCCAAACCTTTGCAAGTTTTCTGTTTCCATATCTTTCTGCTGTTTGGCCACGTTTATTCTTAGATATCTTTTTCTTCCTACTGGCATGTTTTCTTTTTTGAGGTTCAGTTATTCTATTCTTTGCAACTTTCAATTGGTTTTGTTTTGACAGAAGTTTATGGTTGTGCTCACATCTGCTGGCCCTGCTGCTTCATTTCCTGAGGAAGAATGGCGATATCTATCGTTGCTTCCCATCTCCCTCTACACTACCTCAGACGCCTTCCCCAGAATGGCTGGACGAGCGGTGAGGCGGCTCACCCCCAGGATTCCACTTCGCTGACCCTGGGCTGCTGAACCAGAATGTGCGGACATCACCACGGCCCCACTGGCTGGCCCTTTTCATGTTCCATTGCCAACCTGCAGTTGAGTGGATTGTGATTGAATATGCTACTTGAGTCCAACTCTGGCCCTGTGTTGATGAGGCCAGCTTGCTTTACTGGCCCACTGTGATGTTGGGTGATTTGTCAGAATCCTGTCTCTGCTGTCTGGTCTAGCTTCGTGGACACAGGGTTTCAAAGCCCGCGGGGAGCAGTCTCATAAGTCACCCTTCTCATTTAGGCCAGGTTTGACCTTTGCTGCTGTTTTTGGCATTGTGACTTTCTCTGACTTTCAAACGTTCAAACAGAGTGTGTCTAATGACTGACGTCTTTCACTGTGGATTACTCAGCTTTGATTTCTGTTGGCCTCCATATTCCGGGATACTTTTTTCTTTTCTATAGTTTAATTGTTATGGTCTTGTTGAGATATCTCCGTTCGATTTGCTTATCAGTGCGTTCTCCTTCTTTCCAAGTTAGGAGTTTTGTATGTCTTTAATTACCATAGGTTCTGTAGCCCGACGTGTGAGTCATTTCGTGATTGTTGGGTGTGGTCTTGGAATTTCCATCGGTCACTTGTAGGAATCTTTGCTATCCCGGCCCAGGTGACACTTAGCCCTGAGAACACATGGTCGTCTTGTTAGGTTTGAGATTCTCAGATCAGAAACTCCAGATCAAGGTTGTCTGGGCAACCACCTTCACAGACATTATGTTTTTGAGAGAAATTAGAGAAATCTGATGAATTCCTCCCTCCAGGTAAGTGATTTGTCTGTCTCTTTTCTGGATTTGGGAAGTTTCAAACTTGGCCCCTGATCATTGAATGCTCCAACAGATTACGTCTGGGTACTGGGCTTACTTTATTTCTACATGGTTTGCTATTGGTTTGATTTTCATTCTGAACTTTGGCAGGTGTATTTTTATTTAAATATAATGGCAATGTGCTAATTTTCAGCAAACCTCCTTCCATATGTTGTCAGAACAAGGAATCAATACTGTTTCCATGGCAAGAGGTGGGGGAGAGTATTTCATTGGAGCCCAACTGACCACTGTAGCCTGGAAGGGCAGCCTTCACACAGGAACGAAGCCCTCTCGAAAAGGGTGCTTTTAAGGACACTTCTACAGCCCTCCAAACCAAAGGACACACCCCAAGCATGACAATCATCCATTCCTTTAAGTCTTCACAGAGATGTCTTGGGACACATTAGCATGTACCCAGTGGGACCCCGTGACGCCAGAGCTATGCAAAGGGAGACCTCTCTTCAAAGAATGCTACGGGCCTAGCAAAGAAGGCCTCAATTGTTCTCTTCAATGTCCTCAAGAGATCATTCTTGACTTAGGATTATGAGTAAGGCAGAAGTACAACGTAGTTCTGATAAGCCCCAAGTCCAGCCTCTTGTTTCAAATCAAGTTGCAAGCTTCAATCAGCACGGCCTCAACATCTACTTGAGTAGATAACAATGTTCTCCTCTCAGTGCTTGCCCCTCTAGTATCCCTTCTTCCCAATGATTCCTTTCTTATCCCTTGAATCAGTGCCTCTTTGATCTCTTCAAGTTTCTGTGTGCAGTTTCTGTTTGGAAAAGCTGTTTCTGGATATCTCTCACGTGGGTATCATAGCCAGGGCAATCCTCGGACTCTAAACTTGCTGCCATCTTGGGTGACACGTTCACCGTGACGTCATAAACACCCTCAGAATTCTAAGTTGTCCTGAAAACCTCCATGCACACAGTGTTTCAGAGTCATCTCATATCAGTCTGACGACTCCATCTTTCCAGGTAGGATAGTTTTCCTTGTTCTGGATTTCTTGTCAGTTTCTAACTTTCTCGTGGAACTTGAAAGGTATACTACGTTCCTTCTACCCACCAGTTTCTTTCCTTTAAGATTATCCCTTGTTTTATATCTTATCCATTGTGTATATGCCCAATTAGGTGGACTTTCCTCAGAGAAAGTCCTGGAGGCCCTCCCAATTGGAAGTTGCCCAGGCCATCCCCTGATGCACAATGATCGTGCGATCTCCTAGCAGTCTAAAAATTCCACTTGGCAGGTCACATGTTTTCCTTCTTTCATCATTTGGGGAAGTGTTCCTGATGAGTTCATCGATTGTCATATACACATGGTTCATTTTCTGGTGCATATTGTTAAGGTCTCGTGACAATTTCTCCTTCTTTATGATCTCTGTGCCCACCATACCTTGAAATCTATATTTCCTAATGCTAGTAATCTGATCCGCACCCCTGATGCTAGCTGGTGAAGCCCGGGCCACCCAAGTGGAATGTAGGAACCTACCTGCTACATCACAGGGCCGGCCCTGAATTGCACTTTTGGACCAACCTTTGACCTGACCTGTGAAGATGTTGGCCTGCTTCGATCATTCGTGAAGGAATCAGTAGTAACATCATGAACGGTAACGTTTTCTGTTGGTTCATGAGTTTAGCACGGAACATGTTCTCTCGGTAGTATACCTCTTCATCTCTTTGCAAAGGTCTACCTTTCTGTAGCATCATTGAGCATGTTGAGGTGATTACCAATACTTGGAAGTTCATCTTCTCTAACCTCTTTCTGTCTCCAAAGCTTCCGGTTGTAAATCTGCATCTCTTTTGGGAGTTTTGGTTTTATGTGAATTGATTGCCGTAACCCAACATTATAATGACCTATAGCTTTCAGATCTACATCCACATAGATTTAGACTTCAGAGTAGGTTACATCATCTTCACCAACGTAAGACTAATGACTGTCCCTAATCACACACCTGTGCCTAATCAACACTTTCTCTCTCCGGCCACTGCCCCACTTTCCCTCTGGGAAATGCCAATCCATTGTCATGTGATACCTGTTTGTTGGTACGTTCTTGCTCTTCTCCTTGTGCATGAGATCCTGTGGTATTTGACCATACCCCTGGGGCTTCTTTCAGTTCCCCCAATACCCTCAGGAGCCATTCTGGTGGTCACAAATGGCTGGCCTGAATCCGTTCCTATAGCTGAGTGCTATGCCTTTGTGTGGCTATAGCCCATCTTCCTTCTCCATTCATCCCTTGATGGGCACCAAGCAGGCTTCCAAGTCTTGGATATCGGGAATAAGGCCAGGGTAAATAGAGGTGTGCACCGATCTCTGTGCATGAGTGTTTCCACGTTCTTTGGATAAACACACCACAGATGGATCGATGGATCATATGGTCGATGTAATCTGAAATGTCTAAGGCAACTCCTCACCGTTTTGTGTCGTGGCTGCACCTGTTTCCACTCCCTCCAGCAGTGCGGGAGGCTTCTCTTCTCTCCACCTCCTCTCCGAAACTTATTTGCTGACAGTTTGTATTTTCGGTCAACAGCGATGTCAGAGAATTTGTCATAATTGTGTCTCTGCTCTCCCGGCAAGCTTCATGGACACAGGGTTTCATAGGACGTTTGGAGGAGTCTCATACCCACCCTTTCCAGGTAGCCCAGGTTTTACCTAGCTGCAGGTTTTTGGTTTGTGTCACTTTCTGACTTTCAAAAGTTCAATCCGAGTCTGTCTAAAGCCTGACATCTTTCGTTGTGGAGTATTCAGATGTTATTTGTGTTTGCCTTCCCTATTCTGAGCCCATTTTGTTTTTCCATAGTATAATCATCATGGTCTTTCTCAGATTTCCCCCTTTGGTATGCTTGTCAGCCTGTTCTCCTTCACCGCAAGGTATCAATTTTCTATTGCTTTAACCACCCTATGTTCTATAGGCCTACCTGTGAGTGCTTTTCATTGTTCGGTGTTGTCTTTGAATTTACATTGGTCACTTGTAGCAATCTTTACCATGCTAGCCTTGGTCAAAATGAGCACTGTGAACACGTGTTCATCTTGGTTGGTCTGACATTCTGAGATCTTAAACTCCAAATTCTAGGTTGTCATGTTAACCTTCTTCATGAACATAATGTACCCGAGACAAATTAGACAGATGTGATGAATTCCGTTCCAGGTAAGATACTTTTCTGTCTCATTTCTGGATTTGGGAAGCTTCGATCTTGACCCCTGATTCTTGAACGTTCCAGTAGATTACGTCTAGATACTGGCTTACTGTATTTCTATAAGGTGTGTTATTTGATTTACAACCTCAGCTATGGCATGTTTATTTTTCTATAAAGATAATTGTAATGTTCTAATTTTCAGACAACCTCCTTTCATATGGTATCAATACACGCCATCAGTAATCATTCTAGTCCAAGAGATAGGGGGAGTATTTCATTGGAGCCAAACTGAGCACACTAGCCTGGTAGGGCAGCCCTCACAAAGCAACGAAGCCCTCTGGAAAAGGGTGATTCTCAGCACCCTTCTGGAGCCCTGCCAAACAATGCGACATACCTGGAGCATGACGGGGTTCTAGTCCTTCAAGCGTTCAAAGAGATGTATTGTGACACATTAGCATGTACCCAGTGGGCCTCCGTAAAGCCAGAGGTATGGAAAGTGAGACTTCTCTTCAATGAGTGCTAGGGGCATAGGAAGGGAAGCATCGATCCTTCTCTACAATGTCCTCAGGAGATCATTCTTGATTTGGGATTATGATTAAGGCAGAAGGACAACGTAGGTCTGATAAGACCCAAGTCCAGCCTCTGGTTTCAAATCAAGTTTCAAGCTTGAATTAGCATGGCCTACCCATATTCTTGAGAACATCACAATGTTTTCCACTCACTGCTTGTCTCTCTGTTATTTATTGCTTCTTCACAATGACTTCTTTCTTATCCCTTTAATCAGTGGCAATTCTAACTCTTCAAGTTTCAGTGCTGGTTTCTGTTTTTAAATTCTTTTCTGGGTATCTCTCACTTGAGTATCATAGCCTAGGACAATCCTCAGACTATAAAGATGAGGCCATCTTGGGTGACATGTTCACTGTGATATCATAAACACCCTCAAACTTCTCAGTTGTCCCGGCATCTTCCATGCACACAGTATTTCAGAGCCATCTGATATCAGTCTAACTACTCACCCTTTCCAGCTAAGATGGTTTTCCATTTCCTGGATTTCTTGTCTGTTTATAACTTTATCTTTGGACTTTTAAATGTCTACTACATTCTCTCTAGACAGTGAATTCTTTACTTTAAGTTTATCCTTGGTTTTATCTGTCACATTTTGTGGATATGGCCAAATATGTAGACTTTCCCCAGAAAAAGTCCACGAGTCCCTCCCAAGTTGAAGTTGCCCAGCCAATCCTCTGATGTTCAATGATCGTGTCATCTTGTGCAGTCCGACAATTCCACCTATGCAAGTCACATCACTTCCTCCATTCTGTATTTGAGAAGTCTACCAGATGCGTCATAGATTGCAATATTTTCATGTTGTTTTCCTGGTGCATATCTATAAGGTCTGCTCACAATTTCCACTTATGTATGATCTCTGCCCGCACCATACCATGAAATCTATCTCTCCTGATGTTACTAATCTGATCAGCACCTGTGATGCGAATCCATGAGTCCCAGGCCACAGACTAGGAACGTGGGCTCTTACACACCAGAACACATGACTGGCCCTGAATTTTACTTTTGGACCAATCTTTTGCCTGAACTTGGGAAGAAGCTGGCCTGCTGTGATTATTCGTGAAGGTAATGAGTAGTAACCTCACAAAAGGTAACATCTTCCCTTGATTCATGAGTTTAGCATGGAACACGTTGTCTTTGTAGTATTCTTCTTAATATATTTCCAATGGCCTACCTTTCTGTAGCATCATTAAGCATTTGTAGGAGATTCACAATCCTTGAAAGTTTATCTTATCTAATCTCTTTCAGCCTCAAAAGCTTTATGCCGCAAATCAGCACAGCTTTTTGGATTTTTTCTTTCCCTCTGGGAACCACCAATCCAAAGTGAAGGCTGCCATCAAAGCTAAAATGCTCCGTTTGGCCCCAATGAAATTCTCTCCCCCATCTCTTGTCATAGAAGCGTATTGATTATGTGTTTTGACACTATATGTGAGGAAGTTGGCTGAAAATTAGAACATTACACTTATATTTAATGAAAAATAAACATTCCAGAGCTGAGGATGTAAACCAAACAACTAGCAAACCCTACAGAAATAAAGTAAACCAGTATCTAGACGTAATCTACTGGAACAATGAAGTATCCGAAGTCAAGGTCTAGCCTACCCAAATTTAGAAAAAAAAAAACATAAAAATATCTTACCTGGAGAGAGGAAATCATCAGATTTGTCTAATGTGTCTCGGAAACATTATGTCCATAAGGTGGTTGCCAGGACAAACTAGAATTTGGCGTTTCTGATCTCAGAATGTCAAACCAACCAAGATGACCTCATGTTCTCAGTGCTCAGTTGGACCTAGGCCAGGATAACCAAGATTCCTTCAAGTGAACGACGGAAATTCAAAGACAAAACCCAACAATCACGAAAGCACTCACACATCAGCCTAGAGAACATATGGTGATTAAAGAAATACAAAATTCCTAACTTGGAATGAAGCAGAACACACTGATGAGCATATCTATGGGAGACAGCTGTGAAAGACCATGAGGATTGATGTGGATTAAGGCTGCCCCCACTCGAAAGCCCAAGGTTAGCTGGTGAACATGCAGAACTATATGACCCGTTGAATTTCTTTTGGTATGAATTAGAGGTGCCCCAGTGAGAGAAGCTCAGGTCATGCTCACCTACATGCCTATCTATGGGGCCAGTTTCGTATCTAGTGTTATATGACCACACAATAAGAAGAACCCATCTGAACTGAAATCATTTAATGACTTTTTACATCATCTTTTCTTTTTCCAGGAAAAATAAGTCACGTACCCATGCCTGATAAAATTAGTCCTTAACCTCAACTACAGGCAGCAGCAGGAGCTGTGACTGCCCATGGGTCCTTTCCCAATGCAGCAGCAGCAGCAGCTCTTCACTGCCCATGTGTCCTGTCCCCATGCCTGCAGCTCTTCACTGCCCATAGCTCCTGTCGCTATGCTATCCTGTACCATTGTCTAAAGAAAAGAGCACCACTGCCAGACCTTGAGGGTCCAAGAAATCTTTCTTTCAAGTCTTGAGCTTGCCGACCATGCATCATATCTTGTGGCCCGTATGGGGAACATGCTTCATCGGTATGTGAGCTCGAATTCTGGTAAGTGCCCTTTTCTTCCTTGTGCCTCTCTCTTTTTCGAGGATGGATCTAAATTCACTTCTCCATCAGGAACTGTCTTGAATAGCTGTATGAATTCATGTTTGCTGCCCACGGCTACTCTTTGGTGCAAATCTGGCATTCAGCTTGAAGAGAATCAGTACCTTAAGCCTAAGAGTGATGTAGAATGAATTAATCCATTCCTTCCTGACCCTATCTCTAATATATAAATTTTACGTGGGAACAGGTGAGCCATTTAAGTCATTAGGAATGTTGGCAATCTACAAGAATCCCGTGGAAGTTTTCTATTCCTAAAGCTGGATTGAGATACCTCCCATTGCACTTGACCATCTGAACTGTGTGAATCTCCCAATCGGGACTTCATTTCAGGGAAAGTACCAACGTCTACCCATTGTCTGAGTATTGGAAACCCTTCTTTGGAGAATGGCTCCAATACACAATTGGGTAGAATGTCCCCCAGCGTGGAGGAAACTTCTTCACTATTTCTCTACATCATGTTCTCTCTTAAACTTCTCCTATTCTCTTGGGGACCACTCACCAGGCACCTATTACTTCCAGGCAGAATAGGAAAGATGTTCATCAGGCACCTGTTACTGCCAGGCATACCAGGAAAGATATCCAAGGGATGCAATTCTGGGGGACACCCCCATCACCCCATGCTATAGGCACCCCACCATAAGAACAACAGGTAGGATGCTTCCCTAGGTTCAGGGGGGATTTTCAAGGTAATGGACCTGTCTCATCTTACTTAGAGTTACAATGGCCATTTTCGTCTCCTTTTGAGCTTTGCAACTGGGAAACAAAGAAATCTTTCAAGAGTCAAGTCCTCGTACACTGGGAGACCCAACTTTGGCTTTCTGGGCCTGATCAACCCAGTGACCCCAATTAGGGTGCCCTCTGTTGACGCTTGATTCATTGAGTATTTTAGTCACCTACTGAGTTGGCTATGAGGTTAGGAGACCTGTGATTTATTCTGTGAACTGTCATGCTAGGGTAGTATGCCCCAGCATGGGAACTGTTGTGTGACTTTTATCATGATAACCCTCTGGGAATGGCCATGAGGGTGAGGTCTGGTGTCTTCTTTTAATTTCTTTGTTTTGCTCATCATGTCCTCTGTTGTCAACAAGTCGAGCTTAATTTCAGGCTGGACTTGAACAGAACCTGGACCTTTTGTAAAATCGAAAAACTTGAAAACATTTTGCAAGGGACTTAACTCTCAACCCGGGTACTGGGAGCCCCGGCCTCCAGCATGTTCCAGGCCTCTGTAGGCACTGCCCCTTTGTCCAGTACACTGTCAGTCCTACACTTGCTTTACTGCCATGGGGAATGATGTAAGCATCCCAAGAGACTCACCACTTAGAGTCATTCTAACTAATTAGAAACACTTTCAATTGAATGGGTATGCCCCAGAAACTCCATCTGGGGGAAAATTTGTGATGTATCTCTGTGCCTTTATGGTGCAGTTGGACAGGGAGATCAACCTAGAATGTCCTTCAAGTTACAGTCCAATTTCTGAGAAATCCAGAGCAACTGTCCCTACAAAATCCTTGCAAGACTGGAAAGACAGCACTAGAGGCAGTTCAGATTCCACCTACTTCCTTTATCATGAAAAGGATTTTCATCCCCCCTCTCCAGGAACTACTATGTAGCCCATCACTCATTCTTAAGACTGAAAAAAAAAAAAGGAGGGGAAAGGATAAATGGTCATAAGTGCACCCTTGCAAAAAGTCTACCATCTCGAGGGTCTTCTCCATAAGTATTAGTAAAAAGGCTCAAAACAAAGTGTGGATTCATAACTGGTGAGATTTATATTATTGTACCTGATTCACAGCAGTAGTTTTAAAAACAATGGTTGTACAGTCTCTGTCTATGGGTGTCTATGTGTACATTATACGTGTGATATTTTTACCCCTGGATGGTATGGCCAAAATTAAGATCTCTGTTTAGTTGGCTTAAAGAAAGCGATTACATAAATTCTAATGTAGTAGAAATTAACTCAGTGCCTTTCAAAGTTAACGTGATGTGAATTAACCTTTGGTAAATGAAAGCTTGTTAAAGTTTGTTGGTTTGATTGAAAATTATCTTGTCAGAGTTGTCGGTATTTGCATAGGATGCAGGCATTCAGCATGGGTTTTCTAGTCATATAAGCTCACTTTCTTAAATTTGTCAGCAAAATAATAGCTTTATATGATGACCAGTTTTGTCTAATGCCTCATGAGGTTTCTGTAGGTAATCTGGACATAATTGTTGGAAAAAAATGGTTTAAATACATTAAACTCATAAAAGTGAGTACAATAACTTTTATGCTCTGTATGCTTGTTGAAAAAACAACAGCTTCGAAATTTTTCTGTGTAACAATCTTGAGTTTTGCAATGTTAAGTTAAATGATAAAAAGATGAATATGCGGGTCATTTTTGGATAGGCTGAAACACTGAATCTTTATTAATAAACATATCTAAGTTATCTACTTTTTGCTTCTCCTTGAAGAGGCTAAAAGCGTTTGGGTGTATTAAAAAGCATGCCTTGTGTTTTATTGTAAAGCGGCATGTTTCTAAAGTTATGAAGTGTTTAGAATGCTGATATAAAAGACAATTCGTAATTATTTACTTTTTTAGCATTTAGTAGATCTGCTAAGGCTTAAAAGTTCTAATTAACTTATGGAATTAAAGCTACAGGAAATTAATAAGGAAAAGAGCTCTGTATTCAGGGAAGTTAAAATGTATGCTTTCAGTAAAAAAGGTATAAAGAATGGAAATATTTTTGTTTGATGGGTGAAGAAAGATGAATTTGTCCTAATGTACTAGAAAGGAAAAGAGAGAGTTGTTGACAAATTCTGAAAACGAAAAAGAAAGTTGAAGAAGTTTTGTGAAGTAGAAAATCTGAAAGGAGTTTTGTGCCTGGTCAAGAAGACTAAAGTAAGTTCAATTAAGTGAATGAGTTTGAATGTGAAACATAAGTAGGTGCAGAAATTCAAATTTGGTTTTCTCTAAAATGATACTTTTTCTTGAACTTTGGATCTGCTCTTGATAAAGAGGTTATAAAAGCTGTTCCTTTGAGTAAGTCTACCTAAGAGAGAAATGTGTTCTGTGAAAATAATGACTGAGGTCACTCTTAAGATTTTTGACTCTTTCTGTCATCACTTTGAATAGATACCTGAGCATTTTTTCACAGTGAGTGTTGTTTCCTATTTGAAGAAGCATTTTAAAAACTTTGGCTATGTTTTGACAAGCTTCTCCCTCAAAAATATTCAAATCCTGAATGAAGTCTTTCTTTTGACCTGGTAGACAGAAGAGAAATTACTCTGAGGATTTTCAGAGGGCCCCTGAGACTTCTCAAAGAAATTTGCTCTCTGTTCCTGCAAGGAGGAAAACATTAAACTAAGTAGGCTTATTTTTTCTATTAAATTACAGGGGAAACTGTGAAACAAGTGATGATAGATATTCTTAGGTGGTATTAGATGGGTAAATGTTATTAATATAGATGTCTTCAAATTATATAGCATTCCTAAGATTCTGATCTGTCCTGGTTATCAGTCATAAGTCCACTTATTATCTGGAAGGGTCATATGTCACGGAAGTATCCAAGTTTCTTTGTCAATTGCCCTTTTGAGTCCTTTGTCCATTTGCAGATAGTTGTTGTTTTACTCTGATGCTTTTTTTTTTGCAAATATGTTTCGTCTTCCGAGATATTCCTGGAAAGGATTCTGACACAGAGGATCTAAACTACAGGTTTCTGATAAACTTTTACATTGTAAAACTGAGCTGAGTAAGAAACTACAGAATTGTAACAGAAACTAAGCTCCTCGATCTGCTAAGGACAGATTTAGCTCAAGAATTGATTATACATGACTGTGTGAACTGATGAGGATGATTATAATTTTTTAGGACTTCTGTTTGAAATATTGTTGAGTTTTGATGTGCTGTTTTGTTTTCTCATAATGAAGGAAATCTTTTTCTCTTTTCTCTTATGCTAACTTTGACTTACAGCCATTTGGTGAAATTATACCTTTATGAGCAAAACTGAAACATTCATCTTTTTCTCTGTACCTTATCCCTCGAGAATTTGGAAACCCTTTGTGACTGAGTATGGTTATTTAGTGGCAATATTTGCATAAGTTCCATAAGAATCTCTTCTCCTTATAACAGGACACATTGGTTATATTACCAAGACTTTGACTGGAATGTCATATTTGAAACATACAGGCTCAGATGTGACAAGACAGCATTTCAGGAACAAAGATTGGACTTTCTGGAATACAGCCACTCGGAAACACGGGCCTGGTACCATGTTTACAGAGATTCTGGCAATCTTACCCGTTAAGTAAGGAAACGTGCTTATTTGGCAGGTGCCGGTAACCTCCAAATACTTTGGGGGACCTGAAAGAGAACTCCACTCAAATCTGTAAGTACTGCAGGCAAAATCTGATGCCAAATCCTTGGCTTGGCTTTTCTGGCCTCTAGAGGCCTTCACAGTTCAATCCGAGATTCCTCACAAAAATTTCCAGCAAGGCATACTTAAAAAAGCCTGTATAAACAATTGCTATTCTTGTAGCTGTTATGTAAATAATTGGAGCATGTTGTATTGAAACTACACTTTGCTTGCTAACCTGTTAAACCTGATTTGGCTATCTTTTGTAAAAACGAGAGTGATTTACGAGAGAAAATGTTATGTTTCTGTAGAAGCTATAGTAGGGATTCATGGATATTAGATTCTAGCTCTTTCTTCTGCAAGATTCATCTATTACTAATCGTAATGTCTCCTTGTGCTCATCTATGTCTGACACCTGCGAGTTCCCTGGCCACAATCAAACATTTTCCTTTAAAACTACTCCCCAAATACTAACTACATTTGCCTTGTCCCAGGTGGATCAGAAACAACAAGTTCCAAAGGTAAATTACCTAACTTATCGATACACACAGGATGGACGATTTGAAATTTGGGATGAATGTATTTTGTTCACTCCTACTAGTGGTCAACTCAGTAAAAGGTCACTCTCTGTTGGGAACAAAGCAATCACACCTGTGATACATGGCCAAATAACAGCCGACCTATGGGAAAAATTCGCTGTTATATGTGTTCTCATATCCTAGTCTTAAAAAAGTACTGATTGGTTTGGGACTGACTGGGGTAGACAGCCCAGCACGCTTTGGTTAGTCCCTAATAGTGCTCAGTGGCTATGCGGCTCCAATTTACGGCCTTGGCTGCCACCTAAATGGATTGCACGATGCACACTAGGCTTTGTCTGGATGCAAGGTAGAACTACATTTACTACATCTCCTCCTGCTAACCTACCCAACTGCAGCAGCGCTGAACCAGCTCTGTCTTCCACTGGTATGACCATCTTTCTGCAATTTTCCTTCCCCACTTAGGTATCGAAAGTGTCGTCTTGCACATGGAAGTCCTAAACAAATTTATTATGAAGGCATTAAATGATGCACAACATAGCATTTTGCTGCTCAATTTAGAAGTATCCCAAATGTGTAAGGCAGTCCTCCAAATCCAAATGGCACTGGATACCTTGACAGCAGCATATGGGGGCACCTATGCCATTATAAAAACTGAATGTTGTGTCTATATTCCTGACTACCGTCAAAATATTTCTGGCTTCCTATCCCAACCACCAAATTAAATCCATGTCTTATCAACCCTAACTCTAAACGATTGGTTGAACTCCAAGTCAGGACCAGGTTTCTGCACTACTTCAATACGTTATACATTTGGTCAAACATACTGCCTGTATTTCTTATTATAGTTTGTTGTCTGTTTCATTGTTTGTCTTCCGCATGTGAAAAAAGTTTCACCTCCTGGACCACCTCTCGTCAAATGATTCTCTCGTCTCCAGATGCTCTGTATACCTTGTCAGCCTTGAACTCCACAGGTGAAGGCTTCCAGTCCACTGAACTTCCTACCTGTACCTATGACCCCATTTAGGGACAGCTCTGCGACCTTGTACAGCCATAAGTAGTTACAGAAGACTGACCATCGTCCATATCCCCAAACCTCTCCAGTCCAAATGGGTTCAGGGGGTGTTTATGATGTGGATTAAAGCTGCCCCAGCTAGGGAAGCCCAAGGTGATCTGGCCTACATGCCAAACTATATGAGCCAGTGGAATTAGAGCTGACTCAGGGAGAGAAGCCCAGGGCATAATCACGTACATGCTTATCTATATTGCCAGATCCGTATCTAAAATTATATGACTGCACAATAACCAGACCCCATCAGCACTGAAATCATTTAAAGAATTTTACCACATCATTTCTTTTTCCAGTAAAAATAAATCATGTACCCATGACTTATAAAACTAGCCTTAACCCTCAACTCAGGGCAGCAGCAGGAGCTTTGCCTGATCATGGGTTCCATCCCCAGGGAGCAGCAGCAACTCTTCACTACCCATGGGTCCTGTCCCCATGCTATGCCGTACTATTCTCTAAATAAAATAGCACCCATGCCAGACCTTGAATGTCCGAGAAATCTTTCTTTTGAGTCTTGAGCTCGCCAAGCCCATATCAACAATTATACCATGGAAAACAAAAAACCGTCCCAGAAAATGGAAGGCACAGAGAAATCACAGCTGAATAATCCACAATGAAAGATGTCCATTTTAGAAATACCCTGAACATTCGAAAGACAGAGAAAGTCACAAACACAAAAACTGCAGCAAATGTCAAACCTAGGCTAAATGGTAATGGTGAGTTATGAGAATGTTAAAATGGGGCTCTGAAAACCTGTGTCAATGAAGTTTGCCGTGATAGCAGAGACACAATTCTGAGAAAGCCTCTGACATCACAGTGGAGAAGAAAAACAAACTGGCCTCGTCTACACAGTGCAAGATTTGTCCCAAATAGCATATTCAACTCACATTCCACATCAAATGCAGGTTTCCAATGGAACATAAAACTTGCTGGCCAGTGGTGCAGTGGTGAAGTCCGCAAATTCTGGGTCGGCACCCAGGGCAGACCATGCAGAATCCTGGAGGTGAACCTCCTCACCGATGGTCCAGATATTCTGGGGCAGGTGTCCAAGGTAGTGTAGAGGCAGATGGGAAGCAACATCAGACGGCGTCATTCTTGCCCAGCTAATACAGCAGCATCGCCACCAGATGTGTGTACAGCCATAAACATCTGCCTAAACAAAACCAATGAAAAGTTTCAAAGAATAGAAAAACTGAACCTCTGGAAAAAGACATGCAAGTAAGAAGAATAAGATTTCTAGGAATAAGCTTAGACAAACAGGTGCAAGCTATGGAAACCGAAAACTAGCAAAGCTTGAGGGAAGGAAATTCCAGAAAACACAAGGAAACAGAAGGGTATTCCGTGCTCTAGGAATGTAAGATCTAAAACACCTGAAACGTCCATAAAGGATAAAGCAATCTCTGGATTGCATGCAATCCCAGTCAAATTTACAGCAATCTTTCCCAGAGAAATAGAAGAGAAAATCCTAAAGTCTCTATCCAGCAACAAGGGACCCTGAATACCCAAAGGAATTCTGAGGAGAACGAACAAAGCAGGACGTATCACACTTTGATTTCAACATGTAGGACGAAGCGCTTGGTACCGAACCAGCACAGCCCGGTCCCAAAAACAGGCAGAAACCCCAATGGAACAGAATGCAGAACCCAAGGGTCAACTCAGACATATATGGACAGCACATTTGCAATGAGGAAGGCAAGAGGAGACAGTGGAGAACGGAGAGTCTCTAAAATAAATGGTGCTGGGAAGACTGCACAGCCACATGTAACACAATAAGAGTAGATCATGCTGTTACACCAGGCACACACACCACCTCGAAATGGATTAAAACCTTCAACGGAAGTCTTGAAACAGTGAAACTTCTAGGAGAAAACACAGGCAGCTTGCTCTTTGCCATCTGGGGTAGCCGCCTATTTGGAAGAAGCATGTGTGACTGGGCAAGGGCAACAAAGAAAAGAAGAAAGAAGCAGGACTCCATCCAACGTAGAAGCTTCTGTCCAGTCGGAGAAACCGTCCACTCAATGCAAAGACAGCACAACAACAGGGAGAGGATGTTTCAAACCACACATCTGAGAAGGGCTGAATAGCCAAAAGACCCAATGACCACACACGTCTCCACAAGAGAAAAAACAACAAGCCCATTAAAACCTGGGCAGAAGATGGAAACAGAGATTTACCCCAAGAAGACAGAAAGGTGGCCAACAGCTGTATGAACACTTGTTCAGCACCATTAAGTATAAGGCCAACGCAAATCCTCACGGCAATGAGATGACAGCTCCCTGTGTTCAGAATGGCTATAAGGAAAAAACAGCAAACAACAAGTGTCAGAGAGAAAGTGGAGAGAAGGGAAGAGTCCTGCACCTCTGGTGGGCGTGCAAACCGGTGAGGGCACTAGGCATAGCCATGTGAAATTGCCTCAGAAATTTCCAAATCCATCTACCATATGATCCAGCTATTCCTCTCCAGCGTGTTTATCCAAAGAACTGCGAAACACTAATGCACACAGATCCGTGCCCCGCTGTGTTCACCACAGCCTTACTCCCGATATCCAAGAATTGGAAGCCGCCCTGGTGCCCATCAAAGGACCAATGGAGAACGAATTTGGGCTATATCCACACAAAGACAAAACACTCAGCTGTAAGAAAGAGTGCAGTCCAGCGATTTGTGACAGCAGAATCACTCCTGAGGGTGGAAGGGGAATTGAAACAAGCCCAAGGGAGAAATCAAATACCATCGCATCTCACTTACAAGCAGAAGATTAAAATAAGGACCAGCAAACAGGTAGAACGTGATATGGGATTGGTGGTTCCCAGAGGGAACGGGTGGCAGTGGACGGTGGGAGAAAGAGTTGATTAGGCACAAGTGTGGGTTGTGCGCCTGTAATTAGGCTTACTGTGGGGAAGAAGATGTAGCATACACAGAAGTCTAAATCTATGAGGATGTAAATCTGAAAGCTATAGGATTTTCTAATGCTAGGTTATGGAAATCAATTCACCTAAAATCAAAACTCCATAAAGGCAAGCAGGTTTAAGGGATAAAGTTTGCAGGCTGAAAGAGTTTAGAGATTATGAACTTCAAAGGATTGATAATCACCTCAAAATGCTTAATGATGCAACATAAAGGTAGACCATAGCAAAGAGATGAAGAGGAACAGTACCAACAGAACATGACCCGTGCTAAACTCCTGAGCCAACTGAAAATGTTGCTGTCCACGATGTTAGTGCTAATTACCTTTATGAATAATCAATGCAGACCAACATCTTCCCAAGTTCAAGCCAAAGGATGGTCCAAAAATGCACTTCAGGGCCAGCCCTCTGGTGTAGTGGGTAAGTGTCCGTGTTCCACTTGGGTGGCCTGGTACTGGCAGGCTGGCATCGTAGGTGCAGAGCTGATTAGCAGCATTAGAAAATATAGATTTCAAGGTATGGTGCCGACAGAGATCATGAAGAAGTAGAAATCGTGAGGATACCTTATGAATACACACCAGGAAATGAACCATGAGAATATTACAATCTATGAACACATCAGGTACACTTCCCCAAATGATGAAGGAAGGAAAACATCTGACCTGCCAAGGTGGAAACACCAGACTGCTATGAGTTGACATGATCATTGCTCATCAGAGGATTGCTTGGGTAACTTCAGCTTCGCAGGGACTCCAGGACTTTCTGTGGGGCAAGTCCACACATTTGGCCACATCCACAAAAGATAAGAGATAAATCCCAGGACTATCTTAAAGGAAAGAAACCACTGTCTAGAAGGAATATAGTAGAACTTTCAAGGTTCGAGGATAAAGTTAGAAACCGACAAGAAGTCCAGAAAAAGGAAAACTATTAAACCTGGAAAGGGGGAGTCGTCAGACTGGTATGAGATGGCTCTGAAACACTGTGTGCATGGAGGTTTTCAGGACAACTTAGAATTCTGAGTGTGTTTATGACATCACGGTGACCATGTCACCAAAGTTGGCCATAGGTTTCAAGCTCTAGGATTGGCCTGGGCTAGGATATTCAAGTGAGAGGTACACAGAAACAGCTTTTCCAAACACAAACCGGACACAGAAACTTGAAAACATCAAAGAGACGCTAATTCAGGGGATGAGAAAGGAATCATTGGGAAGAAGAGACAATAGAGGTTCAAGTACTCAGAGGACAACATTGTCATCTACGGAAGTCTGGGGAGGCCATGCTGATTCAAGCTGGAAATGTGTTCTGAAAAACGAGGCCAGACCCAGGGCTTATCAGACCTACGCTGTCCTTCTGCCTTACCCATAATACAAAGTCAAGAATGATCAATAGAGGACATTGAAGAGAAGAATCGAGGCCTCCTTTCCTATGCCCCTAGCATTCTTTAAGAGAATTCTCACTTTCCACAGCTCTCAAGTCACAGGGGCCCACTGGGTATATGCCAATATGTCACAAGAGAGCTCATTGAAGCCTTGAAGGAATGGACCCCTGCCATGCTTGGGTATGTCTCTTGGTTTGGAGGGGCTCTAGAAGTATGCTGAAAAGTACCCTTTTGCAGAGGGCTTCCATCCTCTGTGAAGGCTGGCCTCCCAGGTTACAGGACTCAGTGGGATCAGTGAGATTCCCTCCCCATATCTCTTACCATAGAAGGAGTATTGATTATGTGTTTTGAAACCACATGTAGAGAGGATGGCAGAAAATTAGAACATTACCATTATACTTAAAGAAAAATAAACATGCCACAGCTGAGGATGTAAATTAAACAAATAACACACCCTGTAGAAATAAAGTAAGCCAGTATCTAGACGTAATCTAGTGGAAAGTTCAAGGATCAGTGGTCAAGCTCAAAACTTCCCAAATCCAGAAAAGGGACAGAAGGTCTCTCACCTGCAGAGAGGAATTCATCAGATTCATCTAATTTGTGTCGGAACCATTGGGCCAGTGAAAGTGGTTGCCAGGATAACCTCGAACCTGGAGTTTATCATCTCACAATGTCAAACGAACCAAGATGATCACGTGTAGTCAGTGCTCAGTTGGATCTAGGCTAGGATAGCAGAGATTCCCTCAAGTGAACGATGAAAATTCCAGGACAACACCCAACAATCACGAAAGGACTCACACCTTGGCCTACAGAACATATGGTGATTAAAGAAATACAAAATTCCTAAAATGGAGTGAAGGGGAACGCACTGATAAGCATGTCAAAGGACAAGCTCATAAAGAACATGACGATTAGACCATGGAAAAGCAAACAGGGTCCCATAAAATTTAAGGCCAACAGAAATCACACCTCAATAATCCACAGTGAAAGATGTCAGTCTTTAGACAGACTGCTTGAAAGATTGAAAGTCCGAGAAAGTCACAACCCCAAAAACTGCAGGGAAGGGTGTAACCTGGCCTAACGGGGAAGGGTGAGTTATGAGACTGCTCCACGCATGCTCTGAAACCCTGTGTCCACCAAGCTAGACTGGATAGAGGAGACACGATTCTGAAAAATCCTCCGACATCACAGTGGGCCACAGAAACAACCTGGCCTCATCTACACAGGGCCAGAGTTGGGTTCAACTAGCATATTCAAGTCACATTCCCCTCAACCGCAGGTCGCCAATGGAGCACGAAAGGGTCCAGCCAGTGGGCCAGCAGTGAAGTCCACGTGTTCTGGGTCGGCAGGCAAGGGTTGGCCACTTGGAATCCTGGGGTTGAGCCTCCTCAATGCTCGTCCAGCCATTCTGGCCAGGCGTGCGAGCTAGTGTAGAGGCAGAGGGGAAGCGATGTTAGACAGCGCCACTCTTCCTCGGCAATGAGAGCAGCACGAACAGCAGCTTTGAGCACAGCCATAAACTTCTGCCAAACAAAACCAATTAAAAGTTGCAAAGAATAGAAAAGCTGAACCTCAAAAAACACCCATGCCAGTGAGAAGAAAATGATACCTGCAAATAACCTTGGACAAACAGGAGAAAGCGATCGAAACCAAAAACTAGCAAAGTTTTGGGGAAAGAAATTCCACAAAACACAAGGAAATGCAAGGCTATTCCGTGCCCTTCTAATGCAACAACGGACACACTTGAAACGTCCATACGGCATAAAGCTCAAAGAAAAATGCAAGCAATTGGATATATTGGACTATATGAGGAAGCCATTTGGTATAAACCTAATTCGGCCTGATTTTGTTTTTTCCAAAAGGGCCTGACTATGGCTATTTAGCATGCATTGCATATCTGCTTAGACACTTCCTATGGCCCTTGAGATAAAGGTGCAACTTCCCCCCACATTAGCATTTCTTTAGGGATAAGCATTTCTCCCTAGGCTAGGAACTGATTGCTGCACTCACCTTTGACCACCCAGCTCAACTGTGACCAGTCAGCTATAGACAACAGACTGCCACCCTACTGTGTTCACTGAGACAGAAGACCTACCTGCTATTTCCATCAATCGTTGTGCCAACAGAGCAGTCTCGCGACTATTGTAAATGGGACATTTCAGTCCTATGTGAAACATCCTCTATGAGGGGAATACAACCAGTCTGTGCACCCCACTTCTCTGATGCTCTTTCTTCCTTTGGGTAGAAAGGCCCTGGGTTATAATCCTCAGATTGAAGCTCAGAATAAACTCCCCCAAATTTTCATTTACAGATTGGTTATGGATTATTTTTGTCGACAAAGCAATGTCTGGATTCCATGCAGTCCCAGTCAAAGTTGCAGCAATCTTTCCCACAGAAATAGAAGAGAGAATCCTAAAGTTTCTATCCAGCAACAAAGGACCCTGAATAGCAAAAGGAATCCTGGGGAAAACGAACAAAGCAGCAATTATCACACTTTCTTACTGCCACATATAGGACGAAGAGCTAGGTACCAAAACAGCACAGCCTGGCCTGCAAAGGAGGCACACAGATGCATGGAACAGAATCGAGAGCCCAGAAATCAACTCACACATCTATGGACAGCCTATTTTTGACCAGGGAGCCAAGAGGAGAAAGAGGAGAAAAGAGACTCTAGACAGGAAATGGTGCTAGAAAGACTGCACAGCCAGATGTAACACAATGAGAGTAGACCATGATGTTACACCAGGCACACACACCACCTCGAAATGGATTAAAGCCTTGAATGGAAGACTTGAAACCATGACACTTCGAGGAGAAAACGCAGGCAGCTTGCTCTTTGCCATCTGGCTTGGCCGCCTATTTGGAAGAAGCATGAGTGACTGGGCAAAGGCAAAAAAGGAAACAAGAAACAAGCGGGATTCCATCCAACACAGAAGCTTCTGTCCCGCCAACCACACCATTGACTCAGTGCAAAGACGTCACAACAACTGCGACAGCAGGTTTGCAAACCACACATCGGAGAAGGGGTGAATAGCCAAAAGATCCAATGAAGTCATACGTCTCCACAGGAAAAAAAAAACAACGAGCCAAATAAATCCTGGGCAAAAGATGGTAACAGACATTTCTCCCAGGAAGATAGAAAGATGGCCAACAGGCTGTATGAAAACATGCTCATCATCATTAAGTCTGTGCTCAATGCAAATACGAACAGCACTGAGATAGCTCACAGTGGTCAAAATGGCTATAAGGATGAAGACAGGAACCAACAAGTTTCAGAGAGGAGGTGGAGAGAAGGGAAGCCTCCTGCACTGCTGGTGGGAGTGTAAAACGGTGCAGCCACTACGTGAAGTGGTGTGGAATCGCCTCAGAATTTTCAGAATCCATCTACCACATGATCCAGGTACTCCTCTGGGGCATATATATCCAAAGAACTTGCAAACGCTAATGCACAGAGATCCGTGCACCGCTGTGCTCACCATAGCCTTACTCCCGATATCAAGACAGGGAAGCCTCCCTGGTGCCCATCAAGGGACAAGAAAGATGGGCTATAGCCACACAACGGCATAGCACTCAGCTGCAGGAACAGATGCATTCCAGCCATTTGTGACCAACAGAATGGCTCCTGGGGTTTTAGGGGCATGCAAACAAGCCCCAGAGGGAAGGTCAAATACCATAGGGTCTCACTTACAAGGAGAAGAGGAAAAAAAGGACCAAGAAACAGGTAGCACGTGACATGGGATTTCTGGTTCCCAGAGGGAAAGGTGGCGGGGCCCAGAGGGAGAAATAGTTGATTTGACACAAGTGTGTGGTGAGGGCCTGTAATTAGGCTTACGGTGGTGAAGATGATGTAACGTACACAGAAGTCTAAATCTTTGAGGATGTAGACCTGAAAGGTATAGGATGTTATAATGCTGGGTTATGGCAAACAATTCACGTAAAATCAAAACTCCCAAAAGACATTAAGGTTCACGGCTTAAAGCTTTGGAGTCTGTAGGAAATTAGAGAAGATGAACTTCGACGGATTGGTAATCACCTCAAAATGCTTAAGGACGCTACAGAAAGGTAGACCATTGCAAGGAGATGAAGAGGAACAGTACCAAGAGAACGTGTTCCATGCTAAACTCATGAACCAGCGGAAAATGCTACCGTCCATAATGTTACTAACTGCCTTCACGAATGATCGAAGCAGGCCAACATCGTCCCAAGATCAGGCCAAAGGTTTGTCCAAAAGCCCAATTCAGGGTCGGCCCTGTGGTGTAGCAGGTAAGTGCCCAAGTTCTGATTGGGCGGCCCGGGCTTCACCTGCTATCATCAGGGTTGCAGATCAGATTACTAGCATTAGGAAATACAGATTTCACAGTATGGTGGGCACAGAGATCATAAAGAAGTAGAAATTCTGAGGAGGCATTTTCAATACACACCAGAAAATGAACGCTGAGAATATTACAACCTATGAATGCATAAGGTACAATTTCCCAAATGATGAAGGAAGGAAAACATGTGACCTGCCCAGGTGGAATTGTCAGATTCCTAGGAGATGACACGCTGATTGCGCATCAGAGAATTGCCTGGGCAAATTCAACTTGGGAGGAGCTCCAGGAATTTCTCTGGGGAAGGTCCACCCGTTTGGCCACATCCACAAAAGATAAGAGAGAAAACCGGGGATAATCTTCATGGAAAGAAACCCGTGTCTAGAGGGAATGTTGTAGACCTTTCAAAGTTCGAGGAGAAAGTTAGAAACCGACAAGAAATCCAGAACTGGGAAAACTATCCTACTTGGAAAACGGGAGTAGTCAGACTGGTATGAGATGGCTCTGAAACACTGAGTGCATGGAGGTTGTCAGTACAACTTAGAATTCTGAGTGTGTTTATGACATCATGGTGAACATGTCACCCAAGATGGCGACATGTTTACAGTCCAAGGATTGGCCTAGGCTAGGAGAATCAAGTGAGAGATACCCAGAGACAGCTTTTCCAAACAGAAACCGGGCACAGAAACTTGAAGAGACCAATGAGACGCTGATCCAAGGCATGGGAAAGGAATCATTGTGATGATACCTCATGCTTTCTTCGTTTTCTTCCATTCCAAGAGCACTGAATTCCCTTCCATTGCCTTGTGTCCTCTGGAATTTCTTTCCCAAAGGTTTCCTATTTCTCGGTTTACATAGCTTTCACCTGTTTGGCTCAGGTTATTCCTAGATACCTTAATCTTCTAAAGCATTCTTTTTTTTTTTTTGAGGTTCAGTTTTTCTATCATTTGCAACTTTTAATTGGTTTTGTTTAGGCAGATGTTTACTGCTGTGCTCATATCTGCTGGCAATGCTGCCATATTTGCTGAGGAAGACTGGCCCTGTCTAACGTCGCTTCCCATCTGCCTCTACACTACCTCGGACGCCTGCCCCAGAAAAGCTGTACGAGCGGTGAGGAGGCTCACCCCCAGAATTCCACGTGGCCAACCACACGCTGCCTACACAGAACACGTGGACGTCACCTATGCAACACTGGCCGGCCCCTTTCGTGTCCCATTGGCAACCTGCAGTTGAGGGGAATGGGACTTGAATATGCTACTTGAGCCCAAATGTGGTCCAGTGTAGACGAGGCCAGGTTGTTTTTCTGGTCCACTGGGATTTGTCAGAATTGGGTCTCTGCTGTCCCAGCAAGCATCATGGACACAGGGTTTCAGAGCCAGGTTGGAGCAGTCTGAGAACTCACCCTTCCCAGTTAGCCCAGGTTTGACATTCACTGCAAATTTTGGGGTTGTAACTTTCTCGGACTTTCAAACGTTCAAGCAGACTCTTTGTAAACACTGACTTCATTCACTGTGGAGTATTCAGGTGTGATTTCTGTTGCCTTCCATTTTCTGGGAGCTTGTTTTCTTTCCTTAGTCTAATCGTAGTGGTCTTTCTGATCTCTCTTCCTTCGATATACTTATCAGTGGGTTCTCCTTCATTCTAGGTTAGGAATTCTGTATTTTTTTAATCACCATATGTTCTGTAGGCCGACATGTGGGTGCTTTGGTGATTGCTGGATGTTGTCTTTGAATTTCCATCTGTCAGTTGAAGGAATCTTTGCTATCCTAGCTTACGTCCAACTGAGAACTGAGGACACGTGTCCATCTTGGTTCATTTGAGATTGTGAGATGAGAAACTCCAGGTTAGACGTTGTCCTGGCAACCACCTTCACGGACACAATGGTTCTGAGACAAATTCGATGAGTCTGATGAATTCCTCTCTCCAGGTGAGAAATCCTTCCGTCTCTTTCCCTGGATTTGGGAAGTTTCGATGTTCAGCCCTGAACCTTGAACGCTCCCCTAGATTACATCTAGATACTGGCTTACTTTATTTCTACAGAGTCTGTTACTGTTTGATTGACATCCTCAGCTCTGGCGTGTGTATTTTTCTTTAAATATCATGGTAATGTTCTAGTTTTCAGTCAACCTCCTTCCATATGGTGTCAAAACACAGAATCAGTACTCCTTCTACAGCAAGAGATGGGGGAGTAAATTTCATTGGAGCCCAACTAAGCACTGTAGCCTGGGAAGGCAGCCTTCACACAGGAATGAAGCCCTCTGGAAAAGGGTGCTTTTCAGCACACTTCTAGCGCCCTTCAAACCAAGCCACATACCCTAAAAATGACAGGCGTCCATGCCTTCAAGGCTTCAAAGAGATCTCTTGGGAAACCTTAGCATGTAGCCCGTGGGCCCCGTGAGGCCAGAGCTATGCAAAGGTAGAGTTCTCTTCAAAGGATGTTAGGGGCCTATGAAAGGAGTCATCAATTCTTCTCTCCAACGTCCCCAAGAGATCATTCTGTACTTTGGATTATGAGTAAGGCAGAAGGACAATGTAGGTCTGATAAGCCCCAAGTCTGGCCTCTTGTTTCAAATCAAGTTCCAAGATTGAATCTGCACGACCTCACCATCTACTTGAGTAGGTGACAATGTTCTCCTCTCAGTGCTTGTCCATCAATTATCACTTGTTCCCAATGATTCCTTTCTTCTCCCTTGAATCAGAGTCTGTTTGATCCTTTCAAGTTTTTGTTTGGAAAAGCTGTTTCTGGGTATCTCTCACTTGAGTGTCCTAGACTAGGCCAATCCTCGGACTCTAAACATGCGGCCATCTTGGGTGACATGTTCACCGTGATGTCATAAACACCCTCAGATTCTAAGTTGTCCTGACAACCTCAAGGCACACACTGTTTCAGAGCCATCTCATCCCAATCTGACTAGTCCCCCTTTCCAGGTAGGATAGTTTTCCTTGCTCTGGATTTCTTGTCGGTTTCTAACTTTCTCCAAGGACTTGAAGGGTCTCCTATGTTCCCTCTAGACACTGGTTACTTTCCTTTAAGCTTATCCCGGGTTTTATCTCTTATCTTTTGTGGATATGGCCAAATGGGTGGACTTTCCCCAGAGAACGTCCGGGAAGCCCTCTCATGTTGAAGTTGCCCAGGCATTCCCCTGATGCACACTGATCATGTGATCTCCTAGCAGTCTGACAATTCCAACTTGGCAGGTCTCATGTTGTCCTTCCTTCATCATTTGGGGAAGTGTACCTGATGCGTTCATAGATTGTAATATTCTCGTGGATCTTTTTCTGGTGCGTACTGATAAGGTCTCCTCACCATTTCTACTTCTTTATGATCTCTGTGACCACCAGACCTTGAAATCTGTATTTCCTAATGCTAGTACTCTGATCCGCATGCGTGATGCTAGCCTGTGAAGTCCTGGCCGCCCAAGCGGATGTGGGCACTTACCTGCTACACCACAGCCCGGCCCCAAATTGGGCTTTTGGACCAACCTTTGGCCTGAATTTGGGAAGATGTTGGCCTGCTTCGATCATTCGTGAAGGGAAGCAGTAGTAACATCAGGGTCAGTAACATTTGCCGTTGACTCATGATTTGGCTCGGACCATGTTCTCTTGGTAGTATTCCTCTTCATCTCTTTGCAAAGGTCTACATTTCTGTATCATCATTAAGCATTTGGAGGGGATTGTTAATCCTTGGATGTTCATCTTCTCTAATCTCTTTCAGCCTCCAAAGCTTTAGGCTGTAAATCTGCACCCCTTTTTGGAGTTTTGATTTTATGTGAATTGATTTCTGTAACCCTGCATTCTAACATCCTATAGCTTTCAAATCTACATCCTCATAGATTTAGACTTCTGTGTAGGCTACATCATCTTCACCAGCATAAGCCTAATTACAGGCCCTCACCACACACTTGTGCCTAATCAACTCTTTGTCCCTCCGTCCCCCGCCCCCCTTTCCCTCTGGGTACTGCCAATCCTATGTCACGTGCTACCTGTTTGTTGGTCCATTTTTCCTCTTCTCCTTGTACGTGAGATCCTGTGGTATTTGACCTTACACCAGGGCTTGTTTCAGTTCCCCTGATACCCTCAGGAGCCATTCAGGTGGTCACAAATGGCTGCACTGCATCTGTTCCTACAGCTGAGTGCTATGCCATTGTGTGGCTATAGCCCATCTTCCTTCTCCATTCGTCCCTTGATGGGCATCAGGGAGGCTTCCAAGTGTTATATATTGGGAGTAAAGCTGTGGTGAATACAGCGATGCACGGATCTCTGTGCATTAGTGTTTCCAATATCTTTGGATGTATACGCCACAGAGGAATACCTGGACTATACGGTAAATGGATTCTGAAAATTCTGAGGCAATTCCACACCATTTCGCATAGTGGCTGCACCGGTTTACACTCCCACCAGAAGTGCAGGAGGCTTCCCTTCTCTCCACCTCCTCTCTGAAACTTGTTGGTTCCTGTCATCATCTTTATAGCCATTCTGACCACTGTGAGCTGCTATCTCAGTGCCGTTCGTATTTGCATTGAGCAGAGACTTAATGTTGATGAGCATGTTTTCATACAGCCTGTTGTCCATCTTTCTATCTTCCTGGGAGAGCTGTCTGTTTCCATCTTTTGCCCTGGTTTTATTGGGCTCGCTGTTTTTTTTCCTGTGAAGACGTATGAGTTCATTGGATCTCATGGCTGTTCACCCCTTCTCCGATGTGCGGTTTGCAAACATCTGCTGTCAGTTGTTGCACAGTCTTTGCATTCAGTCGATGGTGTCATTGGCGGGGCAGAAGCTTCTGCGTTGGATGGAGTCCCGCTTGTTTCTTGTTTCCTTTGTTGCCCTTGCCCGGTCACACATGCTTCTTCCAAACAGGTGGCTAAGCCAGATGGCAAAGAGCAAGCTGCCTGCGTTTTCTCCTAGAAGCTGCACGTTTTCAAGTCTTCCGTTCAAGGCTTTAATCCATTTCGAGGTGGTGTGTGTCCCTGGTGTAACATCACGGTCTACTCTCACTGTGTTCCATGTGGCTGTGCTGTTTTCCCAGCACCATTTCTTTTCGAGACTCTCCTTTCTCTGCTGTCTCCTCTTGGCTCCCTGGTCGAAAATGGGCTGTCCATATGTGTGTCAGTTGACCTCTGGGCTCTCGATTCTGTTCCATGGGTCTGTGTGCCTCTTTTGGGAGCCAGGCTGTGCAGTTTCCGTACCTAGCACTTAGTCCTATATCTGGAAATCAATGTGTGATGCCTGCTGCTTTGTCCGTTTCCCTCAGTATTCCTTTGGCTATTCAGTGTCCTTTGTTGCTGGATAGAAACTCTAGGATTCTCTCTTCAATTTCTGTGGGAAATAGTGTTGCGACTTTGCCTGGGACTGCATGGAATCCAGAGATGGCTTTATGTGGTACGGACGCTTCACGTGTGTTAGTTCTTCCATTCGAAGAACATGGAATAGCCTTCAGTTTCCTTGTGTCTTCCAGAGTTTCTTCCCCAGGATCTTTGCTGGATTTCGGTTTCCATAGCTTTCTCCTGTTTGGCCAAGCTTATTGCTAGACATCTTTTACTTCTTACTGGCATGCTTTCTTTTTTGAGGTTCAATTTTTCAATTCTTTTCAACTTTCGATTGGCTTTGTTTTGGCAGAAGTTTATGGCTGTGCTGACATCTGCGGGCCATGCTGTTGTATTTGCTGTGGAAGAGTGGAGCTAATGTTGGTTCCCATCTACCTCTACACTACCTCACACATCTGCCCCAGAATGGCTGGACGAGCTGTGAGGATGCTCACCTGCAGGATTCCATGTGGCCGAAGCCGGGCTCCCAAACCAGAATGCGCGGACTTCACCACTTCCCCACTGGCCGGCCCCTTTCGTGTTTCATTGGCAACCTGCATTTGAGTGGGACGTGACTTGAATATGCTACTTGAGCCCACCTCTGGCCCTGTGTAGATGAGGCCAGCTTCTTTTTCTGGCCCTCTGTGATGTCAGAGGATTTGTCAGAATCGTGTGTCTGCTGTCCTGTCTAGCCTCGTGGATGCAGGTTTTCAGAGCCCGCGTGGAGCAGTCCCATAACTCACTCTTCCCAGTTAGTCCAGGTTTGACCTTTGCTGCAGTTTTTGGCGTTGTGACTTTCTCGGACTTTCAAACGTCCAGAGTCTGTCTAATGACTGAAGTCTTTCACTGTGGATTATTCAGATGTGATTTCTATTGACCTTCCATTTTCAGGGAGATTTTTCTCTTTTCCAAAGTCTAATCATTACAGTCTTTCTGACCTATCTCTCTTCGATATGCTTATCAGTCCGTTCTGCTTCATTGCAAGCTATGACTTTTGTATTTCTGTAATCACCATATGTTCTGTATACCGAGGTCTGAGTCTTTTCGTGATTGTTGCGTGTTGTCTTGGAAATTCCATCGGTCACCTGTAGGAAACTGCTATCCTGGCCGAGGTGACACTGAGCCCTGCGAACACGTGGTCGTCTTGGTTGCTTTGACATTCTGAGATCAGAAACTCCAGATTCGAGGTTGTGCTGGCAACCGCCTTCACGGACATTATGTTTCTGAGACATTAGAGAAATCTGATGAACTCCGCTCCAGGTAAGATACTTTTCTGTCTCATTTGTGGATTTGGGAAGTTTCGAACTTTACTCCCGATCCTTGAGTGTTCCACTAGATTACGTCTAGATGCTGGCTTACTATATTTCTATAGAGTGTTTTACTTGTTCGATTTACATCCTCAGCTCTGGCATGTTTATTTTTCTATAAACATAATTGTAATGTTCTAATTTTGAGCCAACCTCCTTACATATGCTGTCAATACACGATATTAATAATCATTCTACTTCAAGAGATACGGGGAGAGAATTTCATTGAAGCCAAACCAAGCATACTAGCCTGGTAGGGCAGCCCTCACAAAGCAATGAAACCGTCTGGAATAGGGTGCTTCTCAGCACAATTCTGGAGCCCTGTCAAACAATGGGACATTCATGAAGCATGGTGGGCGTCCATTCCTTCAAGCATTCAAAGAGATATCTTCTGACACATTGGCATGTACCAAATGGGCCTCTGTAATGCCAGAGCCATGGAAAGTGAGACTTCTCTTCAATGAATGCTAGGGGCATAGGAAAGGAAGCATCAATCATTGTCTACAGTGTCCTCAGGAGATCATTCTTAATTTTGGATTATGATTAAGGCAGAAGGACAATATAGGTCTGAGAAGTCCCAAGTCCAGCCTCTGGTTTCAAATCGAGTTTCAAGCTTGAATCAACATGGCCTCCCCATACACTTGAGTAGATTACAATGTTCTCCACTCAGCACTTGTCTCCCTATTATTGCTTCCTCACAATGACATCTTTCTTACCCCTTTAATCAGTGTGTATTCTCTCTCTTCAAGTTTCAGTGCCTGGTTTCTGTTTTTAAATTCTCTTCTGGGTATCTCTAACTTGAGTATCGTAGCCTAGGACAATCCTCAGACTATAACCATGAGGCCATCTTGGGTGACATGTTCACTGTATGTCATAAACTCCCTCAAACTTCTAAGCTGTCCCAGCATCTTCTATGCACACGACTACTCTCCCTTTCCAGCTTGAAATGTTTTCCATTTCCTGGATTTCTTGTGGGTTTCTAACTTTATCCTTGAACTTTTAAATGTCTACTACATTCTGTCTAGACATGGTTTCTTTACTTTAAGTTTATCCTGGGTTTTATCTGTTACATTTTGTGAATTTGGCCGAATGTGTGGACTTTCCCCAGTAAAAGTCCTGGAGTCCATCCAAAGTTGAAGTTGCCCACTCAAGCCTCTGATGTGCAATGATCTTGTCATCTCATGCAGTCCGCCAATTCTACCTATGCAGGTCACATCACTTCCTTCAGTCTGTATTTAGGGAAGTGTACCAGATGTGTCATAGATCGCAATATTTTCATGTTTTTTTCCTATTGCCTATCTCTGATGTATGCTCACAATTTCGACTTCTTTGTGATCTCTGTACACACCATACCATGAAATCTATCTTTCCCAACGTTACTAATCTGATCAGCACCAGTGATGCGAATCCATGAATCCCAGGTCACCAAATAGGAATGTGGGCACTTACACTCCTGAACACATGGCTGGCCCTGAATTTTACTTGTGGACCCATATTTTTCCTGAAATTGGGAAGAAGATGGCCTGCTGTGATTATTCGTTAATGTAATTACTAGTAACATCATAGACGGTAACATTTTCCCTTGGTTCATCTGTTTAGCACAGATCACATTCTCTTCATAGTATTCCCCATAATCTATTTGCAATGGTCTACTTTCTGTAGCATCATTAAGCATTTGGAGGAGATTCACAGTCCTTGGAAGTTCATCTTCTCTAATCTCTTTCAGCCTCAAATCCTTTATGCCCCAAATCAGCACGCCTTTTTGGATTTTTTCATTCCCTCTGGGAATCACCAATCCAAAGTGAAGGCTGACATCCAAAGCTAGAGTGCTCAGTTTGGCACCAGTGAAATTCTCTCCCATCTCTGGCCGTAGAAGATTATTGACTATGTGTTTTGACAGCATATGTGAGGAAGTTGGCTGAAAATTAGAACATTACACTTATATTTAACGAAAAATAAACATGCCAGAGCTTAGGGTGTAAATCAAACAACTTACAAACCCTACAGAAATAAAGTAAAGCAGTATCTAGACGTAATCTACTAGAAGGACCATGGATCCAGGGTCAAGTTCTGGCCTTCCCAAATTTAGAAAAGAGACATAAAAATATCTTACCTGGAGACAGGAATTCATCAGATTTCTCTAATTTGTCTCAGAAACATTATGTCCATAAGGTGGTTGCCTGGACAACCTAGAATTTGGAGTTTCTGATCTCAGAATGTCAAACCAACCAAGATCACCTCGTCTTTTCAGTGCTCAGTTGGACCTAGGCTAGGATAGCAAAGATTCCTTCAAGTGAACGATGGGAATTCAAAGGCAATGCCCAACAATAATGAAAACACTCACACATCAGCCTAGAGAACATATGGTGATTAAAGAAATCTAAAATTCATAACTTGGAATGAAGGAGAACGGACTGATAAGCATATCTATGGGAGATAGCTGAGAAAGACAATGACGATTGATGTGGATTAAGGCTGCCCCAGCTCGAAAAACCCAAGGTTACCTGGCCTATATGTCAAAGCATATGACCCGGTGAATTTTTTTTGGTATGAATTAGAGGCGCCCCAGTGAGAGAAGCCCAGGCGATGCTCACCTACATGCCTATCTATATGGCCAAATTCGTATCTAATGTTATACGACCACACAATAACCAGACTCCATCTGTACTGAAGTCATTTAATGGCTTTTTACATCATCTTTTCTTTTTCCAGTAAAAATGTCACGTACCCATGCCTTATAAAATTTGCCCTTACCCTCAACTCAGGGCAGCAGCAGGACATCTGACTGCCCATGGCTCCTTTCCCCATGCAGCAGCAGCAGCTATTCACTGCCCGTGGGTCCAGTTCCCATGCCTGCAGCTCTTCACTACCCATAGGTCCTGTCCCCAGGAAGCAACTCTTTACTCCCCATGGGTCCTGTCCCTGTGTTATCCTGTACCATTCTCTAAATAAAAGAGCACCTCTGCCAGGCCTTGAGAGACCAAGAAATCTTTCTTCCGACTCATCAGCTCGCTGACCCACCATCATATCTTGTGGCCCCCCTACTGGGAACTTGCTTCATCGGTTTCTGAGCTCAACTTCTGGTAAGTGCCCTTTTCTTCCTTGTGCCTCTCTCTGTTTCGAGGATGAATCTAAATTCACTTCTCCATCAGGAACTGTCTTGGATAGCTGTATGAATCCACGCTTGCTGCCCATGGCTACTCTATGGGGCAAATCATGGCATTCAGCTTGAAGAGAATCAGTACCTTAAGCCTAAGGGCGGTGTAGAGTGAATTACTCCATTCCTTCCTGACCCTATCTCTAATATACAAATTTTAGGTGGGCACGGGTCGGCCACTTAAGTCATTAGGATGGTCAGCAATCTGCAAGACTCCCCTGGAAGGTTTCTCTTCCTAAGGTTGGATTGGGATACCTCCCATGGCACCTGACCATGCTCTGAACTGTGTGAATGTCCCAATTGGGACGCCAGTTCAAGGAAAGTACTAAAGTCTAACCTTTGGTTGCGTATGGGAAGCCCTTCTTGGAGAATGCCTCCAACACGCAATTGGGTAGAATGTCCCCCAGAGAGGCAGAAAATGCCTCACTAATTTTCTCCATCCTGTTCTCTCTTGAACTTCTCCCTTTCTCTTGGGGACCATTCACCAGGCACCTATTACTGCCACGCAGAATAGGAAAGATGTTCACCAGGCACCTGTAACTTCCAGGCATACCAGGGAAGATATGCAATGGATGCAATGCTGGGGGACACCCCCATCACCCCTTGTTATTGGACCCCCACAGTAGGAATGACAGGTAGGATGCTGCCCCAGGTTCAGGGGGGATTTTCAAGGTAATGGACCTGTCTCTTTCATCTTTTTTAGAGTTGCAATGGCGATTTTCGTCTCCTTTTGAGCTTTGCAACAGGGAAGCAAAGAAATCTGTCAACAATCATGGCCTCCAACCCTGGGAGCCCAAACTTGGCATTTCTTGGCCTGATCACCCCGGAAAGCCCAAGTAGGGTGCCCTCTCTTGGGGGTTGACTCATTGAGTGTTTTAGTCACCTACTGAGTTGGCTATGAGGGTAGCAGACCTGTGATTTATTCTGTGAACTGTCATGCTACAGTAGTGTGCCCCAGCACAGGAACTGTTGAGTGAGTCTTCTCTTGATAACCCTCTTTGAGCGGCCATGAGGGTGAGGTCTGATGTCTTCATTTCCTTTCTTTGTTTTGCTCATCATGTCCTCTGTTGTCACCAAGTCTTGGTTAAGTTCAGGCTGGACTTGACCAGAACCTGGAACTTCTGTAAAATCGGAAAACTTGAAAACCTTTTGCAAGGAACTTCATTCTCAACCCGGGTACTGGGAGCCCGGGCCTCCAGCCAGTTCAAGCCCTTTGTATGCATTCCACCCTTCCCACTTCACTGTCAGTCGGACACTGGCTTTATTGCCGTGGGGAATGAGATAAGCATCCCTTAAGACTCATCACTCAGGGTCATTCTAACTAATTAGAAACACTTTAATTGTATGGGTTATGCCCCAGAAACTCCAGCTGGTAGAAAATGTGTGATGTTTCTCTCTGCCTTTCTGGTGCAGTTGGACAGGTAGATCAACCTAGAACGTCCTTCAAGTTACAGTCCAGTTTCTGAGAAATCAAGAGCAACTGTCCTTAGAAAATCCTTGCAAGACTGGAAATACAGTTCTAGAGGCAGTTCAGATTCCACCTTGTTCCTTTACCAGGAAAAGGATTATCTTCCCCCCTCTCCAGGAACTACTATCTAGCATATCACTCATTCTTAAGGCTGAAAAAAAAAAAGTAGTGGAAAGCATAAATGGCCATAAGTGTGCCAATGCAAAAAGTCTAGCATCTTGAGGGTCTTCTCCATAAGTATTAGTAAAAAGGCTCAAAACAAAGTTTGGATTTGTAACTGGTGAGCTTTATATTATTGTACCTGATTCATGGCAGTAGTTTTTAAAACAATAGTTGTACAGTCTCTGTGTATATGTGTCTATGTGTACATTATACGTGTGATATTTTAACCCCTGTATGGTCTGGCCTAAATTAAGATCTCTGTTTAGTTGGCTTAAAGTAAGTGCTTTCTTAAATTCCAACTGTAGTCGAAATTAACAGAGTGACTTTCAAAGTTAATGTGATGTGAATTAACCTTTGGTAAATGAAAGTTTGTTTAAGTTTGTTGGTTTCATTGAAAATTGTCTTCTTGTCAGAGTTGTCAGTATTTGCATAGGATGCAGGCATTCAGCTTTGGTTTACTAGTCATATAAGTTCACGTTGTCTGTTAAATTTGTCAGCAAAATAATAGCTTTAAATGATGACCAGTTTTGTCTAATGCCTCATGAGGTTTCCCTAGTAATCTGAACATAATTGTTGGAAACAAATGGTTTAAATACATAAAACTCATAAAAGTGAGTACAATAACTTTTATGGTCTGTATACTTGGGGAAAAAAACAGCTTCGAAATCCTTTTTGGTAACAATCTTGAGTTTTGCCAAGTTAAGTTAAATGATAAAAAGATGAATATGCGGGTCACTTTTGGATAGAACAGAACACACACATTATTGTTAAACATATCTAAGTTATCTACTTTTGGCTTCTTATTGAAGAGGCTAAAAGAGTTTTGGTGTATCAAAAAACATGCCTTGTGTTTTATTGCGAAGTGGCATGTTTCTTAAGTTGTGAAGTGTTTAGAATGCTGATATAAAAGACATTTCATAATTGTTTACCTTTTTAGTGTTTACTAGGTCCGTTAAGCGTTAAAGGTTCTAATTAACCTATGCAATTAAAGCTACTGGAAATTACTAAGCAAAAGAGCTCTGTATTCAAGGAAGTTAAAATGTATGTTTTCAGTAAAAAAGGTATAAAGAATGGAAATATTTTTGTTTGATGGGTTAAGAAAGATAAATTGCTCCTGATGCACTAGAAAGGAAAAAAGAAAGACTTTGGGACAAGTACTGAAAATGAAAAAGAAAGATGTACAAGGTTTGTGAAGGAGAAATTCTGAAATGAGTTTTATGCCTGCTCAAGTAGACTAAAGTAAGTTCAATTAAGTGAATGAGTTTGAATGTGAACCATAAGTAGGTGCAGAAATTCAAATTTGGTTTTCTCTAAAAGGATACATTTTCTTGAACCTTTGATCTGCTCTTGTTAAAGAGGATGTAAGAGCTGTTCCTTTGAGTACGTCTACCTAAGAGACAAATCTGTTTTGTGAAAATAATGGCTGAGGTTACTCTTAATATTTTTGACTCTTTCTGTTATCACTTTGAATGGATACCTGAGCATTGTTTCACAGTGAGTGTTGTTTGCTATTTGAACAACATTTTTAAAACTTTTGATATGTTGTGACAAGCTTCTCCCTCAAAAATATTGAAATCCTGAATGAAGGCGTTCTTTAGACCTGGTAGACAGAAGAATGATTACTCTGAGGATTTTCAGAGGGTCCCTGAGAATTCTCAAAAAATTTGCTCTCTCTTCCTACAAGGAGGAAAATGCTAAAGTAATTTGGCTTAATTGGTCTATTAAATTAAATGGGAAACATTGTGAAATAAGTGACAATAGACTTTCTTAGCTGGTATTTGATGGGTAAATGTTATTAATATAGACGTCTCAAAATTAGATAGCATTCCTAAAATTCTGATCTGCCCTGGTTATCAGTGATAAGTTCACTTATTATCTGGCAGTGTTATATGTCACAGAAGTAGTCAAGTTTCTTTGCCAATTGCCCTTTTGAGTTCTTTGTCCATTTGCAGATAGTTGTTGTTTTACTCTGATGCTTTTTCCTTTTGCAAATATGTTTCAACTTCCGAGAAATTCCTGGAAAGGATTCTGACACAAAGAGTCTAAACGACAGGTTTCTGATAAACCTTCAGATTGTAAAACTGAACGGAGTAAGAAATGACAGAATTCTAACAGAAACTATGCTCATCGATCTGCTGACAGAAGATTCAGCTCAAGAATTGATTATACAGGACTGTGTGCACTGATTAGGACGATTATAAATTTTTAGGTCTTCTGTTTGAAATATTGTTGAGTTTGGATGTTTTGTTTTGTTTTCTCATAATGAAGGAAATCTTTTTCTCTTTTCTCTTATGCTAACTATAACTTACAGCCATTTGGTGAAATTATACCTTTATGAGCAAAACTGAAACATTTATCTTTTTCTGCCTACCTTATCCCTAAGGAATTTGGAAACCCTTTGTGACTGAGTATGGTCATTTCGTGGCAATATTTGCGTAAGTTCCATAAGAATCTGTTCTCCTTATAACAGGACACATTGGTTATATTACCAAGGCTTTGACTGGCATGTCATATTTGAAACACACAGCCTCAGATATGACAAGACAGCATTTCAGGAACAAAGATTGGACTTTCTGGAATACAGCCACTCGGAAACACAGGCCTGGTACCTTGTTTACTGAGATTTTGGCAATCTTACCCGGTAAGTAAGGAAGCTTGCTTATCTGGCAGGTGCAAGGAACCTCCGAAAATTTGAGGAGACCTCAAAGAGAACACCACTGAAATCTGTTGGTACTTCAGGCCAAATCTGATGGCAAGTCCTTGGCTTGGCTTTTCTGGCCTCTAGAGGCCTTCACAGTTCAATCTGAGATTTTGCAGGAAAAGATCCAGCGAAGCACATTTAAAAAAGCCTGTATGAACAATTACTATTCTTGCTGCTCTGATGTAAATAATTGGAGCAAGTTGTATTGAAACTGCACTTGATTTGCAAACCCGGTAATCCTGATTTGGCTATCTTTTGTAAAAATGAGGGTGATTTAAGAGAGAAAAAAATATGTTTCTGTAGAATCTATAGTAGGCATTCATGGATATTAGATTCTAGCTCTTTTCTTCTGCAATATTCATGTATTATTAATAGTAATGTCTCCTTGTGGCCATCTACCTCTGACACCTGGAAGTTCCCTGGCCACAATCAAACATTTTCCTTCAATACTACTGTCCAAATACTAACTAGATTTGCCTTGTCACACTTGGATCATACAGAACAAGTTCCAAAGGTAATGTCCCCAACTTATTAATACACACAGGATGGACAATACAAAATTTGGGATGAATATATTTGGTTCACTCCTATTAGTGGGTAACTCAGTAAAAGGCCACTTTCTTTGGGGGAAAAAAATCACCCCTTATAGCACTCGACCTATGGGAAAAAAATCCCTGTTAGATGTGTTCTCATATCATAGCCTTAAAAAAATACAGATTGGTTTCAGACTGACTGGGATACATGGCTCAACACGTGTTGGTTAGCCCCTAACGGTGCTCAGTGGATATGTGGCTCCAATTTATGACCTTGGGTACCACCTGCATGGATTGGACGATGCACTCTAGGCTTTGTCTGGATGCAAGGTAGAACTACATTTACTATATCTCCTCCTGCTAACCTACGCAACTTGCAACAGCACTTGACCAGCCCTGTCTTCCACTGGTATGACCATCTTTCCACAATTTTCTTTCACCAATTAGGAATCGAAAGTGTCGTCTTGCACATGGAAGTCCTAAACAAATTTAGTATGAAGTCATTAAATGATACACAACATAGCATTTCGCTGCTCAATTTAGAAGTATCCCAAGTGTGTAAGGCAGTTCTCCAAATCCAAATGGCTCTGGATGTCTTGACAGCAGCACAGGGGGGCACCTGTGCCATTATAAAAACTGAATGTTGTGTCTATATTCCTGACTACCGTCAAAATATTTCTGGCTTGGTATCCCAGCCACCAAATTAAATCCATGCCTGACCAACCCTAAATCTAAATGATTGGTTGAACTCTTAGTCAGGACAAGGTTTCTGCACTACTTCAAAACCTTATTCATTGGGTTAAACATACTGCTTGTATTTCTTATGATATTTTGTTGTCTGTTTCACTGTTTGTCTTATGCATGTCAAAAATGTTTCACTTCCTGGACCACCTCTTGTCAATGACTCTCTCATCTCCAGAGGATCTGTATAACTTGTCAAGCTTGAACTCAATGAGGCAAGCCTTCTGGTCCACTAAACTGCCTAAGTGTACCTATGGCCCCATTTAGGGACAGCTCTACGACCCTGTACAGCCAGAAGTAGTCACAGAAGAGTGACCATCATCCATATCCCCAAAGATTTCCAGTCCAAATAGGTTCAGGGAGGTTTTATGATGTGGATCAGGGCTGCCCCAGCTAGGGAAGCTGAAGGTGACCTGGACTACATGCCAAACTATATGACCCAGTGGATTTTTTTATGGAATGAATTAGGGCTGCCCCAGGGCGAGAAGCCCAGGGCATTCTCACCTACATGCTGATCTATATGGCCAGATTCGTATCTAAAAATATGACAACACAATGTCCAGACCCCATCTGTACTGAAATCATTTAAAGACATTTTACATCATTATTTCTTTTTCGAGTAAAAATAAGTCATATACCCATGCCTTATGAAATTAGCCCTAACCCTCTAGTCAGGGCAGCAGCAATAGCTCTGACTACCCATGGGTCCTGTCCCCAGGCAGCAGCAGCAGTAGCTCTTCACTGCTAATTTGTCCTGTCCCCATGCTATCCTGTACTGTTCTCTCAATAAAAGAACACCAATGCAGGATCTTGAGAGTCCGAGCAATCTTTCATTCAAGTCTTCAGCTCGCTGAGCCCATATCAATGATTCTACCACGGAAAATAAAAAACGGTCCCAGAAAATGGAAGGCACACAGAAATCACACATGTATAATACATAAAGAAAGATGTCAGTTTTAGACATACTCTGAACGTTCGAAAGTCAGAGTAAGTCACAATCCCAAAAACCCAAGCGAAGGTCAAACCTAGGAAAACTGGTAAGGGTGAGTTATGAGACTGCTAAAATCAGGCTCTGAAAGCCTGTGTCTATGAAGTTTGCAGGGACAGCAGAGACACAATTCTGACAAATCCTCTGACATCACAGTGGAGAAGAAAAACAAACTGGCCTCATCTACACAGTGCCCGAGTTGGGCTCAGGTAGCATATTCAAGTCACATTCCACTCAACTGCAGGTTGCCAATGGAACATGAAAGGTGCTGGCCCGTGGTGCAGTGGTGAAGTCTGCACGTTCTGGGTGGCCATGCGGAATCCTGGGGGTGAACCTCCTCACCGCTGGTCCAGCCATTCTCGGGGAGGCATGGGAGGTAGTGTAGAGGCAGCTGGGAAGCAACGTCAGACAGCGTCAGTATTCCTCAGCAAATACAGCAGCATCGACAGCAGATCTGAGCACAGCCATAAACATCAGCCGAAAGAAAACTAATGAAAACTTGAAAAGAACAGAAAAACCGAACCTCAGGAAAAAAAGAATAAGATCTCTAGAAATAAGCTTAGCTAAACAGGTGCAAGCTATGGAAATCGGAAACTAGCAAAACTTTGGGGAAAGAAATTCCAGAAGACACAAGCAAATGGAAGGGTATTCTGTGCTATAGGAATGTAGGAACTAAAATACTTGAAACCTCCATAACGGATAAAGCAATCTCTGGATTCCATGCAATCCCAGTCAAAGTTGCAGAATCTTTCCCACAGAAATATAAGAGAGAATCCTTAAGTCTCTATCTAGCAACAAGGGACCCTGAATACCCAAAGGAATCCTGAGGAAAACGAACAAAGCAGGACATGTCACATTTACTGATTTCAACATGTAGGACGAAGTGCTACGTACCCAAACGGCACAGTTTGGTCTCAAAAACAGACACAGAGATCAACAGAAAAGAATATAGAGCCCAGAGGTCACCTCACACATATATGGACAGCCCATTTGCAACGAGGAAGGCAAGAGGATCAGTGGAGAAAGGACAGTCTCAAGAAGAAAAGGTGGTGGAAAAATGCACAGCCATATGTGACACAATGAGAGTAGACCATGATGTTACATCAGGCTCACACACCACCTCGAAATGGATTAAAGCCTTGAATGGTAGACTTTAAACCGTGAAACTTCTAGTAGAAAACCAGCACCTTGCTCATGGCCATGTGGCATAGCCGCCTATTTGGAAGAAGCATGTGTGACTGGGCAAGGGCAACACACGAAACAAGAAACAAATGGGATTGCGTCCAACGCAGAATCTTCTGCCCAGCCGAGGAAACCATCCACTCAATGCAAAGACAGCACAACAACTGTGAGTGGATGTTTCAAACCACACATCGGAGAAGGACTGAATACCCAAAAGAGCCAACGACCGCACATGCCAACCCAAGAGAAAAAACAACAAGCCCATTAAAACCTAGGCAAAAGATGGAAACAGAGTTTTACCAAATAAGATAGAAAGATGGCCAACAGCTGTATGAACACATGCTCATAATCATTACGTGTAAGGCCAATGCAAATCCAAATGGCAATGAGATAACAGCACATTGTGGTCAGAATGCCCATAAGGAACAAGACAGGAAACAACAAGTGTCGGAGAGGAGGTGGAGAGAAGGGAAGCCTCCTGCACCGTTGGTGGGAGTGTAAGCCGGTGCGGGAACTATGCAAAGCGGTGTGGAATTGCCGCAGAAATTTCAGAATCCATCTACCATATGATCCAGCTATTCCTCTGCGGCGTATTTCTCCGAAGAACTTGGAAACACCAACGCATAGGAATCCCTGCACCGCTGTGTTCACCACAGCCTTAATCCTGATGTCCAGGACTTGGATATCGCCCTGGGGCCCATCAAGGGATGAATGGAGAAGGAAGATTGGCTATAGCTGCACAATGGGATAGCACTCAGCTGCAAGAAAGGGTGCAGTCCAGCCATTTGTGACACCAGAATGGCTCCTGAGGGTATGAGGGGAACTGAAAGAAGCCCCAGGGAGAAAGTCAAGTACCGTAGCATCTCACTTACAAGGAGAAGAGTAAAATAAGGAGAAACAAACAGGTAGCACATGACAAGGGATTGGGGGTTCCCAGAGGGAATCGGTGGCAGAAGACAGTGGAAGAAAGAGTTGATTAGGCACCAGTGTGTGGTATGGGCATGTCATTAGGCTTACGGTGGTGAAGATGATGTACCATACAAAGAAGTCTAAATCTAGGAGGTTGTAAATCTGAAAACAATTGGGTGTTATAATGCAGGGTTATGGCAATCAATTCATGTAAAATCAAAACTACAAAAAGGCAAGCAGGTTTATGGCCTAAAGCTTTGGAGGCTGAAAGAGATTAGAGAAGATGAACTTCCAAGCATGGCTAATCACCTCCAAGTGCTTAATAATGCTACAGAAAGGTAGACAGTGGCTAAGAGATGAAGAACGACTCTACCAAGAGAACATGTTCCGTGCTAAACTCAGGATCCAAAGGAAAAGGTTACCGTCCATGATGTTACTACTAATTACCTTTACAAATAATCAAAGCAGGCCAACATCTTCCCCAGTTCAGGCAAAATGTTGGTCCAAGAATCCAATTCAGTGCCGGCCCTGTGGTGTACTGGGTAAGTTTCCACATTCCACTTGGGTGTTACAGGCTTCATCGGCGAGCATCACGGGTGCAGATCAGATTAGTAGCATTAGCAAATATAGATTTCACGGTATGGTGCAGACAGACATCCTAAAGAAGTCGAAATTGTGAAGAGACGTTATGAATACACATCAGAGTAAGAAGCATGGGAATATTACAATCTATGAACGCATCAGGAACACTTCCCCAAATGATGAAGGAAGGAAAACATGTGACCTGCCAAGGTGGAAATGGAGATGACACGATCATTATGCATCAGAGGATTGACCAGGAAAATCAATCTCGGGAGGGACTCCAGGGCTTTCTCTGGGGAAAGTCCACCCATTTGGACTCATCCACAAATGATGAGAGATAAAACCCAGGATAATCTGAAAGGAAAGAAACTGGTGTCTAGCGGGATTGTAGTAGAACTTTCAAAGTTCGAGGATAAAGTTATAAACAGACACGGAATTCCGAACAAGTAAAACTATCCTACCTGGAAAGGGGAAGTAGTCAGACTGGTATGAGATGGTCGTGAAGAACTGTGTGCATGGAGGTTTTCAGGACAGCTTAGAATTCTGAGGGTGTTTATGACATCACGGTAAACATGGCACCCAAGATGGCCGCAGGTCTCCAGCCCGAGGATTGGCCTAGGCTTGGATACTCAAGTGACAGATACCCAGATACAGCTTTTGCAAAGAGAATCTGGGCGCAGAAACGTGAAGAGATGCAAGAGACGCTAATTCAATGGATAAGACAGGAATCATTGGGAAGAAGTGATAACAGAGGGACAAGCACTGAGAGGAGAACATTGCCATCTCCTCAAGTCGATGGGGAGGCCATGCTGATTCAAGCTTGAAACTTGACTTGAAACAAGAGGCCGGACCTTGGGCTTATCAGACCTATGTTGGCCTTCTGCCTTACTCATAATCCAAAGTCAAGAATGATCTATTGAAGACATTGAAGTGAAGAATAGAGGCCTCGGTCCTAGGTCCCTAGTATTCTGTGAAGAGAAGTCTCACTTTCCATAGCTCTGGCATCATAGGCACCCACTGGGTACATGGTAATGTGTCACTAGGCATCTCTTTGAAGCCTGGAAGGAATGGGCCCCTGTCATGCTTGGGGTATGTCTCTTGGTTTGGAAGGACTCAGGAAGAGTGCGCAAAAGCACCCTTTTGCAGAAAGCTTCGTTACTGTGTGAAGGCTGTCCTCCCAGGCTAGAGTGCTCAGTTGAGATCAATGAGATTCTCTCCCCCATCTCTTGCCATAGAAGGAGTATTGATTAGGTGTTTGACACCGCACATAACGATGTTTGCTGAAACTTAGAACATTACCATTCTACTTAAAGGAATATAAGCATGCCACAGCTGAGGAGGTAAATTAAACAAATAACAAAACCTGTGGAAATAAAGTAAGCCAGTATCTAGACGTAATCTAGTGGAGCGTTCAAGGATCAGGTGTGAAGTTCTGAACTTTACAAATCTAGAAAAGAGACAGAAGGATCTCTCAGCTGGAGAGAGGAATCCATCAGATTCATCTAATTTGTCTCAGAACCATTGTGTCTGTGAAGGTGGTTTCCAGGACAACCTCAAACATGGGGTTTCTGATCTCACAATATCGAACCAACCAAGATGACCACGTTTACTCAGTGCTCAGTTGGATCTAGGCTAGGATGGCAAAGATTCCTTCAAATGACCGATGGAAATTCAAAGACAACACCCAACAGTAACGAAAGCACTCACACATCAGCCTATACAACCTATGGTGATTAAAGAAATACCAAACTCCTAACTTGAAATGAAGGAGAACACACTGATAAGCATATCAAAGGGAGATAGCTCAGAACCATGACGATTAGACTATGGAAACGAAAGCAAGCTCCCAGAAAATGGAAGGCAAACAGAAATCACACCTCAATAATCCACAGTGATTGACTTCAGTGTTTAGTTAGGGTCTGCTTGAACGTTTGAAAGTCCGAGAAAGTCACAACCCCAAAACTTGCATTGAAGGTCAAAGCTGGGCTAACTTGGAAGGGTGAGTTCTCAGACTGCTCCACGTGGGCTCTGAAACCCTGTGTCCCCGAAGCCTGATTGGAAAAGAGACACGATTCTGACAATACTCCGACATAACAGTGGTCCAGAAAAAGAAGCTGGCCTCATCTACACAGGGCCAGAGTTGGGCTCAAGTAACATGTTAAAGTACATTCCACTCAACTGCAGGTTGCCAATGGAACATGAAAGGGGCCAGCCAGTGGGGCAGCCGTGAAGTCCCTGCATTCTGAGTCGGCAACCCAGGGTCGGCCACGTGGAATCCTGGGGGTGAGCCTCCTCACCGCTCATCCAGCCGTTCTGGGCCAGGCGTGCGAACCAGTGTAGAGGCATATGGGAAGCAACGTTATACCGCGCTACTCTTGCTCAGCAAATACAGCAGCATGGCCAGCAGATGTGAGCACAGCCATAAACTTCTGCCAAAACAAACCAATTAAATGTTGCTAAGAATAGAAAAAAGGAACAGCAAAAAAGAAAGAATGCCAATAAAAAGAAAAAAAAATCTAGGAATAACATTGGCCAAACAGGAGAAAGCTATGTCTACCGAAATCTAGCAAAGCTTTGGACAAAGAAATTCCACAAGACAAAAGGAAACGGAAGTCTATTCCATGTTCTTTGAATGGAAGAACGAACACACTTTAAGCATTCATACCAGAAAAAGCAATGTCTGCATTCCATGTCGTCCCAAAGTTGCAGCAATCTTTCCCACAGAAATAGAAGAGAGAATACTAAAGTTTCTATGTGGCAACAAAGGACCCTGAATAGGAAGAGGAATCCTGAGGAAAATGAACAAAGCAGCATGTATCACACTTTCTGATGGCCAAATATAGGACAAAGCGCTAGGTACCGGTACAGCATAGCCTTTCCCCCAAAATAGGCACACAGACCCATGGAACAGAATTGAGCCCAGCAGTCAACTGCCACATATATGGGCAGCCCATTTTCGACACGGGAGCCAAGAGGAGACAGCAGAGGAAGGAGAGTCTCGACAAGAAACAGTGCTGGGAAGACTTCAGAGCCACAAGTGGCACAATGAGACTAGACCATGATGTCACACCAGGCACACATACCACATTGAAATGGATTAAAGCTTTGAATGGAAGACTTGAAACCATGAAACTTCTGTGGGAAAATGCAGGCAGCTTGCCCTTTGCCATCTGGCATAGCCACCTACTTGGAAGTAGCATGTGTGACTGGGTAAGGGCAACAAAAGAAACAAGAAACAAGCGTGACTCCATCCAATGCAGAAGCTTCTACCCGGCCAACGACTCCATCGACTCAATGCAAAGACAGCACAACAACTGCGACAGGATGTTTGCAGAACAGACATCGGAGAAGGGGTGAACAGCCATAAGATCCAGTGAACTCATACATCTCCACAGGAAAAAAAAAATGAGCCCAACAAAACCTGGGCAAAAGTTGGAAACACACATTTCTCCCAGGAAGATAGAAAGATGGCCAACAGGCTGTATGAAAACATGTTCCTCATCATTAAGTGTGAGGCCAATGCAAATCCGAAGTGCAATGAGATAGCAGCTCACAGTGGTCAGAATGGCTATAAGGGTGAAGACACGAAACAACATGTTTCAGAGAGGAGGTGGAGAGAAGGGAAGCCTTCTGCACTGCAGGTGGGAGTTTGAGCTGATGCAGCCACTACACAAAGGAGTGAAAATTCAGAATGTTTCAGAATCCACCTAGCATATGATCCAGCTATTCCTCTGTGACGTATATATCCAAAGATCATGGAAACAGTAATGCACAGAGATCCGTGCACTGCTGTGTGCACCACAGCCTTACTCCCGATATCCAAGACTTGGAAGCCTCCCTGATGCCCATCAAGGGACGAATGGAGAAGGAAGATAGGCTATAGCCACACAGTGGCATAGCATTCAGCTGTCGGAACGGATGCAGTCCAGCCATTTGTGACCACCAGAATGGCTCCTGAGGGTACTAGAGGAACTGAAACAATTGCCGGGGTAAAGTCAAAAACCACAGGATCTCACGTACAGGAGAAGAGGAAAAACGGACCAACAAACAGGTAGCATGTGACATGGGATTGGTACTTCCCAGAGGAAAAGTAGGCGAGGGCCAGAGGGAGAAAGAGTTGATTAGGCACAAGTATCGTGAGAGCCTGTAATTAGCCTTACGGTGGTGAAGATGATGTAACCTACTCAGAAGTCTAAATCTATGAGGATGTAGATCTGAAAGCTATAGCATGTTAGAATGCAGGGTTACGGCAATCAATCCACATAAAATCAGAACTCCAAAAAGGGGTGCAGACTTACGGCCTAAAGCTTTATAGGCTGAAAGAGATCAGAGAGGATGAACTTCCAAGGATTGGTAATCACCTCAAAGTGCTTAATGATGCTACAGAAAGGTAGACCTTTGCAAAGTGATGAAGCGGAATACTAGCAAGAGAACATGTTCCGTGCTAAACTCATGAACCAATGGAAAATAACACCTTCCATGATGTTACTACTGATTCCCTTCACGAATGATTGAAGCAGGCCAACATCTTCCCAAGTTCAGGCCAAAGGTTGGTGCAGAAGTCTAATTCATTGCCGGCCCTGTGGTGCAGCAGGGAAGTGCCCAACTTCCTCTTGCGTGGCCCGGGCTTCAGGGGCTAGCATCATGGGTACAGATCAGATTTCTAGCATTAGGAAATCCAGATTTCAAGGTATGGTTGGCACAGAGATCATAAAGAAGTAGTAATTGTGAGGAGACCTTATCAATACTCACCAGAAAAAGAATCATGAGAATATTAGAGTCTATGAACGCATCTGGTAGGCTTTCCCAAATCATGAAGGAAGGAAAATATGTGACCCACCAAGGTGGAATTGTCAGACTGCCATGAGATCCCATGATCACTGTGCATCACAGGATTTCCTGGGCAACGTCAACTTGGGAGGGAGTCCAGGACTTTCTCTGGGGAAAGTCCACCCATTTGGCCATATCCACAAAAGATATGCGATAAAACCCAGGATAATCTTAAAGGAAAGAAACCGGTGTCTAGAGGGAATGTAGTAGACCTTTGCAAGTTAGAGGACAAAGTTGAAAACCGACAACACATCCAGAACAAGGAAAACTATCCTTCCTGCAAAGGGGGAGTAGTCAGGCTGGGAGGAGACGGCTCTGAAACACTGTGTGCATGGAGGTTGTCAGGACAACTTTGAATTCTGAGAGTGTTTATGACATTACAGTGAACGTGTCACCCCAGATGGCTGCATGTTTACAGTACCAGGAGTGGCTTAGGCTGGGATACTCAAGTGAGAGATACCCAGAAACAGCTTTTTCAAACAGAAACCAGGCACAGAAACTTGAAGAGATCAAAGAGATGCTGATTCCAGGGATAAGAAAGGTATCATTGTGATGATACTTCATTCTTCCTTCGTTTGCTTCCATTCCATGCTCACTGATGCCCTTCCGTTTCCTTGTATCTTGTGGAATTTCTTTCCCCAAAGCTTTACTACTTCTTGGTTTACATAGCTTTCACCTGTTTGGCACACGTTATTCCTGGATACCTTGTTCTTCCTACTAGCATGCTTTTTTTTTTTTTTGAGGTTCAGTTTTTCTATCCTTTGCAACTTTTGATTGGTTTTATTTAGGCAGATGTTTACTGCTGTGCTCACATCTGCTGGCAATGCTGCTGTATTTGCTGAGGAAGACTGGCCCAGTCTAACGTCGCTTCCCATCTGCATGTTTCCTTTGTTGCCCATTCCTGTCACACACGCTTCTTCCAAATAGGCTGCTAAGACAGATGGCAACGAGCATGCTGCCTAGGTTTTCTCCTAGAAGTCTCACAGTTTCAAGTCTTTAATCCGTTTCGAGGTGGTGTGTGTGACTAGTGTAACATCATGCTCTACTCTCATTGTGTTACATTTGGCTGTGCAGTCTTCCCAGCACCGTTTCTTGTCGAGACTCTCCTTTCTCCGCTGTCTACTCTTGGTTCCCTGGTTGAAAATGTGTTGCGCATGGATGCATGTGCATATATGCGTGAGTTGACCTCTGGGCTCTCGAATCTGTTCCATGGATTTGTGTGCCTGTTTTTGGGCCCAGACTGTGCCGTTTCGGTTCCTAGCGCTTCGTCCTATATGTGGAAATCAGAAAGTGTGATACATCAGGCTTTGTTCATTTTCTTCAGGATTCCTTTGGGTATTCAGGGTCCTTTCCTTCTGGATAGAGACTTTATTATTCTCTCTTCTATTTCTGTGGGAAAGATCACTGCAACTTTAACTGGGATTGCTTGGAATTCACAGATTCCTCTATTCGCTATGGACGTTTCAAGTGTGTTAGTTCTTCCATTCCAACAGCACGGAATAGTCTTCCGTTTCGTTGTGTCTTCTGGAATTTCTTTAGCCAAAGCTTTGATAGTATCAGTTTACAATATTTCCACCTGTTTAGTGAAGGTTAGTCCTAGATATCTTATTATTCTTAGTGACATGCTTCCTTTTTTGAGGCTCAGTTTTTCTATTCTTTGCAACGTTTAATTGGGTCTGTTTTGGCAGAAGTTTATGGCAGTGCTCACATCTGCTGGTCGTGTTGCTGTATTTGCTGAGCAAGACTGGCACTGTCTAAGGTCACTTCCCATCTGCCTCTACACTACCTCCCAGGACTCTCCCGGGATGGCTGTACCAGTGGTGAGGAGGCTCCACCCCAAGAGCACAAATGGACGACCACGGGCTGCGGACCCAGAAGGCACGGACTTCACAGCTTCAGCAGTGGCCAGCCCCTTTCATGTTCCATGGGCAATCTGCTGTTTTGAAATGTGACTTCAATATGCTACTGGAGCCCAGCTCTGGCCCTGTGTAGATGAAGCCATGTTGTTTTCCTGGTCTACTGTGATGTCATAGGATTTCTGAGAATTGTGTCTGTGCTGTGCCAGCAAGCCTCATGGACACAAGGTTTCAGAGCCCGCTTGTAGCAGTCTCAGAACTCACCCATTCCATTTAGCCCAGGTTTGACCTTCACTGCAGGTTTTGGGGTTGTGACTTTTCTGACTTTCAAACGTTTAAGCAGAATCTGTCTAAACACGGCCGTCTTTCACTGTGGATTATTCAGTTGTGATTTCTGTTTGCCTTACATTTTCTGGGACTTTTTTTTCTTTTCCATAGGCTAATCATCATGGTTTTGCTAAGCTATCTCCCTTCGATGTGCTTATCAGTGTGTTCCCTTTTCATTCCAAGTTATAAATTTTGCATTTCTTTGATCACCATATGTTCTGTTGGCCGTTGTGTGAGTCCTTTCATGATTGTTGGGTGTTGTCTTTGAATTTCCATCGGTCACTTGAAGGAATCTCTGCTATCCTGGCCGAGGTGACACTGAGCACTGAGAACATGTGGTCATCTTCCTTGGTTAGAGATTCTGAGATCAGAAACTCCAGATTTGAGGCTGTCCTGGCAACCATCTTCATGGACACAATGGTTCTGCAACAAATTAGACGAATCTGATGAATTTCTCTTTCCAGGTGAGAGTTCCTTCTGTCTATTTCTGGATTTGGAAAGTTCGAACTTCACCCCTGATCCTTGAACGCTCTGCTAGATTATGTCTAGATACTGGCTTACTTTGTTTCCACAGGGTTTGTTATTTTTTTGATTTATATCCTCACCTGTGGCGTGTTTATTTTTCTTTAAATATAATGATAATATTCTAATTTTCAGCCAACATCGTTACATGTGGTGTTGAAACACATAATCAATACTCCTTCTACGGCAAGAGAAGGGGGAGAGAATCTCATTGATCCCAACTTAGGACTCTAGCCTTGGAGTGCAGCATTCACCAAGGAATGAACCCCTCTGCAAATGGGTGCTTTTGAGCAACTTCTAGAGTCCTTCCAAACCAAGAGACATACCCCAAGCATGACAGGGGTCCATTCCTTCCAGGCTTCAAAGAGGTGTCTTGTGACACATTAGCATGTAGCCAGTGGCCACCCGTGATGCCAGAGCTATGGAAAGTGAAACTTCTCTTTAAAAACTGCTAGTGGCCTAGGACGGCGACCTTGATTCTTCTCTACAATGATCTCAAGAGATCATTCTTGACTTTGGATTATGAGTGAGGCAGAAGGACAACATAGGTCTCATAGTTCCAGCCTCTTGTTTCAAATCAAGTTTCAAGCTTGAATCAGAATGGCCTCCTCTTCGACATGAGGAGATGGCAATGTTCTCATCTCAGTGCTTGTCCCTCTATTATGGCTTCTTCCCAATGATTCCTGTCTTATCCCTTGAATTAGCGTATCTTTGATCTCTTCAAGTTTCTGTGCCCTGTTTCTGTGGGCAAAAGCTGTTTCTGAGTATCCCTCACTTGAATATCCTAGCCTATGTCAATCCTCGGGCTGGAAACCTGTGGCCATCTTGGGTGACATATTCACCGTGATGTCATAAACACCCTCAGAATTCGAAGTTGTCCTGAAGACCTCCATGCACACAGTTCTTCAGAACCATCTCATCCCAGTCTGATTACTCCACCTTTCCAGGTAGGATAGTTTTCGTCGTTATGAATTTCTTGTCGGTTTCTAACTTTTTCCTCGAACTTGAAAAGGTCTGCTACCTTCCCTCTAGACACTGGTTTCTTTCCTTTCGGATTAATCTGGGTTTTCTCTCTTATCTTTTGTGGATGAGGCCAAATGGGTAGACTTTCCCAAGAGAAAGTGCCGGAGGCCCTCCCAAGATGACTTTTCCCAGGCAATCCTCTGATGCGCAATGATCGTGTCATCTCCTAGCAGTCTGACAATTCCACTTTGGCAGGTCACATGTTTTCCTTCCTTAATTATTTGGGGAAGTGTTCCTGATGCGTTCATAGATTGTAATATTCCCATGGTTATTTTTCTGGTGTGTACTCATAATGTCTCTTCAAAATTTCGATTACTTTAGGATGTCTGTCTGCACCATACCGTGAAATCTATATTTGCTAATGCTACTAATCTGATCCACACCCGTGGTGCTAACCAATGAAGCCCTGGCCGCACAGGCGGAACGTGGGCACATACCCAGTACACCACAGGGCCGGCACTGAAATGGACTTTTGGATCAAACTTTTGCCTGAACTAGGGATGATGTTGGCCTGCTTTGGTAATTTGTAACGGTAATTAGTAGTAACATTGTGGACTGTAACCTTTTCTTTTGGCTCCTGAGTTTAGCACGGAACGTGTTCTCTTGGTAATGTTCTTCTTCAACTCTTTGTAATGGTCTTCCTTTCTGTAGCATCATTAAGCATTTTGAGGTGTTTACCAATCCTTGAAAGTTCATCTTCTCTAATCTCTTTCAGCCTCCAAAGTTTTAGGCCGTAAATCTGGACCCCTAGAGAACATATGGTGAATAAAGAAATACAAATTTCGTAACTTGGAATGGAGGAGAAAAGACTGATAAGAATATCTATGGGAGATAGCTGTGAAAGACCATGATGAATGATGTGAATTAAGGCTGCCCCAGCTCGAAAAGCCCAAGGTTACCTGGCCTACATACCAAAGTACATGACCCGGTGAGTTTTTTTGTTTTTAGTTTTGGTATGAATTAGAGGTGTCCCAATGATAGAAGCCCATTTCATGCTCACCTACATGCCTATCTATATGGCCAGATTGGTATTTAATGCTATATGACCACACAATAACCAGACCCCATCTGAACTGAAATCATTTAATGACTTTTAACATCATCTTTTCTTTTTCCAGTAAAAATGTCACATACCAATGCATTATAAAATTAGCCCTTACCTTCAACTCAGGGCAGCAGAAGGACCTCTGACTGCCCATGGAACCTTTCCCCATGCAGCAGCAGCAGCAGCTCTTCACTGCCCATAGGTCCTGTCCCCATGCAGCAACTATTTACTGCCCATGGGTCCTGTCACCATGTTGTCCTGTACCATTCTATAAGTAAAAGAACACCACTTCCAGAATTTGAGAGTCCAAGAAATCTTTCTTTTGACTCTTCAGCTTGCCAAGCCCATATCATATCTTGTGGCCCATATCGAAAACTTGCTTCATAGGTTTGTGAGCTCGACTTCTGGTAAGTGCCCTTTTCTTCCTTGTGCCTCTCTCTTTGTCAAGGATGGATCTAAATACATTTCTCCATCAGGAACTTTCTTGGATAGCTGCATGAATCCAGGTTTGCTGCCCAGGGCTACTCTATGGGGCAAATCATGGCATTCAGCTTGAAGAGAATCAGTACCTTAAGCCTAAGGGCGATGTAGAGTGAATTACTCCATTCCTTCCTGACTCTATCTCTAATATACAAATTTTAGGTGGGCACGGGTCAGCCACTTAAGTCCTTAGGATGGCCGGCAATCTGCAAGACTCCCCTGGAAGGTTTCTTTTCCTAAGGCTGGATTGGGTTACCTCCCATGGCACCTGACCATGCTCTGAACTGTGTGAATGTCTCAATCGGGACTACAGTTCAAGGAAAGTACCAAAGTCTAACCTTTGGTTGCGTATGGGAAACCCTTCTTCAGAGAATGGCTCCAACATGCAATTGGGTAGAATGTCCCCCAGCTCGGTGGAAAATTCTACACTATTTTTCTCCATCCTGTTCTCTCTTAAACTTCTCCTTTTCCCTTGGGGACCATTGAACAGGCACCTATTACTGCCAGTCAGAATAGGAAAGATGTTCACCAGGCACCTGCTACTGCCAGGCATACCAGGGAAGGTACACAAGGGATGCAATGCTGGGGGCCACACCCATCACCCCTTGCTATAGGAACCCCACAGTAGGAACCACATGTAGGATGCTGCCGTAGGGTCAGGGGTGATCTTCAAGGTAATGGACATGTCTCTTTCATCTTTGTTAGAGTTACAATGGCCATTTTCATCTCCTATTGAACTTTGCAACTGGGGAAACAAAGGAATCTTTCAAGAATCAAGGCCTCCACCACTGGAGACCCAAGTTTGGCTTTCTGAGCCTGATCACCCCAGCGACCCTAAGTAGGGTGCCCTCTTTTGGCGGTTGACTCATTGAGTAGTTTAGTCACCTACTGAGTTGGCTATGAGGGTAGGAGACCTGTGATTTATTTTGTGAACTGTCATGCTACGGTAGTGTGCCACAGCACAGGAACTGTTGTGTGACTCTTATCTTGAGAACCCTCTGAGAGCAGCCATGAGAGTGAGGTCTGGTGTCTTCTTTTCCTTTCTTTGTTTTGCTCATCATGTCATCTGTTGTCACCAAGTCGAGGTTAAGTTCTGGCTGGACCTGACCAGAACATGGACCTTCTGTAAAATCGATCAAATTGAAAATATTTTGCAAGGACCTTAACTCTCAACCCGGGTACTGGGAGCCCTGGCCTCCAGCCAGTTCCAGGTGTTTGTAGCCACTGCACCCTTCTCCAGTCCACTGCCAGTCGCACACTGGCTTTAATGCCATGGGGAATGGCATAAGCATCCCCAGAGACTCACTACTCAGGGTCATTCTAACTAATTGGAAACACTTTCAATTCTATGGCATATGCCCCAGAGACTCCAGCTGGGAGAAAATTTGCGAGGTTTCTCTGTGCCTTTATGGTGCAGTTGGACAGGTAGATCAACCTAGAACGTCCTTCAAGTTACAGCCCAGTTTCTGAGAAATCAAGAGCAACAGTCCTTAGAAAGTCCTTGCAAGACTGGTAAGACAGCTCTAGAGGCAGGTCAGATTCCACCTACTTCCTTTATCATGAAAAGAATTATCATCCCCCCTCTCCAGGCACTACTATCTAGCCCATCACTCAGTCTTAAGACTGACAAAAAGAAAGGAGGGGAAAGGAGAAATGGCCATAAGTGTGCCATTGAAAGAGTCTAGCATCTCGAGGGTCTTCTCCATAAGTATTAGTAAAAAGGCTCAAAACAAAGTTTACATTCATAACTGGTGAGCTTTATATTATTGTACCTGATTCACAGCAGTAGCTTTTAAAACAGTAGTTGTACAGTCTGTGTGTATGCGTGTCTATGTGTAGGTTATGCATGTGATATTTTCAGCCTTGGGTGGTATGACCAAAATTAAGATCTCTGTTTAGTTGGCTTATAGTAAGTGTTTACATAAATGCAAAATGCAGTAGAAATTAACTCAGTGCCTTTCAAAGTTAATGTCATGTGAATTAACCTTTGGTAAATGAAAGACTGTTTAAGTTTGTTGGTCTGATACAAAATAGTCTTGTTGTCAGGGATGTCGGTATTTGCATAGGGATGCAGGCCTTCAGCCTGGGTTTACTAGTCATATAAGTTCACGTTGTCTGCAAAATTTGTCAGCAAAGTAATAGCTTTAAATGATGACCAGTTTTGTCTAAGGCCTCATGAGGTTTCAGTAGGTAATCTGAACATAATTGATGGAAACAAATGGTTTAAATAGATAATACTCATTAAAGTGAGTACAAAAACTTTTATGGTCTGTATAGTTTGGGAAAGAAAAACAGCTTCGAAATGCTTTTTCGTAACCATCTTGATTTTGCCAAGTTAAGTTAAATGATAAAAATCTGAATATCTGAGTCGTTTCTGGATAGGATGAAACACTGAAACATTATTAATAAACACATCTAAGTTATCTACTTTTGGCTTCTTCTTGAAGAGGCTAAAAGCGTGTGGGTGTATTAAAAACCATGCCTTGTGTTTTATTGTAAAGTGGCGTGTTTCTAAATTTATGAAGTGTTCAGAATGCTGATATAAAAGACAATTCATAATTGTTTTCCTTTTTAGTGTTTAGTAGGTCTGTTAAGGGTTAAAAGTTCTAATTAACCTACGTAATTAAAGTTACAGGAAATTACTAAGAAAAAGAGCTCTGTAGTCAAGGAAGTTAAAATGTACGTTTTCAGTAAAAAAGGTATAAATAATGGAAATATTTTTGTTTGATTGGTTAAGGAAGGTAAATTCGTCCTGATGTACTAGAAAGGAAAAAACAAAGACTTTGGGACAAATTCTGAAAACATAAAAGAAAGCTTTAGAAGGTTTGTGAAGAAGAAAATCTGAAAGGAGTTTTATGCCTGGTCAAGAAGACTAAAGTAAGTTCAATTAAGTGAATGAGTTTGAATGTTAATAATAAGTAGGTGCAGAAATTCAAGTTTGGTTTTCTCTAAAAGGATACATTTTCTTGAACTTTTGATCTGCTCTTGATAAAGAGGTTATAAAAGCTATTCCTTTGAGTGAGTCTACCTAAGAGACAAACCTGTTTTGTGAATATAATGACTTAGGTCACTCTTAAGATTATTGACTCTTTCTGTTATCACTTTGAATAGATACCTGAGCATATTTCACAGTGAGTGTTGTTTCACATTTGAACAAGCATTTGAAAAGCTTTTGATATGTTTTGACAAGATTCTCCCTCAAAAATATTCAAATCCTAACTGAAGGCTGTCTTTTGACCTGATAGAGAGAAGAAAAATTAATCTGAGGCTTTTCAGAGGGCCCTTGAGACTTCTGAAAGGCATTTGCTCTCTCTTCCTATAAGGAGGAAAATACTAAACTAAGTAGACTTATTTGGTCTATTACATTGCACGGGAATCATTGTAAAATAAGTAATGATAGACTTTCTTAGCTGTTATTAGATGGGTAAATGTTATTAATATAGATGTCGTAAAATTATATAGCATTCCTAAGATTCTGATCTTTCCTGGTTATCAGTCATAAGTCCACTTACTATCTGGAAGTTTAATATGTCACAGAAGTAGCCAAGTTTCTGTGTCACTTGCCCTTTTGAGTCCTTTGTCCATTTCCAGGTAGTTGTTTTACTCTGATTCTTTTTCCTTTTGCAAATATGTTTCGTCTTCTGAGAAATTCCTGGAAAGGGTTATGACAAAAATGTTCTAAACGACAGGCTTCTGATAAACTTTCAGATTGTAAAACTGAACGGAGTAAGAAATAACAGAATTCTAACAGAAACTAAGTTCATCAATCTAGTAACAGAAGATTCAGCCCAAGAACTGATTATGCAGGGCTGTGTGAACTGATAAGGATGATTGTAATTTTTTAGGACTTCTATTTGAAATATTGTTGAGTTTTGATGTGTTTTTTTGTTTTCTCGTAATGAAGGAAAGCTTTTTCTCTTTTCTCTTATGCTAACTATGACTTACAGCCATTTGGTGAAATTATACCTTCATGAGCAAAACTGAAACATTTACCTTTTTCTCCCTACCTTATCCCTAAGGAATTGTCAAACCCTTTGTGACTGATTATGGTCACTTCGTGGCAATATTTGCATAAGTTCCATAAGAATCTGTTTTCCTTACAACAGGACACAAAGGTTATATTACCAAGGCTTTGACTGGAATGTCATATTTGAAACATACAGGCTCAGATATGACAAGACAGCATTTCAGGAACAAAGATTGGACTTTCTGGAATACAGTCACTAGGAAACATGGGCCTGGTACCTTGTTTACAGAGATTCTGGCAATCTTGCCCGGTCACTAAGGAATCTTGCTTATCTGGCAGGTGCAGGGAACCTCCGAATATTTTGGGTGCCCTCCAAGAGAACGCCACTCAAATCTGTAGGTACTGCAGGCCAAATCTGATGGCAAATCCTTGGCTTGGATTTTCTGGCCTCTAGAGGCCTTCACAGTTCAATCTGAGACTCCTCAGAAAAAATTCCAGCAAAGCAGATTTTTAAAAACCTGTATAAGCAATTCTGATTCTTTCTGCTCTTATGTAAATAATTGGAGCAAGTTGTATTGAAACTACACTTTATTTGCAAACGTGTTAATCATAATTTGGCTATCTTTTGTAAAAATGAGGGTGATTTAAGTGAGAAAAAAATTACGCTTCTGTAGAAGCTACAGTAGCCATTCATGGATACTAGATTCTAGCTCTTTTCTTCCGCAAGATTCATCTATTACTAATCGTAATGTCTCCTTGTGGCCATCTATCTCTGACACCTCGGAGTTCCCTGGCCACAATCAAACTTTTTCCTTCAATACTACTGTCCAAATACTAACTAGATTTGCCTTGTCACAGGTGTATCAAACAAAACAAGTTCCAACAGTAAAGTCCCCAACTTATCGATACACACAGGATGGACCATATCTAATTTGGGACGAATATATTTGGTTCACTCCTACTAGTGGGCAACTCAGTAAAAGGCTGCTCTCTGTTGGGAACAAACCAACCACACCTGTGATACATGGCCTAATAGCAGCTGACCTTGGGAAAAAATCCCTTTTATATATGTTCTTATGTGAAAGACAAAAAAAAATACTGGTTAGCTTGGGACTGACTGGGAGAGACGGCACAAAATGCATTGGTTAGCCCCTACCGGTGCTCAGTGGATATGTGGCTCCAATGTATTACCTTGGCTGCCACCTGGATGGATTGGATGATGCACCCTAGGCTTTGTCTGGATGCAAGGTAGAACTACATTTACTATATCTCCTCCTGCTAAGCTACCCAACCTGAAATAGCACTGGACCCGCTGTGTCTTCCACTGGTATGACCATCTTTCCGCAATTTTCCTTCCCCTATTAGGAATCAAAAATATGGTCTTGCACATGGAAGTCCTAAACAAATTTACTATGAAGGCATTAAATGATACACAACATAGCATTTCGCTGCTCAATTTAGAAGTATCCCAAGTGTGTATGGCAGTCCTCCAAATCCAAATGGCACTGGATGTCTTGACAGCAGCACAAGGGGGCACCAGTGTCATTATAAAAACAATGTTTTGTCTATATTCCTGACTACCATCAAAATATTTCTGGCTTCCTATCCCAGCCACCAAATTAAATCCATGTCTGACCAACCCTAACTGTAAACGACTGGTTGAACTCCTAGTCAGGACCAGGTTTCTGCAGTACTTCAAAATCTTATTCCTTGGGTTAAACATACTGCTTGTATTTCTTATTATAATTTGTTGTCTCTTTCGTAGTTTGTCTTTAGCATGTCAAAAATGTTTCACCTCCTGGACCACCTCTCGTCAAAGGATTCTCTCGTCTCCAGAGGCTCTGTACAACTTGTCACCCTTGAACTCCACCGGTGAAGACTTCTGGTCCACTAAACTGCCTAAGTGTACCTTTGGCCCCATTTTGGGGCAGCTCTACGACCTTGTACAGCCAGAAGTAGTTACAGAAGACTGACCATCATTCATATCCCCAAAGATTTCCGGTCATAATGGGTTCAGGGGTGGTTTATGATGTGGATTAATGCTGCCCAAGCTAGAGAAGCCCAAGGTGACCTGGCCTACATGCCAAACTACATGACCTGGTGGATATTTTTCTAATATGAATTGGGGCTGCCCCAGGGAGAGTAATCTCACATTGATCTGTGAAGGCCTCTAGATGCCAGAAAAGCCAAGCCAAGAACTAGCCATCAGATTTGGTCTGCAGTACCTACAGATGTGAGTTGAGTTCTCTTTGAGGTCCACCAAAATATTCGGAGGTTCCCTGCACCTGCCAGATAAGCAAGATTCCTTAGTGACTGGGCAAGATTGCTAGAATCTCTGTAAACAAGGTACCAGGCCCATGTTTCCTAGGGACTGTATTCCAGAAAGTCCAATCTTGGTTCCTGAAATGCTGTCTTGTCATATCTGAGCCTGTATGTTTCAAATATGACATTCCAGTCAAAGCCTTGGTAGTATAACCAATGTGTCCTATTATAAGGAGAACAGATTCTTATGGAACTTATGCAAATATTGACACTAAATAACCATACTCAGTGACAAAGGGTTTCCAAATTTCTTAGGGATAAGGTAGGGAGAAAAAGATAAATGTTTCAGTTTTGCTCATGAAGGTATAATTTCACCAAATGGCTGTAGGTCATTGTTAGCATAAGGGAAAAGAGAAAAAGCTTTCCTTCATTACGACAAAACAAAACAACACATCAAAACTCAACAATATTTCAAACAGAAGTTCTGAAAACTTACAACCATCCTCATCAGTTCACACAGTCCTGTATAATCAATTCTTGAGCTGAGTTTTCTGTTAGCAGATCGATGAGCTTAGTTTCTGTTAGAATTCTGTAATTTCTTACTCCGTTCAGTTTTACAATCTGAAAGTTTATCAGAAACCTGTCGTTTGGAACCATTGTGTCAGAACTCTTTCCTGGAATGTCTCGGAAGATGAAGCATATTTGCAAAAGAAAAAAGCATCAGATTAAAACAACAACTACCTGGAAATGGACAAAGGACTCAAAGGGGCAATTGACAAAGAAACTTGGCTACTTCAGTGACATATAAGACTTAATAAGTGGACTTATGACTGTTAACCAGGAAAGATCAGACTCTTAGGAATGCTATATAATTTTAAGGCACCTATATTAATAACATTTGCCCATCTTATACCACCTAAGGAAGTCTATCATCACTTATTTTACAATGTTTCCCTTGTAATTTAATAGACCAAGTAAGACTAATTAGTTTAATATCTTCCTTCTTATAGGAAGAGAGAGCAAATGTCTTCGAGAAGTCTCAGGGGCCCTCTAAAAATCCTCAGAGTAATTTTTCTTCTGCCTACCAGGTCAAAAGAAAGCCTTCATTCAGCATTTGATTATTTTTGAGGGAGAAGCTTGTCAAAACATATCAAAAGCTTTTCAAATGCTTGTTAAAATGGAAAGCAACACTCACTGTGAAGCAATGCTCGGGTATGTATTCAAAGTGATAACAGAGTCAAAAATCTTAAGAGTGACCTCAGTCATTATTTTCACAAAACAGATTTGTCTCTTAGGTAGACTTACTCAAAGGAATAGCTTTTATGACCTCTTTACCAAGAGCAGATCAAAAGTTCAAGAAAATGTATCCTTTTAGAGAAAACCAAACTTGAATTTCTGCACCTACTTATTTTGAACATTCAAACTCATGCACTTAATTGAACTTACTTTATTCTACTTGACCAGGCATAAAACTCCTTTCAGAATTTCTCCTTCACAAACCTTCTACAACTTTCTTTTTTGTTTTCAGAATTTGACCCAAAGTCTTTGTTTTTTCCTTTCTAGTAGATCACGACAAATTTATCTTTCTTAACCCAACAAACAAAAATATTTCCATTCTTTATACCTTTTTTACTGAAAGCATCCATTTTAACCACCTTGAATACAAAGCTCTTTTCCTTAGTGATTTGCAGTACATTTAATTCCATAAGGTAATTAGAACTTTAACCCTTAACAGACCTAGTAAACACTAAAATGGTAACCAATTATGGATTGTCTTTTATATCAGCATTCTAAACACTTCATAAGTTTAGAAACACGCCACTTTACAACAAAACACAAGGCATGCTTTTTAATACACCCACACGCTTTTACCCTCTTCCATAAGAAGCCAAAAGTAGACAACATACATGTGTTTATTAATAATGATTCAGTGTTTCATCCTATCCAAAAATGATCCAGATATTCAGATATTTATTATTTAACTTTACTTGGCAAAATTCAAGATTGTTACCAAAAGAATTTGAAGCTGAATTTTCCCCAAGTATAGAGACCATAAATGTTATTGTATTCACTTTTATGAGTTTTATGTATTTAAACCATTTGTTTCCAACAATTATGTTCAGATTACCTACAGAAACCTCATGAGGCATTAGACAAAACTGGTCATCATTTAAATATATTATTTCGCTGACAAATGTAACAGACAACATGAACTTATATGACTAGTAAACCAAAGCTGAATGCCTGCATCCTATGCAAATACTGACAACTCTGACAACAAGACTATTTTCAGTCAAACCAACAAACTTAAAGAAGCTTTCATTTACCAAATGTTAATTCACATGATGTTAACTTTGAAAGGCACTGAGTTAATTTCTACTACATTTAGAATTTATGAAAGCACTTACTTTAAGCCAACTAAACAGAGATCTTTATTTTGGCCATACCATCCAGGGGTAAAAATATCACATGTATAGCGTACACATAGACACACATACACAGAGACTGTACAACTATTGTTTTAAAAGCTACTGCCGTGAATCAGGTACAATAATATAAAGCTCACCAGTTATGAATCCAAACTTTGTTTTGAGCCTTTTTACTAATGCTTATGTAGAAGACTCTCTAGATGCTATACTTTTTGCAATGACACACTTATGGCCATTTATCCTTTCCCCTCCTTTCTTTTTTTTTTTTTTGAGTCTTAAGACTGAGTGATTGGTTAGGTAGTAGTTCCTGGAGAGGGGGGATGATAATCCTTTTCATGATAAAGGAACTAGGTCGAAACTGAGCTGCCTCTAGAACTGTCTTTCCAGTCTTGCAAGGACTTTCTAAGGACGGTTGCTCTTGATTTCTCAGAAACTGGACTGTAACTTGAAGGACGTTCTAGGTTTATCTACCTGTCGAACTGCACCCTAAAGGCACAGAGAAACCTCACAAACTTTCTCCCAGCTGCAGTTTCTGTGCCATAACCCATACAATTGAAAGTGTTTCTAATTAGTTGGAATGACCCTGAGTGGTGAGTCTCTGGGGATGCTTATGGCATTCCCCATGGCTTTAAAGCCAGTGTGCAACTGACAGTGGAGTGGATAAGGGTGGAGTGCCTACAAAGGCCTGGAACTGACTGGGGGCCGGGGTTCCAAGTACCCGGGTTGAGAGTTAAGTCCCTTGAAAAATGTTTTCAAGTTTTTCGATTTCACAGAAGGTGCAGGTTCTGATCAGGTCCAGCCTGATCTTAACCTCGACTTGATGACAACACAGGAGATGATGACCAAAACAAAGAAAGGAAAAGAAGACACCAGACCTCACCCTCATGGCCACTCAGAGGGTTCTCAACATAACAGTCACACAACAGTTCCCGTGCTGTGGCACACTACCATAGCACGAGTGTTCATAGAAAAAATCACAGATTTCCTACCCTCATAGCCAGCTCAGTAGGTGACTAAAATACTCAATGAGTCAACCGCCAACAGCGGGCACCCTACTTGGGGTCGCCAGGGTGATCAGGCCCAGAAAGCCAAAGTTGGGGCTCCCAGTGTTGGAGGACTTGACTCTTGAAAGATTTCTTTGTTTCCCGGTTGCAAAGCTCAAAAGGAGACGAAAATGGCCATTGTATCTCTAACAAAGATGAAAGAGACATGTCCATTACCTTGAAAATGCCCCCTGAACCTACGGCAGCATCCCACCTGTTGTTCCTACTGTGGGGTTCCTATAGCAAGGGGTGACGGGGGTGTCCGCCAGCATTGCATCCCTTGTATACCTTCCCTCAGATGCCTGGCAGTAACAGGTGCCTCGTGAACATCTTTCCTATTCTTCCTGGCAGTAATAGGTGCCTGGTGAATGGTCCCCGAGACAAAAGGAGAAGTTTAAGAGAGAACATAATGGAGAAAAAGTGTGAGGAATTTTCCGCCGCTCTGAGGGACATTCTACCCAATTGCGTGTTGGAGTCATTCTCTGAAGAAGGGTTTCCCATACTCAAGCAAAGGTTAGACTTTGGTAGTTTCCTTGAACTCGATTCCCGATTGGGACATTTGCACAGTTCAGAACCTGGTCAGGTGCCATGGGAGGTATCCCAATCCAGCCTTAGGAGAAGAAACCTTCCAACGGAATCTTGCAGATTGCCAACCATCCTAATGACTTAAGTGGCCTATGCATGCCCAGGTAATATTTATATATTAGTTATAGACTCTGGAAGGAATGGATTAATTCATGCTACGTCACCCTGAGGCTTAAGCTACTGATTCTCTTCAAGCTGAATGCCATGATTTGCCCCATCGAGTAGCCATGGGCAGCAAACATCGATTCATAGAGCTAACCAAGAAAGTTCCTGATGGAGAAGTGAGTTTAGATCCATCCTCGAAAAAGAGAGAGGCACCAGGAAGAAAGGGGCACTTACCAGAAGTCGAGCTCAAAAACTGATGAAGCAATTTCCCCATACAGGACACAAGATATGATGCAGGCTCAGCGAGCTGAAGAGTTGAAAGATTTCTTGGACTCTCAACGTCTGGTAGTGGTGCACTTTTATTTAGTGAACGTTACAGGATAACATGGGGACAGGACCCATGGGCAGTAAAGAGTTGCTGCATGGGGACAGGATCTATGGGCAGTGTAGAGCTGCATGCATGGGGATAGGACCCATGGGCAGCGAAGAGCTGCTGCTGCTGAATGCGGAAAGGACCCATGGGCAGTCAGAGCTCCTGCTGCTGCCCTGAGTTGAGGGGAAGGGCTAATTTTATGAGTCATGGGTACATGACTTATTTTTACTGGAAAAGGAAAATATGATGTAAACGTCATTAAATGATTTCAGTTCAGATGGGGTCTGGTTATAGTGTCGTCATATAATATTAGATACTAATCTGGCCATACAGATAGACATGTAGGTGAGCATGACCTGGGCTTCTCTCACTGGGGCACCTCTAATTCATACCAAAAGAAATTCACCGGGTCATATAGTTCTGCATGTACACCAGATAACCTTGGGCTTTTCGAGCTGGGGCAGCCTTAATCCACATCAATTGTCATAGTCTTTCTCAGCTGTCTCCCATAGATATGCTTATCAGTCCCTTCTCCTTCATTCAAGTTATTAATTTTGTATTTCTTTAGTCACCATATGTTCTCTAGGCCGACGTGTGAGTGCTTTCATGATTTTTGGGTATTGTCTTTGAATTTCAATGGTTCACTTAAATGAATCTTTGCTATCCTAGCCTAGGTCCAATGGAGCACTGAGAACACGAGGTCATCTTGGTTGGTTTGACATTCTGAGATCAGAATTTCCAAATTCTAGGTTGTCCTGGCAACCACCATATGGACATAATGTTTCCGAGATAAATTAGACAAATCTGCTGAATTCATCCCTACCGGTAAGATATTTTTATGTCTCTTCTCTGAATTTGGGAACGCTCGAAGTGGAACCTGGATCCTTGATCATTTCAGTAGACTACGTCTGGATGCTGGTTTACTTTATTTCTGTAGGATTTGTTAGATGTTCGACTTACATCGTCATCTCTGTCATGTTTATTTTTCGTTAAATTCTAAGTGTAATGTTCTAATTTTCAGTCAACTTCCTCACATATGGTGTCAAAGCACATAAGCAATACTCTTCTACGGCGAGGGATGGGGCAGAGAATTTCATTGTTGCCAAACTGAGCATTCTAGCTTTGGATACCAGCCTTCCCTTTGGATTGGTGGTTCGGAGAGGGAAAGAAAAGATCCTAAAAGGCGTGCATATTTGCGGCATAAAGCTTTTGATGCTGAAAGAGATTAGAGAGATGAACTTCTAAGGATTCTGAAGCTCCTCAAAATGCTTAATGATGCTACAGAATGGTCGACCATTGCAAATAGATTAACATGAATACTACAAAGAGAATGTGTTCCGTGCTAAACTCATGAACCAAGGGAAAATGTTACCCTCTATGAGGTCACTATTAATTACCTTCAGGAATGATCAAAAAGGGCCAGCTTCTTCCCAAGTTCAGAGAAAGATTGCTCCAAAAGTCCAATTCAGGGCCGGCGCTGTGGTGTAGCAAGTAAGTGCCCACATTCCTCTTGAGCGGCCCGGGCATCACCGCCTAGCATCACGGGTGGGGATCAGATTAATAGCAATGGGAAATCCAGATTTCATGGTCTGGTCGGCACAGAGATCATAAAGAAGTAGAAATTGTGAGGAGAACTTATCAATACGCCCCAGAAAAGGAACCATGAGGATATTATAATCTATGAACATATAAGGTACATGTCCCCAAATGATGAAGGAAGGAAGACATGTGACCCAACAAGGTGGAATTGTCAGACTGCCAGGTGATCACACGAGTCAGAGGATTGCCTGGGCAAATTCAACTTGGGAGGGACTCCAGGACTTTCTCTGTGGAAAATCCACCCATTTGGCCATATCCACAAAAGGTAAGAGGTAAAACCCAGGATAATCTTAAAGGAAAGAAACCGGTCTCTGGAGGGAAGGTAGTAGACCTTTCAATGTTGGAGGAGAATCTTAGAAACTGATAAGAAATGCAGAACAAGGAGAACTATCCTACCTGGAAAGATGGAGTCTTCAGACTGGTATGAGATGGCTCTCAAACACTGTGTGCATGGACGTTGTCAGGATAACTTAGAAAAATTCGAGGGTGTTTATGACATCACGGTGAACATGTCACCAAAGATGGCCACATGTTTCCTGGGCGAGTATTTGCCTAGGCTGTGATAGTGAAGTGAGAGATACCCAGAAACAGCTTTTCCCAACAGGAACCAGGCACAGAAACTTGAAGAGATCAAAGAGACGCTGATTCAAGGGATAAGAAAGGAATCACTTGGAAGAAGCGCTAATAGAGGGACAAGCGCTGAGAGGAGAACATTGTCATCTACTCAAGTAGATTGGGAGGCCGTGCTGATTCAACCTTGAAACTTGATTTGAAACAAGAGGCCGGACTTGCCGCTTATCAGTCCTACGTTGGCCTTCTGCCTTACTCATAATCCAAAGTCAAGAATGATCTCTTGAGGACATTGAAGAGAAGAATCGAAGCCTCCGTCCTATGCCCCTAGCATGCTTTGAAGAGAAGTCTCCCTTTCCACAGCTCTGGAGTCATGGGGGCCCACTGGGTACATGATAATGTGTCCCAAGACATCTCTTTGAAGCCTTGAAGAAATGCACGCCTGTCATTCTTTGAGTATGTCTGCTGGTTTAGAAGGGCACTGGAAGTGTGCTGGAAAGCACCCTTTTCCAGAGGGCTTCATTCCTGTGTCAAGGCTGCTCCCCAGGCTAGCGTGCTGAGTTGGACTCCAATGAAATTCTCTCCCATTATCTCCTGCAGTAGAAGGAGTACTGACTCTATGTTTTGACACCATATGAAAGGGGGTTGGCTGAAAATTAGAACACTACCATTATATTTAAAGAAAATTACACATGCCAGAGCTGAGGATGTAAGTCAAACCAATAGAAAACCCTGTGGAAATAAAGTAAGCCAGTATCTAGACCTAATCTGGTGGAGTGCCCAAGGATCAGGGGTTAAGTTCGAAATTTCCCAAATTCAGAAAAGAGACAGAAAAATCTGTTACCTGGAGAGGGGAGTTCATCAGATTTTGCTAACTTGTCTCAGAAAGATAATGTTTGTGAAGGCGGTTGCCAGGACCACAAGAATCTGGAGTTTCTGATCTCAGAATGTCAAACCAGCCAAGATGACCACGAGTTCTCAGGGTGCAGTGTCAACTCGATGAGGATAGCAAAGATTCCTACAAGTGACCTATAAAAATTCCAAGAAAACTCCCAACAATCACGAAAGGACTCAAACTTCAGCCAAGGGCACATTAGGTGATTAAAGAAATGCAAAATTCATAAATTGGAATGAAGGAGAACGAACTGATAAGCATACCAAAGGGAGATACCTCAGAAAGACCATGACGATTGGACTATGGAAAAGAAAGTAAGGTCCTGTCAAATAGAAGGCCAAGAGAAACCACAAGTGAATAATCCACAGTGATAGACGTCACTCTTTAGACACATTCTGCTTGAACACTATGCAGTAGTGTTTCTGAGTTCTTTGGCTCAACATGCCGTAGAGGAATAGCTGGATCATATGGGACATGGATTCTTAAAGTTCTGAGGCAGTTCCACACCGCTTGGCGTAGTGGCTGCACCGGTCTGTACTCCCACAAATGGTGCAGGAGGCTTCCCTTCTCTCCACCTCCTCTCTGACACTTGTGGCTTCCTGTCTGCTTCCTTATAGCCATTCTGACCACAGTGAGCTGCTGTGCCCTTGCAGTTTGCATTTGCATTGGCCTGAGACTTAATGACGGTGAACAAGTGTTCATGCACCCGTTGGCCCTCTTTCGATCTTCTTGGCAGAAATCTCTGTTTCCATCTTCTGCCCAGGTTTTCATTGGCTTGTTGTTTTTTTTTTCTTGTGGGGACGTGCGAGTTGATTGCATCTTTGGGCTTTTCACACCTTGTCCGATGTGTGGTTTGCAAACATCCTCCCCCAGTCGTTGTGCTATCTTTGAATTCAGTCGATGGTTTCCTTCACTGGGTAGAAGCGTCCGCATTTGACGTGGTCCCGTTGGTTTCTTGTTGACTTGGTTGCCCTGGCCCAGTCGGACTTGCTTCTTCCTAACAGGCGGCTCAGACAGATGGCAAAGAGCACTCTGCCTAGGTCTTCTGCTACAAGGTTCACGGTTTCAAGTCTGCCATTGAAGGCTTTGATCCATTTCAGGTGGTGTGTGTGCCAGGTGTAACATCATGGTGTACTCTCGTTGTGTTCCATGTGGCTGTGCAGGCTTCCCAGCACCGTTTATGGTAGAGGCTCTCCTTTCTCGGCTGTCTCCTCTTGGCTCCCTGGTCGAAAATGGGCTGTCCATGTACGTTTGAGTTGGGCTCTGGGTTCTCGATTCTGTTGCATGGGTCTGTGTGCCTGTTTTGGGGCCCAGACTGTGCCGTCTCGGTACCTAGTGCTTCGTCCTATATGTTGAAATCGGAAGTGTGCCACGTCCTGCTTTTTTCGTTTTCCTGAGGATTCCTTTGCCTAGTCAGGGTGTCTTGTTGCTGGCTAGAAGCTTTAGGATTCCCTCTTCTGTCTCTGTGGGAAACAT